>NC_143142.1:77094500-77403333 GCF_059928025.1 Delphinapterus leucas
AAGCAAGAGATCGAATTAGCATTCCTCTTTGGTTATATGTTATAGAAATCCCTTTGAAAGAGCTGTGTTTTTAGTGAGAAATTAACACATAAAATCATTTTTCCTTATAAGCTTGGAGCCCTACCAGACATCTTTAACTGGGTGGAATTGCTTCATGTAATGAGTGATTTAAAGCAAAAGTAACAACCTAAATGTTAGACGGTTACAATTGGTCCATTTGAAGAGAACAAGCCTTGTAGGTGGGAGCAGCGCCCCCAGGAGAGCACAGATGCCCATTCCATGATGAGACCCCCCCCCCCCCTTAAGGATCATAATACAGACCAATTAGGTAGAGACAAGCCCAGACGTGTCTCAATTTGTCAGAAGCCTTGCTCTGTTTCCCCCACATGGTTGGGGTCTGATAAAATCCCATACATGGTTTGGTCCAGCACATTCTTCTCAGTATTTACATCCCAAGAGGAGTTTTAAGGGACATTTAATCCTCATGTTTCTGGTTCATTTTCCCTGAACTCATCAAAATGAGGTTATGAAAGATTGCTTTGATCTCTACCAGGACGTGTTCACGAGAGACATGAGGCCATTACTTTCAAAACAGAAACCTCTTCTCTGCCAAGAGCCTGGGGGTTAACAGCATGACGTCAGAGCTTCATTCAAAGCCCCCAACCTTTGAGACCCAACTGGATCCTAAACTTGGCTTGGGGAAGCCTGCTGCCCTCCAGCCTAATAAAGCCCATTGATTAACTGTCAGACCAGCTGTGTAACGAGTGAACTTTTAGTGGCTGTGCCATTTTCTTGGTTCCAGGCCAGAAATGATTGGTATAAAACTTACACCATTAGGAAGACATTTCAGAGAGAAATTGGTATTTGCATAATGAAGGGCTGCCTTCCAAATAAAAATGTGCCTTGCAGGACAAGTATTTTTTAATAATGAAAATGTAAATAAATCTCTTCACAGCAGCCTTCTTTGGGTTCTTCCAGAGACCATACACACTTGAGGGTGAATTACTACAAGGCTAATCACAGATTCCCTGTCCCGTTGCTTTAATATTTGTGGAGTTCAGTGCCCAAGGTGTAAGGATGGGAAATAAGTATATTATAAAACTATGACCAAAATTCCTGCTTCAATAAACTTGAACGATCCTCTGGTGAGATAAGATTGTAAAAGGCACTAGACTTTAGACTTTAGGGGTCATAGTTAAAGTTCTTTAATTTGTCAAGAATAGAAACCAAGTCATGCCAGATTGGGCAAGAGGAATTTGTTGGAGAGATATGGAGATGTCTTGCGGCATTAAAGAATGATCTGGACACAGTGTTTAAGAAGGGCAGGGGCTGCACCAGGGCTGCTGGGGGTCTCAGTTGCTAGTGTTTCTTTTTCAGATTGAACTGAGAACTAAAAGCAGAAACATCATAGAGGATTTGGCATTGGATACAATTTTATGAACTGTGTCGGGGACAGACTAGGTAATCCCAACTCTCATTCCCCCAAAATGAGGTAGGTAAATATTTAAATGACCAGGAAAAAATCTTAGAACCTGAGCTGAAAGCATCCTTTAATGTCACCCCTTCTCCTTTAGCCCTGACACCTGGGTATTTGGCATCTGTTTAAACACTTCCCACGAAGGGACACTACTTATGAGGACAGCCTGTTCCATTATTGGACCATATGAAATATAAAAATGTCTTATGTTGAGTGAAATTTGACTTCTACCCTTTGGTTCACTATCTAGACTTTGAACATGCAGATCAAGTCTTACACAATGTACACAAGATAATTGTTTATATGTTGAAGACAAATCAATACCCTGGCCTCTTGGTTTTCTCTTATTCTAGCTAAGCATATTTAATGGCTTCAAATAGTTATCATATAATCACATTTTTCCCCCTGTCCAACCTCTTCTACATGTAATTTAGTCTCAAGTGGCCCTCTTAGAATGTAGTATCTAGGATGGAATGTACACGCCAGACATGGTCCAGACAACAAACTTCTATTCATGTGGCTTTGGGTTGTATTACCATTATGGTGTTGACTCAGGTTGTGCTTGCGGTCCAAGCATGAACTGTTGCTAAATCAGCTCTCCCCTCTTACCCTCTTGTGCAATTAATTCTTTAAACATAAATGCTGCCAGAAAGGAACAATGAGTAGTCATTGCTCAGATTATTTTGACTTTTGTCCTTGCCTTCTGTTCTATTAACTGTCTTTCCACCAACAATTGATAAGTGTGGATTTTATCCCTTACTCCAAGTCATTGCTTAAAAAAAAAAAAAGTTGAACTGACCAGGGCCAAGTACAGAGCCTGTCGATCTGGATTGGAAATGTCTCCACAAATTGACCTGAGCAGTGGTCTCTGAGTACAGTTATTCAACCAACTGTGTATCGGCTCGAATGCAGGGTTTTGCAGAGTGTGTCTGATGGAAGAACTGTTTCTTTAAATATTGATAAGGTTTACTTTTTTTTTTTTGATAAGGTTTACTTTAAAAGAAAATGTTCTGAGTTTTTATTATTGTGCCCAGTGAATCATTAAGAATGTGGAATACCCTTTTACGTGTGTCTGTGTGAGGAGTATTATCTGGTGGAATCTCATAACACACTCTTGGGAAACACTAACTGAATCCTATTAGCGTGAGCATGCGCGTTTCCGATTGGTTCCACTGGGATTAAATGAGAGTCTTGATCAAGTGCTCTGCTATAATCAAGATAAAGTCTACAGCATGCCTCTGTGCTGCCAGTCTATCAGCTCTGTCCAAGGAGGAGAGAGTTAAGAACTGAGCCCAAGAGTGCAAGAGTAATCAAGGTGCATGTTGGCTGGGAGACTTCAGAGACATGGGATCTCAGGTCTTAAAATGGCCAAAATATTCAGCTGAAGAATGAGAGACAAAGGTTGAATCAAAGACTGAGCCCATTCCCAGCTAAGATCCAGAAGGAGAGCCCAAGCATGGTGGCCAGGACAGTCAGTGGTGCTCATGAGCGGTGGTAGCTGGGTTTTGTCAAAGTCCTGTGGCATCTGGGTCTACCCTTTAGGGCCAAGATCCTGCCTGAGCGGACATTGGACTTGACAGCCTGAGGGTTAAGAAGCTTCTTTCTGTCTACCTGCTAACACTGCTGCCTGCCCCGTCAGGTCTGGTCTTTCTTGGCTCTTCTAAGCTAGGCATGAAAACATAAACTCCCTCTGTTGTCCTTAGGATACCTCCCCACACCCCGCCCCGACACACACAGGCCTTGATTCCATTTGGCTGTTAGCCTTCCTGACGTTCTTCCTCTTCCTATGTTTCCTTCCTGGTCATCTTTGGTTCTTCTTCCCATCTTTCATCTTTAATACATTTCTACATTTTATTCTTTTACAAGTTCTATATACTCATTAGCAGCTACATTTGCTCTTGGGCCATTTCTACTAAGTTCAGCAGCAATATCCTATAGCTGGATTTATTCGTACAGTGGATACATTCTGGAAAAAATGAATTTCCGTAAATCGAATTATATTTTGACCACTCACAGAGAGTTTGAAATTTATAGATTCTTCCAATGGGTTGTTTTTTTTTTTGGTAAAGTTTAAGAATGGTTTTGTAACTCAAATAACCTCTAATTTGCCAATTGTGTAAGTCTGTAAGTTTAGTTTTCGTAAGTCATGGTTAATCTACATCAGTAAACACTGCATTTTAAGTTTATCAAGTGGCAGAGTATCTGTTCAGTTGACCAGAATTAACTGATGTGATTTCATGACTGTGTTCAGCTTTACAGTATGATTTAAGGTTTACACTTAGTAAATTAAATGAGATCACTTTATAACCACTCACAGTAGGGGCTGACTCAGTGTGTGATGTACGCAATGGAATAATGAATCTGCACTAGCCCAGATGGTACCTTCTCTTGTTGCCCTTCATGTCACTTATTCATTCACCAAACATTATGGAGTGCCTAGAATATTCTGGAAACTTGGAATACAAATGCCACGGGTTTAATTCACATCAGACAGGTACTTAGAGTAATTCACTGCCAGGCACCCAATCCTAAATCCCTGCAAATATCTTAATTACTAATTAGATGGGGATTGACACAATCCAAGGAGACAAGCAGGCGATCTGGAATCAAGCTGGAACAAAGCACCAGTGGGAACTTCATAGACGCTGGACCATAACCAGTGGCTCTTTGCTTGGACGTGGACGAGCCGTGAATCCATATTGAGTCTATGGGAAAGTAACAAACATAGGTCCAATTCTGGTCGTGTCTCCATGGCCGGGGGGGATGATAATAATAATAATATTATATTCTTATTATATTCTTATAATAAGAATAATCTAATATTCTATTAGAATCTGCTCCCTTCGTGCCAGATACTACTCTAAACACTTTGCGTGTATTGACTCATTAAGTCCTTACAACGCCCCCCATGGGGTAGATTCTGCTACAATTTCTATTTTACAAAGGAGATGACTGAGGACACAGAGGGATAGAGTATTTTGCCCAAGGTTGCACAGCATGTAAATCGTAGGGCTGGGGTCCATCCATGCAGGCTGACCTTGGAGCTCATGCCTTGGTGGTCACAAGGCTCAAGTGAGGTAGCAGTCGGTGGGAGCCTCTTGGTTCTGTGATGCCGCACAGGTGAAGATACTATTAATAGTGCTGCAAATCACCAACACCGGACCTCAGACTCTCTACCCATACAGATGCTCTTGATTTACCCAGTAATAATCAAATGATTTATACACATCCTCTCCTGGAACAAGTATATAGCAACCTAGTTCCGGTGGGTTATGAAATAGATTTAAAAAATCCAAATGGCTTATGGGGAAAGCAAATTTTACCCTGGGACAGGGGTGATAGAACACCTCAGGTCAGGGGGACCTCAAAGGCTCCCTGTTCAGAATTCTCCCCCAATTCCCATTGTACACTTGACTCTCTCCCACATCCCCATAAATCTGAGTGCCCTGGGTGTCTGGATATCGGATTAGAGATGGGTATTGATGGATGAGGACAGACAGAACAAGCCCTGTAAAAAGTGATTCATTAACCTAGGCAACCCTTTATAGCTAAAAAATTTCAAAGCTGGGGGCTATCTTTCCAAAACACAGATCTAACCATGTGTCTCCTCTGCTGAAAACTTATTAATGGCTCTCCTTTACCACAGGGTAAATTCTCAAGGTCATGCTCAAGGTCCTCTGAGAGCTGACTCCTTCCCCCGGCTCCCCCAGCTCCCCCAGCAGGCCCGGCAGGCTGCGCAGTCCAGGCGAGTCCTGCCACCCTCCCCCCACCCCCCAATCCCGCCACCCACCCTCCTCTGCTGCCCCAGGCTCCTGCTTGGTAGGCCCAGTGCAGATCTGCCTGCCCGGGGAGCTCCTCTCCAGAGCCCAGCCTGCGGCAGGGTCAGGTCCCTGTAGGTCAGAGCCTAGAAATTCCTGCGACCCAGAAGGTGAGAACCAGGGTCCGAAGAGCCCGGAGGAGAAGGGGAGGTTGGCCGAGGGCTTGGCCTTGCGGGGGGGCCACAGGAGGAGGGACCAGCCCCCTGCTGCTACCCTTCAGGCTCTGTGGTCACATCACAGGGTTGTCGCCAAACCCTGCCATGTCCTGCTGGGTCGAGAGCTCACTGGGTCTGGAGCAAAATCTGCAGGGACAAGTGGGATGGGGCCTGACAAATGCGATAAAGGCAGGGAACCCCACTGCACCGCAGAAGAAGGGCCTGGGCGGCCCCCCAGCTGACATTTCTCTGACTCCCTGGGGTCCTGGTCACAGCACCAAGAGCCCACTGACCCGAATACGAGGCGACACGTGGGCAGATGTCCCACCAGGAGCCCACTCTGTCCATGCTGTCCTCCTTTACTCGGCTCCTTGACCTTGTGTCCCAGGCACTTTGTTAGGGGGAAGGACAGCCCCTGCCCCCAGGATCTCCGGGACACCGGGCCCATCGCAGGGAGGCACAGAGGGAGTTGTGGCCCACCCACCTGGGAAGTGTTTGGACTGAGGCCTGAGGGATGGGTGATGTTCATACGTCTGCAGGTCTGGGGTCCTGGGGAAGCGTGGAGGGCAGAGCGCTGCTCCAGGATGGAAGCAGTTTGCAGATGGAGAGCGAAATCAGGCCGCGGGCTTTTGGAGGAGGCAAAATTATAATTTGCATTTCTCTGCGGAGTGAGAACTCTGCAATTTAGGATTTTGCCTAATTGCTCTTCAGCGTTTTCCCAGGCACTGCTTCTCCTGGGCGGCCCTGTGATTGTTGGAGAGCTGTGCCGCTAACGGCTCTGAAGCTCCATCCAACAACGACTCAGAGATGACTCAGGTAGAGAGCAGGTCAGTCCTGAGTTCGGCTTTTTTTCCCCCGGAGTTCTGATTTGCTCAGCATCTGGAGAAAAGGGCGGGGCGCTGGCACTGGCGAGAGGTTCCGCGCGCATTATTTGCAGCAGCACCTCTGGCCAGTGGCTGCTCCGCTTTCCGCTCTGAGCAGCTGGTGGCCAGAACCGAGAGGACGCTGAGGTGGGCACATAACGTTCTCTCGGCAGCTGGGCTCTCCTTGCCCATGCGTGTGAGGTTGAAACCCCTGTTACTCATTCACACTATGGACATTTGGGAAAGTTACCTACTTCCTTTAAAAACTTACTTTTTATGGGCTTCCATGGTGGCGCAGTGGTTGAGAGTCCGCCTGACGATGCAGGGGACACGGGTTCGTGCCCCAGTCCGGGAAGATCCCACATGCCGCGGAGCGGCTGGGCCCGTGAGCCATGGCCGCTGAGCCTGCGTGTCCAGAGCTTGTGCTCCGCAGCGGGAGAGGCCACAACAGTGAGAGGCCCGCATACCGCAAAAAAAAAAAAAAAATTAAAAAATAACATTTTTTAGTGTCCCTAAGTGGCTGTAAGACTGGCAAGCGGCGTCTTGGAGTACTGTGTGGGGAATCGGGTGCCGCAGGCTCCTCTTCTCCCGCGTGATCCCCATGCAGGTTCAGACCCAACCCAAGCTGTGCTGTCTCCCTCCGTCTGAGTTCGAGGTATTGCCAGCAATCTTTTTCTTTTTTAAATGAAAGGCACCAAAAGAACGGAAGTTACGGCCATTTTTATCAATCACGGGCAAACGCCTTGGCAAGCAAGGACACTTTCCATTCAACTTCAGCTCTTTGTGGTTGTAAGTTAAACGTGGCGAGCCATGTTTCCAGGTGGGGCAGGGGCCAAGCTAAGAATATGATGTCCTCCGACAGTCCTACCTCTATCCAGGGCCATCGTCCAATTCAGATCCCTTTACCCGTGGCCAGACCTTTTATACAGGTCAAACCTGGCTGAAAGGAACATCCTAGAGGTTTTGAAGTGGACAAAAGCACTTCAGACTTTGCTACAACATAGCACAGGGCTATGCACAGAACAGTGTGTGTGTGTGTGTGTGTGTGTGTGTGTGTGTGTGTGTGTGTGTGTGTGTAGGAAGCAGGCACTGCTTACAGGAAAGGGGTTCTGAACTAGCTCATTCCATGTTGCAAAATAATGATAAAAGTTACTATGTCTTGTTTGCCTTCTACCATCCAGATGCTTTGCATACATTATCTTACTTTCATCTTCAAAACAACTTATAAAAGTGTTACTGTCCCACTGTTATAGATGAGGAAACTTAGACTCAGGTAATATATTCATTTGCTAGGGCTGCTATAACAAGGTGCTACAAACTGGGTGTCTTAACCCAACAGAAATTTATTCTCTCACAGTTCTGGAGGCTGGAAGTCTGAAATCAAGGTGACAGCAGGGCCGTGCTCCCTCGGAGATTCTGGATAGAACCCTTCCTTGCCTCCTTCTAGCTCCTCCCAGTGGCTGTCCATCCTTGGGTTCTTTGTTTTTTAGCTGCATCACTTTGATCTCTGCCTCTGTCATCCCATGCGTTCCCCCTATATGTATCTTGGTGCCTGTGTCATCTCCTCTTTCATAAAAGTCATATCGGATTAAGGACCCACCCTACTCCAGTAAGACCTTATCTCAACTAATTACATCTCAGTGACCCTATTTCCAAATAAGGTAACATTCTGAGGTTCTGGGGGTTAGATCTTCAAATATCTTTTTGGAGGACACAGTTCAGTGTAGAACACAGCGGCGAAGTATATTGCCTAAGGTATCACTGCAAGTGCAGAGAAAATTTGAACCTCATACTGACTCCCAAGCTCCTTTTCTTTCCCGTACACTAGTTTATGCAATTGATGTGTGTAAGTTACTCGGGCTTATTTCAGCTTTGTATTTTCTTATCCACAGCCTGCTTTGCAGCTCCAGTTACTGGTCCCTGAAGTGGGGAGATGAGAAGGAAGGTGGAGGTCAGGGCCGAGGAGCTGAGTCAGGCTCAGGAATTGCATCTGTATATATCAGAGGTGCAGTCAGGAAAACAGAAATTATAGTAAGTATGTCAAACAGAGAGGATTTAATACAGAAATTTGGTTATAGACGTTCCGGAAGGACTGAGAGAACAAAAACAAAACAAAAAAAGGGTGGGGAGAGACTATAGTAGGAACAAAAAAGAGAGTCTATGGTAAGAAATCATGTGGGTAATATGGCGGCTGAGGTTCTGGAGAAACCTCCCTTTTATAACTTCACAAATGTATGGCTGAGGTAAAGGGAAAGGATTAAAGCCCTGAAAGGGTATAAGAGAAAATCAAAGCTGCCATTCACCCCAAGGCATTCACCATCCATGGTGTTCTAGATATTGGACTTTAAGAGGCTACGGCCCTGGTGGCAGTGGATAGAGCCTAGGACCACTGCAAGCTGGAATGTCAGACCAGAGATACCTATACAAGCTAGGTCCTCTGATGAGTACCACTCTTGAACTAGAGAAAACCACCAGACAGAACAAAAAGAAGACTTGCTTGCCTAAAGCTTGGCTCTGAGTGAAGCAAAAAACAAGACTGAGACAGGGAAGGAGACATATTGTGTCATATGGGGGCATTATGGTGGTCTCCCTCAAAGGGGAGAAGCAGAACCCAATTCTGTTTCCCTGGCAGTGCCTGGTGACAACACAGAACTTCTGGGGAGACAGCTTGTGGGACACCAAATGAGGCTCGGTCTTGGGCCCTGGGGCTCCCAGTCGTGGCAGAGATCCCTGCCCAAGCCTGACCCAGAAGCAGTAGGGTAACTTGCCTTCAAGAGATCACCTTGGCTCTGAGAAATGACTGACATCAGTGTCAGCCACAACGAGCTGGAGATCTTGGCTCATCCTCCATTTTTAGGCAAGAACCTTCTGGCTTCTTCTAGGGAAAGGGAGAACTCCTCTTACCAATTAAGAATGAGATGAAGTTTTCTGCCAGCCTGGTGTAAGGGTGTTTTAGAGTCTTGTTTAATTTCATTTCAATAACGTAAAGATATGTGTTATTTCTTGCATATCTGAGTTTGTGGAATGAGACTCGTCCACACTACACAAGCAATATCTGTACCTGAGGGGAATTTAAAGAAGGATTTCCTCCATTTATGCCAGGGAAGATCACCTGAGGGATGATCGGTGTGCGTGTTCTTTGCAGAAATAGGGTGTGCTTGCCCCACAGAAGTGAAATTCTAGATCTTCTACGAGTTGGCTGCAAGAGGGGCCAAGCTTTCCTTTGTCTATGGGATTGAGGGGATTGTAAAGCTGATGGGAGGGCAAGGAATAGGAAGGACATTCATAATATGATAAGAAGATCAAAGTACCAACTTGTTTGCAAATTGTAGGCTACCAGAGAACAATACTTCCAAGCACCAGCCCACCCGGGGAGTAACTTTGTTTCACAAGAAGATCTAAGAGAGAGTCTAAATATACCATTTCATGTTTAGAAACAAAAGTAGAAGTCAAGTAGCTGGGTCTTATTTCTTTCATGTTCAATTAACTTAAGACACTGGTAATATTTGATCCAGTGTCAATGGTTTTGAAGTAATTTTTTTTTTTTCTTTTTTGCGGTACGCGGGCCTCTCACTGTTGTGGCCTCCCCCGTTGCGGAGCACAGGCTCCGGATGCGCAGGCTCAGCGGCCATGGCTCACGGGCCCAGCCGCTCCGCGGCATGTGGGATCTTCCCGGACCGGGTTACGAACCCGTGTCCCCTGCATCGGCAGGCGGACTCAACCACTGCGCCACCGGGGAAGCCCCCTGCAGAAGTAATTTTATCCCAAAACAATTCTGTTTTGGCAGGATCCATGGTTATATCTGTTTATTTTTGTCCTGACTCTTCCTGGGCGAGAGAGCTTTTAGTTATACTTGGTAGGGGAAATTAACTACCCAGAAGAAAATAGGTTATTTTCTTGAGAAAAGAAAGTTCTAGAAAACCAAAAATTTTTGAGGTCTTTTTGTTTGCTTTTTTAAAAAAGCATTTCTAAGCGGGGTTTTCACATTTCTACTATTATCGGCTTGTTTTTCTTCATGGAAAGAATATTAAGGGTTAAAAAGAAAAAAATGAAAGGGGAACATAGCAATTCAAAAGTGACTATGTTGTCCATGTATCTCTATTTCCAACAGTTGAAGAGTGGAAAAGTTGGTAAATAAGCCCCAAATTCCACACATCTTCTTAACCAGTTGTCTGGCTTTGAACAGACAACTGAGATACAGTGAGAAGTTCTTGTATTATCTTCAGGGCCAGTGATTAATACTAATTTACTTTGGGCATTTCAGTGGTGTCTTGTGGAGCCTGAATTGGACCATCAAAAATAAATGTTGAACAGTATTTTCCCACAAGGGGCACTGATGGACTTGAGACAAGTCGTCCTTGGCAGGCAGTATGAAGTCAGAAGGAGCTTCTGCCTCTGGCCCACAGTTCCCATTAATAAACCTCCAAGAGCATCATGGCTCCAACCTTCGTGATTTCCACCTCCCACCTAGACTAATAAATGGATCTCTTGGAAATGAGCTATGAGCACAATTTTAAATTTAAATATTGTGTCACCCAGATCGAACATGCTTTCAGCCACGGTATTAACTCAAGTGAAGGACGTACTGAATTGAAGATCTGGCTATGTTGGCAGAGGCCTTTAGCCTAATCAAGAAATTTATGGGCAGACAAATTAGTTAGGGAGCCAGACATCTTCTCTAAATCGAAACATCTCGAGTCATTTAGCAGCTGATCTATGGTGTCCCTGAGCTTCCTTGTGGTCAGTTAGAGGACCTTATCCATTTAGTGCAGCGTTATGACTTTAACAAATGACTGGTTTTTTTTCTTTCTTTCTTTCTTGGTTACCAGAACTAATAAAAACTTCATGGAGATTTAGAGACAGGAGTGTTGAATTCCATGCCTACCTGTTCTAGTTCTTCCTGGGAAATTCCACATGCCCAGCTTTGAAAAAGAATGGAAGCCAGTCAAGGAATTGGGTATATTGCTATCTAGCCTACCCAGATGGGGGAGACCTTATACATTCAGTGTCTGCCACTCAACACGGAGCCTGTCACATATTATCACTCACAGATGCGACAACTTTTCTGGCTTCTGCCTCTGAAGACATTCAGTGAGAGTTGGCAACTTGGTTGGTATTTCAGACAAAAAAATGAGGGCATGGATTGAAAACAGACAGGGCTTGAAGGCTCTAAGAATGGCAGCTTCATGTCAAAATTCCAACAAAAATATTTATCAGCTGCCCCCCTCCCTCTTTTTTAAGGCAGCAGGAGACTCTAGATCCAAAATTCTGTATAATCCCTCTCTACTAACAATAACAAACAGCTCTTTGGCACTGTTTATACTATTCTTGGCAAGGCACAGAGCTCAGGTGACATCAAGTGTGACTATATAGATATATATATACAGTGAAGTCAGCTTATAATTAATTTCTGCAGATTTACAAATTTAACTGCATAGGAGTTAACATTTCTGAGAGATAGGAAATACCACAAACAAATGGATAATGGCATATGACACACAGGAGACAGAGTGCTTATTTCCTTAATATACAAAGAGCTCTTAAAAGTGAATAAAACAATAAGTAACCCAATGGAATAATGGGCTTTCACATACGTTATAAATATTCTAATCTGGTGTGACATTTACTCTTTAACCTTATTTCTGTGACTTTCCCAGGCTTGTATTTTATGTGGTCAAATCTGTATGTCTTTCTTTCATTTTTATGCTTAGAAAGGCATTCCTCATTCTGATATACATCTGTTTGATTTTGGATTTGGGAGGGCATAAATTTCTGATCTGTCCATTTTCCTAAATAATTAGCTGGTTGTTCCAGCTTCATTTATGGTGTGGTCCTTTCTTTCCCCACCAATGCATGGTGTCACCTTCATCATATATTAAATGCTTACGTGTGCTAAAAATAACAAGTCCTTTGGGTGGAGTGCAGTGGATGAATCGGAGGCGTTTGCAGAGGTGGTGTTTGCAAGATGTGGACATCCTTCCTTTTCCCTCTGCCCACCCCCCCTTCCTCCCCAGAGACTGCAAACAGAGGGAAGGAAGCCAGGAAAACATTAAACAAGGTCTGTTGCTCTGGATAATGTCTTGGAAGAAAAAAAGCAGGCGGGGGTTTTATGGTTTAAAAACGCTTACCTGCTTCAAGAACCCTGTGAGAGGGACCGTAGCTGCCCCATACTGGGCGCTCATTTGACACCAGGGCGCTCACTCTGAGCACCTACAGGACGACCTCGCTCATCCTCAGGACCACCCACGACATGGGTGCTGTCATCCACCCCAATGTTAGAGATGAGGAATCAGACCCAGAGGCCTCAGGTCACTTCCCACCAAATCATTTGGAAGGACAACAGTCTAAAATGTGGCTAAACCAGCCAATCAACAAAGGTGCTGGGATTGTCACGTTCTTCAAAACGGTTCCTCTCAACAAAGACGTCAAGTGTCACAAACACTTGACCAGGAAGGTCCCTGCAGCTGGGATGCAGTGCTATCTGGTGGAAATGGTCCTGGGTTAGAAAGTGATCTAGCCAGGTGACTTGTACGGTTCTGGGAACTGTGGACCGCCATCGATTTCTGGGTACTCACTGAACTCCTGTTCCTTTCGCATGAACGCTTCTCCTTTCCGGGAAAGTGAAGAAAAAGGCTTTTCATCTCTCTAACTGGCTCAGGGGAGCACAGCAGAGACCTTTTTACCACAAGATCCTGTGGTAGCTCAGAGAATTCTGTATCTAAGTCTTTGGAGATTAGTGACCTTTGAGTGTGTGTTTTCATAATTTATAATCAATTGTTGAGTTTGCAGACTTTCACTGAGTGACTCAGTGGGCTGGTAAGGTGACAGGTGTCATGAGCACGTGGTAAAGTGGGGATGAGGCCCCCCGGTCAGGGCAGTGCGATATGGTATAAGGCACAGGTCCCCAACGCCTGGGTGGTGGGCCGCTGCTGGTCTGCAGTCTGCTAGGAACCGGGCTGCACAGCAGGAGGTGAGAGGCAGGCAAACAAGCGAGGCTGCATCTGCTGCCCCCATTGCTCTCCATCACTTGCATTACCGCCTGAACCCCCCCCCGCCCCCCCGCCTCCGTCCGTGAAAAATTGTCTCCCACAAAACCGGTCCCTGGTGCCAAAAAGGCTGGGGACTGCTGGTATAAGCTGTGGTGGCAGATGCCTTGGGAACCTGCTTTTCTCTCTGAAACAGGGCTCTGTTTATGTAAATTCAGAAGCACCGGACACTAGGTTTGGATCAGGTGTCAGGAGTCCTGGATTCCTGAGCCGGCTTTGTAACTGGTCTTCATAACCAGACCCTACTTCGGTGTTCTTATCTGGAAAATAGGAGTATCGACATAGCTGTGCGTTTCTCTGTTAAGTGACTGCAAGCATCACATGTATGTGAACGTGTCTTGAAGTGTGTACGTTGCTCTAAAGATGCAAAGTTTTACTACCAAAAACAAGAAATATTTTTAGTTGATTGTTTTTTGTGGTGGTGTGTGTGTATGTGTTTTGTTGCTGTCTGACCATCTTGGCTCTAAGCAGCTGGTCTGGCTGATCCAGGCTTGACTGTTGGCTCCAAGTCAGAAAGACACAATCTCTTGTTCTCGCCTCCCCACCGTCGCTTCAAGCTCCCCAATGAGGAATGGGCTGCCTCATTTTTTTGTCAGTTCAAACCACATCCTGCCCATTTCCACTTTCCATAAGACAGCTCGTGACACTGGCGGTTTTAAGATGCGGCAGGCTTCTCCGTGAAGCGATAGCAGAAGACTTTTTAACAGAAGTGAAAATAATTCATCCAGTGGTTAATGTGTCAGGTCTAGGCATTGAATTTACCCTCCACCCTTCAACTTGATCCAAACCCCTGATTCGGGGAATGAATGGCTACTCAGCCTTCTCTCACGGTCTCGACTCTTACAGCTTTCTAGACTAAGTGCAAGGCAGGAAAGACAGAGGTGTCCCCGAGAGAGGGCTGTGTACTGTCCAGGCTTGGGCCCGAATCCAGTTGATGGCACAGTCTTCAGTAGGTGGAAGGGACCTGGGCAATCTTCTAGTCACTGTACAGATGAGGAAACGTCTTCATTTTACCACTCAGGAAACTGAGTCCAGGGACAGACAGTGCTTTGACTAAAGAGACAGAGCCCTTTAGAGGCAGAGCCTGGACTGGTCCCTGGGTCTCAGGGCTCCTGGCTCAAGTTCATTCTAAGTAGACCAGTTGTACCCATATCTTTAATTTAAGGACTGTTGGCATCACTAGAATAGGTGAATTCGTCCTGGTGACTGGTCTGGGTCCTGGTGACCAAGGCGCACTTCTCACAGCTGGAAGCTGTTTGCTGAAATCCAGGATAGGACCAGCACCAAATAGCAGATGAAGCCCACGCTCAACTTAGCCATGTCCCAAGCAGGGACACCAAGTGTTACAAATGTTTTGAAAGAATTTGACACTTGAAGAAGGAGAGAAAAGGAAGAGGAAGAAGCAACGGCATTATTATTTAAGTAATCATTAGAGAAAATCAGAACCCTGGGATTCTTAAACTGATGGTGTGGAATCATTTTTATTTTTAAGCGCACAAATGCAGATACCACAATCTTTCCAGTTTTCACGGGAAACTGGGCCAAGAGAGGGGAGAGCCGTGGCCTGGAGCAGGGCTGCAGAAGAAAGCCAGCCAGGAGACAGATTCAGGACCAGCCTGAGTGGCGAGCATCCCCACAGCGGGCACCCTGCGGCCCCATGCTGACCAGCGGGTGCCCAGGGCCAGTCTTTATGCTTCTGTCCAGGAAGCCTGGAAGGTCCAGGCAGCGCTGACCGTAGGAAACAGCATTTTCCAAAGACACCTGCCTCACTGACTTCTGACCTTGGACAATGTTTATCCCCAGGCTGAGGGCTCCCTTATCTTTCAAGGGTACGCGGTGGCCTGTAAACGGTTAACTTATTAACTCGACTTTTGATTCTCTCTGGGGAGCCGAGGACTCCACGGCGCTCTAGCAGGCGCGCGGGGCAGGGGCAGGGGCAGGGTGGTGGGCGTGAGTACCAGGAGGCCTCCTGGGCCTCTGGGAGCGGCGGGAGCCCTGAGCCTGGACTGGAGGAGCACCAGGGCAGCGGGCACCGCTGCCAACAGCCGGCGCCCGGAAGGGCCCGTCCCAGGCCGCCCAGTTCAGAGCGGCTCCGCTGCGAGCAGAGCTCCGCCAGTTTAACTGGCGGCCCAGATAAGAGTGCGGGCTTCTCACACGTTGCACAATCAACCGCTCTGCCAACGGAGGGAAGAGACGAGGCTTTTCCAACCCCTCTGGTCAAAACCAAACTTCCTCGAGGGCTGTCTTCTCCACCATCTCCTCTCCATCGCCTATTTTTAGTTTCCAAGTTGGTCTGAATTAGGTGTGGCTGTATTTTTGTGTGGGGGGAGGACGGTGGCTGATTTCCCTTTCACTCATTCAACATCAGCCTGGGGTCTGGCCTGGGCCTCTGGCTTCCCGTCCTGGTTCAAGATGTGTCCGGGGCTGTCGTTGAAGGGCTCAGGCCGCAGGTCCCACTTGGGATGAGTGGACGAGCTCGGCCGTGTGGCTGACAGTGAGTTCAGGGCGGCCGCGTGTTTGGTAGATTCACAAAGGCTTTTGCTCCATCAGGAAGGAATAGTCTTTCTGACAGCTGTGTCCCCAAACTGCCACCCAACAACTTGCCAGTCAGGTCCTCACCCTGCCCTGAAGCTCTCGCCTTGGAAGAGTGATTGGCCTTCCCTTCAGGTGAACTCCACGAGCGCCCCTTGCTCCTGAGCAATTGCTGTTCAGTTATTTCCTCTCTGTCACAGCCCTCTGACTGGGCGGCCAGTATAAGATGTCATGAAAGCAGCGAAGACATCAAACATGTGTTTTGACCTGATTATAAGCCAATTCAGCCATGCGATCCTGGGCTTCTGTCTTACCTGTGGAGGGACTGTACATCCCAAGGACCATCCACGGCAGGTTCTTTTTCTTTTCTTCAGCCACGCCATGCGGCTCGTGGGGATCTTAGTTCCCCAATCAGGGATGGAACCCTGGCCCAGGGCAGTGAAAGCACCAAGTCCTAACCCCTGGATCGCCAGGGAATTCCCACGGCAGTTTCTTTCTAAATTCCAGGGTAGGATAAGCCAAAGCGGTGATCACACAAGTTCTAGGGCTCAAGAAAAAAGAAAAAGAATAGGAGAGTCAAGAAAAACCCTCAAGGGACTGAGAACAGGAGAGAGAAAAGGAGAGGGAAACCGGAGTGGGGGGGCATGCGGAGGTGCCACCGAGGTTTGCACAGGGGCAGGGTGGTGCAGCCCTGGGTTTGTAGCCCAGGGTTTGCTCAGTCTGATGCTGCAGCTCCTGGTGCAGAGCAGCTCGGGGACGCTGAGACCGAGGAGAGCTGGCCAGCCAGGGCGTGGACCCCTGGGGCCCTCTTCTCCACTAGGTCTGCTGAGGGCACTGCCGGCATTGCCTCAGCACTGGGTGGAGAGGAATGACCAGCTCGGAGGACCCGAAGTACCCTGCTCTTTGCTCCTCTGTGCTCAGCTATGAGGGACTGACAGCCAGCCTCCGTGCCATAGGGCAGGGGGACCGCTGCAGCCTGAGCCCGTGGTCCCCTCACCTCTGCTCCCTGACATCAGGGGGAGGCTCACTGAAGCTCCAAATCCCTAACTAAACTGGGTCCGACAGTTACGTGGCACATTCAAGGACGTTGAAGCCCCAACTGGAATAAAGGCCCCGAGGAACGGAGGATGCTTTAAAACAAACCTCCACGGGGTGCGTGCACGTGTGAACTAAACGTTGCACTCACGCTGTCCCTGCATCTCACCTGGGGCCACAGGTGAGCCAACTAGTGTCCCTGACTGCCTGCTGCAGCCTCTCTGCACGGGTCACCTGATTCTCGTTCTTTCCTGGGCCTGGAGCCCTGGGGAGCAGAGGGACCCGCCCTCTTCCCACACTGTACGGAGAGCCGTCTGTGTTTTGCCACTGCCGAATTTACACAGATGTGGTCCAGCAAGGCACGTCCCCAGTGTGACCCCCTGGGCTCTGCTGCGCACATCCAATCCCTAGCACCACCCCCCAATCCACCTTTCTCGTCTCACCGCCTCTCCCCCTCCACCAGTTGCTCACCAATCATTTGAAACTGTCTTTGGTGACGGAGACTCTGAGTGCCAGTGGTTTATCTGCTGTGCATGATTCCAAGAATTCAAGTGGGAAAGAAAGGTCGAGGGAGAGAGGCTGGTCATGAAAGTTCACGGATAACTTGTCCAAGGTCCCCTGGAAGCCCTGGGACTGGAAGCGAAGCACAAGCACCTCTTCATCGTTCTGGGGTCCCTCTATCATCATGACATCTTTTTCTGTCCAGCGTTCGTGGCTCCTCTGGGGGTGTTTTGCCTGCCCTGCGTCTCCACTCGTCACCATGGCTCCTGACACCCCCAGAGCTTGCTCGCCTGTGCCCACCTGGGAAGCCACAGCTTCTTGTCACCGCACGGTGGGCGAGTGGATGGACATCTGCTGTGTAAACAGATCCTCCTAGGGTGTGGAGGTGGGAGGCAAAGAATCTCCTCGTTTCAGATCAGCTCAGCTGTAATGAAGAGGCGCTGACAGATAGATAAGAAAACCCCAGCCTTTTCTGTTGGGCGTTGCAGTTTATGCTGCGCAAAGTTGTCTGCGCCCACGATGAAAGCTGGAAGGAGGACAGTGTCACAGATTGGAATGCGGACGTGGCAGGAGACTGCGTGTGCCTGCGTGCATGTGTGTGCATGTAGGTGTGCGCGTGCATGCATGTGAATACTCCAGGAAGAAGGAGAAGGGAGCAGCCCCACGTGGCTGGAGAGGGCCGGAGCCAATTATTTCGAAAGACCCTGAGTGGTGATCTGGAGGGGACAGGAGACAAAGTTCTTCTGAGCAGGACCCCAAGGCTAAGAATAAAAAAGGAGAAACCCTTTCGGCTTGGACTAGAGCCTGGTTCAGGAAGGCTCCTTTGGATTCCTTGGGACCCCAGTGGGGTTAGAAAAGACCTTGTTTTTTAAAATAGAATTTGGAGAAAATCCCCTATTGCATGAAAAGGGTCAGAAGAATCAGGTAGTCCTCTGAGTGGGGCAAATCCAGGCCCGCTTCAGCAGAGACACGGCGGCGGCTTTGAGGGCCTCCTGACGAGGGAAGAACGGAGTCTCTCCACCTCCTGAGGGGCAGGGCTGGTGGTTGAGAGGTCCTGGGGGACCCCTGAAATGAAGAGAATCTTCCAGTGGGTTACTTCCCTTGGATATCAGCTGGGAAGCATTTTCTAAGTGGACCAACACAGTAAAAAGACAGAGGATGCCTGAGGTCAAGACCAGTGAAGGAAGCCTTTAGCTGGGGAGAAGTGAGCGGGCTAGGGGGTCACACCCTGCTTTCCAGCACCTCCAGTGCGCCCTAAGGTGGAATTACTGGACCATGTTCCCTCTGCTTGTTTCCCCATGTGTGGCAGGAGAGAGTGGGGATGCTGGGAGCACGGTGGGGTGGGAACAGGCTAGTTGAACAAGTCTGGGTGCTTATTTCAGGTCCCCTAACCTGGATCCTTGCAGTTAAGGCTCCTTCTAGCACAGGTTTGACCAGAGCCCCAGAGAGCGCTCTGCACAGAGATGGTGCTCACCAAGTGTGTGTGGGTGATGGTCCCCCAGATCAACTCGCTGCTTTTCCTTCTGGTATTTGGGATATAAAAAAAGAGGTTTTTGAGGTTTTTTTCTTTTTGCCTGGAATATGCCACCAAGGTCAGGTTTCAAAAGTTACAGGAAATTGAGAACTAACAGGGCTTTCAAAGGGCCTGGAGGAAAAGATAATAGATTCATCCTGGTGTGACTATTTGACCTGGTCAGCTCCCCCATCTCTGTAGAGCAGGGGTCTATGGGACCACATAGATGGCAGGATGAGGCCCTGGCATTCAAGAATTTGCAGTCCTGCTGGGGAACCAGGTGAACGTGTTTGGAAACATTAGAGGACAACTGAGGCCACGAGCACAGGAGAAATCCAGGAGGAGGGACTGCTGCGTAGGTGTCTTCAGGGAAGGATTCACAAGGCAGGGTGTGTGTGTGATTCAGCCCCAGAAGGATGAGGATGGTCTAGGTAATGGACAGGAGGGGGAAGGAATTCTAGAAGGTGTATGTATGTATCAGTGTGTGTGAGAGTGTGTGTGTACGTGTGTCAGAACAAATACAAGTTTGGAAGCAGGGTGAACTGGGGACATTGGCTAAGAAGAGTGGTTAACATTGTTTGAGCTTCCCACCTGCCAGGTGACACGTTTACCCATGTTATCCCACCCCATCGTTACAACAGCCCTGAGAGTTGATTATCGTGTTCGTTTTGCAGATGAGAAAACCAAGGTTCAAAGAGGCTTGGGCCACGGGGTTCCTAAGGGAAAGAAATAGAATGCAAGCTCACATCTATCTCCAAACCTTTGTTCTTAATCACACCGCTCTTGAGACCTGCCTGTTGGAAGTGGAGGGTGTAGAGTTGAGTGGGAAGACGTGGGGGAAGGAGGGGTCCATGTGGACACTGGTGACAGGAGAGGAAACAGAAGAGCCCAGTCTTACTTCAGGAGGCCACAGGAAGTTGTGGCCAGTCTTTGAGCACCAGAGAGATGTGGATAATGGTGTGTTTAGAACACGTGAACGGCGGGGTGGGGAGGGGATTTGCTGGAAGATGCCAGAGGGCAGAGAGAACACTTAGAAGGCACTGTGGCCCCAAACCGAGGAGGAGAGGGTAGCAAAAGAGAGGCAAGGGCGGAGCAGAAAGGCATCTCAGGGCTTTCCTGGTGGCGCAGTGGTTGAGAGTCCGCCTGCCTATGCAGGGGACACAAGTTCGTGACCCGGTCCGGGAAGATCCCACATGCCGCAGAGTGGCTGAGCCCGTGAGCCATGGCCGTCCGTGAGCCTGCGCGTCCGGAGCCTGTGCTCTGCAACGGGAGAGGCCACAACAGTGAGAGGCCCACATACCGCAAAAAAAAAAAAAAAGGCATCTCAGAAGGAAACAGAACTCGGCCATAGAAGAGGCCTTGGGCGGAGGAAAGTGCCTGGAGAGGTGACACCACGGGCAGAAAGGAAGCTTTCTGGAGGGGAGGCCCCCAGGAGGTGAGAAATGACTTCAAGCTGGGACACCACGGCCGCATCTCCCAAAGTGTGTTCTGCGTCCCCTGCAAGGAAGGACCTACCCCTGGTTGAACTTCAGGAGCCCTGGGTGGAACAAAGTAAAGGGTCTTCATCATGGAACTTCTCATAGCCTTTGATAAACCAATGTGACTCGACAAGAGGGGAATGTAAAATGTGGTATTTCTCAAACTTATTTGACTTATTTCTCAAAGTGTGGAGCTGGTGTTCCACAGAACACTCTTTGGGAAACGTGGGTAACATACCAACCTGGAAATTCGGGTGCAGAGCCAAGGCTCTTGTTACGCTGACCTATTAAGTTTTCTTGTTTGTTCTGTTTTCTTAATCGCGCTTTGTCCCCTTCTAGAAGCTGTGATTCTCTTCCCCGGAGTCTGCAGCTCAGGGAGCCTTGGGGTCGTGGGGTTGCTCGCCGTGTGACTGGAGAGCAGGCAGGAGTGGTCCCACCTGGGCAGCGGCCCTTCTCTAGGCTTCCTGAGGACGGGGGTGACCTTACCCTGCGTGGCAAGCCCGTGCCAACCTTGGGAAGGGCTCTCCCCAGCTCCCCACCACATCTGTGTGCTGGTAGATGTGGGAGAGCCCTGCTCTGTCCAAATATCATTCTGCCTCAGGGGAGATAACCAACAGGGACTTTAGAACAGCCTGGGGGCTACGGCCAGATCGCAGTAAAAATAATCATCTGAATTCTTTGCTATAGAAGAGAGTTCAGAATAAGAAGGATCTTGGATTCCATCCAGGTGGTGTTAGTTACAAAGGAGCCAGAAGAACCGCAGGAGAAGATTTCACTGGTGCGGCAGTTCTGAGCCCTCGGGGACTGGACGATGGTGAAACCGGGGAGTATTTAGGGAGAAGGACGCGTCTGTCGGCATCCTTACTGGTTGCACAGCGCCCCATGGCGAGTCCCCACTGGGAACAGAAGGATTGGCTCCAGGGACGATTCAGCAGGTTGGGAATCTGGAGACCAGATCTCCTAACCCCAGTCCAGCCGCCGATGGGCTGGCTGACCCCAGGGCAAATCACTTTGTGTGGTTTCCTCATTTGGAAAGAAAAAAAAAAAGAGATAAAATCTGATCTACCTCCCAGAGATTCGGGGTGGTTTCTGTTTTGCTTTTTTGCGAAGAGCAACTAATAAAAATGATACCAAACTCCTCTGAAAATAAATACAGGCTCTATGCGTTTCTAGCAATAATAGCACGTATTCTCCTTGGGATCGTGGCTCAACTTACCACGATAAAATCACTGGTAAATTTCTAAAAAGTTACCCCTTTGTGCACATACCTTCTCCATAGAAAATGGTTTTCTGTTAGAAAAAGTTAAAGGACACTCCAGGCCTTTCATTTGGGGTTTATGTATTTCTTTTCCCTCGTTGAATAACACTCTCTTTCTCCAGGTTTCATTTTGGTCATATTTCAGAAATGGCTGAATTTCAGATTCTGAACACCCGCGCACGGGAGGGCGAATTGAGAAAAAATAATGCGATTAGCAGATAAGTAAACAAACATTTTAATTGAGACTCAAACTGTAGAAGTACTTTGGGCAGTATGGAATTACATGTTTCCATATTCTTTGTTGATTTGCATGAAGCCAAAACCCAGAAGGTTATATTAAACGTAATCACCTAACTCCGTGGGGCCTGGAGAGTGTTTTTCATGTGGCAATTTAAAGGCGAGTGATTGTGCAAAACACAATGGCACAAAGGAGTGTTTCTGCTGTTTTGGTTTCTTTCAGAAAGGAAATTAGCTCTGGGGGAGGGCAGAAAAGTACCATATTTCAGACCCCTACCCTGTAAAAGGGAAATACCTTGAGGGACCTCACTGATCCCTTAGGAAAGGTGGATTCGAGTCTAACATGGAATGAGGTCTTAATGCAGGTTTTATGTTTTGAGAACCAGGTCTCTGGCTCTTAGGAGTGCTTCTAAGTTGAAAACTTTACTGTATTTGATTTTTTTTTCTTTTTGCATTTAATACATATTTCATAGACTTCTGTCTTAAAAGATTTCTGATTGATTGGCCGCAGGGAGCCAGCTCTCTTATCTAACTGGACTAAATTCCCACCTTCTCTTCAAAAACCCAGGACATCCAGGAAGGCCAAACAGATCGTGGAAGAAGTTGCTCGGTTCTTTCTCATCTGATGTCATGAGTTACTGAGTGGTAACTGGAAAGTGCTCACCCAGTTCCTTTCTCCATTCTCCACTGGATGCTAAGTGGACTCGCCGTCATAAAGCAAGCGTGTGGTTTACTGGGCCTCGCAGCCTTCCCTTCCTCGCTCAGCTGGAAGTGTCTGAGAGCAGAGGCATAGCGCCCTGTAGTCGTAATAGCTAATCGTAGACCCAAGGCCACTCAGTCCCAGAACGTCAGCCTTCACCTCACTTGTAATTTTCCTTACGTCAGTTTGGACCCCTTAGAGATGCCCTGTCCAATGCATAGCTACTAGCCACATGTGGCTATTTAAATTTAAATGAAATAAAATTAAATGAAATATAAAATTTAGTTCCTTGGTCACACTAGATGCATTTCAGGTGCTCAAGGTGGCTGCTGTATCGGACAGTTCAGATATAGGACATTTCTGTCATCACAGAAAGTTCTGTTGAATGGCGCTGCCTCAGACATTAGCCAGAGAGGGACTTCATCTTTGCTGAATTTTAAGAAACTGAGACCCAAAGAGGTTAAATGACTTTTCCAAGGATTCCCAGGAATTTACGAAAAATATATTTCTTGGCTGTTTTGGAATCCTGAGGATATCCTATATTTCGATCTTGAATTTTAAAATTTCTACATCAAATGCATATTTGATTTTTGCAAGCAAAGGAATCTAATATAACGATGATCTTGCGGTATAAAAACACTGATTCTTTTTGGAGATGCTCAATCAATCTGTTATAGTTAATTATGTCTAAATTATTTTTCCTGCTTTTAGTGACCTGTGAATTTCACAAGAAAAAGGAAGTCTCGATTAATTTCTGGAGAAACATTGCTTTATTTATTCCCTATCCTGGATTGTGTTAGTAATATTGTTATGCTACTAAAGACACTCGGAAAACTGGAATCAATTACATGAGAAGGCCGGGGAGTCACAGGACCCATCATTGTAACATCCACAGTCAGTTAGCATCATTGGTCAGACTCAGGGTGGGAAGACAGTGCTAGAGACTTACCACACATGTGTGTCCCAAATGTTCTTCGTAGACTCTTAGCTTCACTTAGAGCCAAAACAGACAATAAATGTCTCTCTCACTCAACTGTGTCCAGGATTTATGCAGTGCCTGGTGTGAGATCTCACTGCGGACAAGAATTCACCTTGGGTGGCAGGGCTGAAGCCTTGCTCAGGTGCAGAAACCAAATGCAAAGAGCCACAGAGCACTAGAGATGGGGAATTCAGGACTTGGGGACTCTTGAAGAAGGTCCGTCCAGAGGAGGGGCCCAGAAACTCCTCTGAGAGCCACCTTTCCTGCTAGGCTCCCTTGGATACAAGGAATTTATCCCAATGGAGATCAAAGGGGATTCTGGACCACTGTTTTAAGTTATTAATTAAGTGAAATTGATCTGCAATTATTTCAAAAGCTAACCAAACCATGGTATAGAGAGAAGATAAAAGAAAGAATCTGGGCTCACCGTAGCTCTTATTAACTTCCTCTTTGTAATGAATACCGCTCCTTGTGTTCCAGCGAGCCCTTGCCTACCCACGTGCAAAAAGGAAACACCAAAGAAAGCAGCAAGGCATCTTCTCTTGTCACAGTGAGTTGTGTTTCTCTAACTCTGGGGCTTAGACTTGTTGACGAAGACACCATAAAAGGCTGATGTGCCCCTTGGGTGTGATTTTTATCGAACAGACACTGAGTATTGGGACAGTGGAAGAACTTCTGGCCAGTGTATTGGGTGAATTACATGATGAGAAGGTGCATCCCAGAATAGCAAACCAACTGGGGAGGACTCAGAAAACAGGAGACCAAGTCCAAGAAGAACAGATGAGGCACAGAGCACCCATCAAATACCACAGGGCGGGGCAGATAAGGGTCGGAGCCCAGAGGTTGGAGGATTAGCAAACCCAACAGTAGTATTCTGGTCGCTTGTAATTCTGCCCGGCATGGCTGAGCAAGGGCTCCCTGAGTTCTCTCATAGTCAAGAAGGAGGGTTAAAGTAGCACAGAAGGCAAGGCCTTGGTGGCAATGTCAAGAGCATCTTCCTCCTCTCAAGGTGAGCCCTTCTCCTGCCCACACTCAGCCTGGACATGTGCTCTGCGGTTTTTGGAATGGGTCTTCTAGTCCGCAGCACCCTGACCAGCCAGGGTCTAGTGCATCCATGCTCCTTGGAAATGATTATCAGTTAAACCAGATATTCTTCCTAACTCCTGATGTATTTTAATGAGGAGATGGAGAGAGAACCATCTGTAGAAAAGGCATTATCCCTGTGTTCTCTGAGGACAGAGCATGGGAAGAATCTTAAAGGCTCTGGAGTGGGAGTGAGGCGTGCACGGAAGATGCACAGGAAGCAAGATGAAATGAAACCAGAGGAAACGGCTGGGCTGTGGCTGGGAAGTAAAGGCTGAGCTTTGAAGAGGGGCAGCTCTGGCACCAGACCTTGACCCTGCAGATGATGGTCTCCCTGAACGCCGGGGCTTCTGGATCGAGGCGCGTGGATGGCTGGGAGCTGACCGTGCGGGCTGGCGGTCATGGGGACCAACATGACTGGGGAAGTGCAGAGGTGAGGATTATACTTTACACATGTGACACTGTGCTGAGTTTGGCCTCGAAGGCATTACTGGTGAACTCAGAAAGGGAAGTCTGATGTAGTTGGAAAACTCAAACCTCAGCTCCACTACTATGAGCTGTGATGCTTTGTGAAAATAAATTAACCTCTCTGAACCCTGGTTTCTACTGTGGTAGGCTGAATGATGACACCCCCCCCACACCCTCCCGAGACGTCCACATGCTAATCTCTGGAATGTATGAATATGTCACCTTATATGGTAAAACGGACTTTGCACGTGTGATTAAGTTAAGGCTCTTGAGATGGGGAGAATCCTGGGTTGTCCGGGTGGGTCCAGTGTCATCATAGGGTGCTTATGAGAGGAGTGCAAGAAAGTGAGAGTGAGAGAGAGGTGTGATGAGGTTGGAATGATGCAAAGAAGGGGCCATGAGCCAAGGATGTGGGAGGCTTCTAGAAGCTGGAGAAGGCAAGGAAGTGGAGTCCCCCTAGAGCTGCCAGAAGGAACATGGCTCTGACGACACCTTGATTTTAACACAGTGGGACCTATAAAGTGCAACGAAAATGGTACCCACCTCATAGGTCTGCTGCGACAGTTTAAATAAGACAGTGTATCTAAGGCACTTAACAAAGTGGATGTCAAGTAAATCGTAGATGGTTTTATCATGTGTTTTATAAAGTCATATTATGAGAGCCAGGGCTGGATCCCACATCTGACTTAAAGCACACCCACTACACTGCACTAAGCCAACTTGGCGTGGTTGGAAGTGGCTGCATCTCTTCTTAGAAATTATGGTACAGCATTTTAGGATTGCTGGAACCCAAGGAGATGCTTCTGAGTCCTTTATCCCAGAAGGCTTTGGGGACCCACAGACGTGTGACTGAAGTCCTGCATTCCAGCTCCGCACAGCCACGATCTTGGTGGCATTTGAAGGGCTGCAGGTGCACCTAAGGCACTCAGGTAATGTGACAGTGGCGAATGAAAAATGTCACCAAGCCGTGTGGCTGTGAAGTAGGCAACTGGCGGGTGTGGATTTCAGAGTAAGAACATGCTCTGTGCTCGTGGACATGGGCATGGATGAATTTGGTCACATGTGAACAGATCAGAGTGACAACAACTGTGGCTGAGGGAAGCCCAAGACCCTTCTTGGTTTCTGTCTTTGTGGAGTGTATGTACACGGCCTCCCCACGAGTAGGGGATGAGTGTGATAACATAATGACTAAATTCTGTTCGAACTTGAATTAGTTGTGGTACCACTGGGTGGAACATAGGGGAAGTAATTAGTGAAGGCAAATGGGAAAAGTCCAAAACTGGAATTTTGTTTTTAAGTAACACTGGGCAGAGAACCATTTAGGAATGAAGACAGCATATTTCCCTAGTCCCCTGCACGCAGATCTCATTTTAAAGAAAACAATGAGAAGGTAAATTTTAAGTGGTGTCATAGGAAATGTTAGAAGCTAATGTTACTAATCTGAAAGCTATCGGGGCAAGGAACTATCCAGGTGGTTATGGGGTAGAGATGTTGCAGGAACTCTCCACAGACGTCTCAAATTGTTGGTCTTTGAAAATAAGGTCCACGTGCAATGTTCTCTGCAGTGTCATTGTCAAGATGGTTACTAAGTCTATAGCTAGGCATTATCAAGATGGATTCTCATGATGAGTACCTGTCTCCAAGGACCACAGTTGATTATTATCCTGGGGGTCATTTATCATCCTCTCCCTTTCTGTGTCTCTCTCAGTAAATAAAAATGAAAAGTCAAGGTTTGGAAATAATTAAGAAAATTGTTGACCTTGTAGATAATTATAGGAATTTACTACTTTGATTCAGCTTCCTAATATAAATCCTTACTCTGTCTTTGTAAATATTGCGGGCTGTTATTTTCTGTGGCTGCACAGCTTTTAATAGTTCGGAATAATAAATAATGTGATTTTCTATTTTGGGTGGCACCTCAGCCCCTTCACATTCACCATTTTGATCTCCACGCCGCTGCCTCAGCAGGTTGGTAGGACAGGACAGGACAAACGGTGCAGTTCTGCTGAATTGAGGAGAAACCTAAGGTTCAAAGAGGTGGAATGCTTTACCCAAGCTCATACTTCTAGCCAGCCACAATTTGAATCCAGATCTTCTGATAGCAAGTGTTCGAAGCCCACCATTAGGGCTTGAAATACTTTCATTGAACATACCGCAATCTGGTTTCCCTTCTGACCTAACAGCAAATGTTTCAAAAGCAAGAATTCTTTTGGGAAAGTCTGGAAAAGAGGGTTTGAGGTGTTGCAGGAAGGGGGACCCCTTCCAGGGCCTGCCTGAGAGTGGGCCCTTGCCTAACACTCAGAAATGAACTGTCCGAGGAGACACACGTGCTGACAAAGCAAGAGACTTTATTTGGAAGGGGCGCCTGGGCGGAGAGCAGCAGGGTGAGTGAACCCAGGAGGACTGCTCTGCCACGTGGCTCGCGGTCTCAGGTTTTATGGTAATGGGGTTCGTTTCCGGGTTGTCTCTGGCCAGTCATCTTGCTTGGCCCGTAGTTTGACTCAGGGTCCTTCCTGGTGGCGTGCACGTCGCTCAGCCAAGATGGATTCCAGCGAGGAAGATCCTGGGAGTTGGTAGGACATATGGACTGGCGTGTTCTCTCTCCTTTTGACTTTTCTGAAATTCTTCTGTTGGTGGTAGCTTGTTAGTTCCGCGTTCCTTACCAGGAGCTCCTGGTGTAAAGTAACTCATGCAAGTGGTTGCTTTTGTGCCTGGCCAGGGGGGGTGGTTTCCGTCAGTGGTTCCCCTAACAGAGGCAGTCGGAGAGAAAGATGCTTTTCAGCCTTCCCAGCTTAATTAGCATGGGGGTAGGGGAAATGGGGCAGACAGAGGAAGGCATTTTACAGGCATGTTGTTCGTGTGTGGGCGCTAAAACATCCGTACACGGAGTCTAGAGTGGAGCCATTCAACGTGGTAGCCACCAGCCCCATGCGGAGATGGAGCCCTTGAAAGCTGGCTCATTTGAATTGAGATGTGCTCCAACTGTCAATTCCACACCAATTTCAAGGGCTTCATATAAAAAAGGATGGAAATGACTTCAGTCATTTTCATATTGATTATATGTTGATATATTGGGTTAAATAAAATGTTATTAAAATTAATTCCATGTACTATTTTTAATTTTTAATGCGATTACTGGAAGATGAAAAATCACAAATGTGGCTCACATTTTATTTCTGTTGGATGGCACTGGTCCAGAGGTTTCCTGTTTGGATAAGACTTGGTAGGTGAGGGTAAGTGAGGCCAGGAGTCCAGCTGGGTCTCAAAGAGGACAGGGAGTCCTACAGCAGAGGGCCAGGGGAGAGCTGGTCCACCCTGCCCTAGGGAATGGGGCCTTATTATGCAAGAACATTAAAGAAGCAGCAAGAGTTCTATGTGGCAATTTCAATGGAAACATTTTCACTCCTGAGACCTAGTTTCTTCCTAAACTCCACCCAAGGCAACATGGATTATTGCTTCCTGGAAACTCAACTAGGGGACTTGAAAGTGTCTCATATTAAAAACAGAAAAACCCAAGAAGGAGACAAATAATTATATTTCTAAAAACTTTTAGAACAAATGCTTGCTTGTGAGAAATAATTTTCCTATAAATATTTTATTCCTCCTTTTCTTTCTTTTGTACCCTGGCTGAGGAGTTCCACATGGACACAGGAGATGATGTTCCCCTTGGGAGAGAAGATCAAAGCCTCCCTGGGTCTACTTGCTGTTGAATTCTCCTCACAGTCTTTGCAGCTTCTACTCCCTCCTGCTTGCTGGGCTCTGAGATGAAGTGGGCTCAAACGTTTGGAAAAACAGAGAGAATGCAGGAAAAAAATCCACAGCTACGTAGCATCTAAGCCACTTGTTTCAGACAGAAAGTTCCAAATCTTGGCTAGAAAGAGAGAAATGTTTACTTTTTTTTGTCTGTGGGAACCTGCCCCTGAACAACCCACTTTGAAAGAGAATGTGTAGTGATATAAATAGCAAGTTAGCCTGATTGATGTAAGATGACCCCAGAAAACAAGGAGCTTATTCAATTGGGCTTGATAAATATTTTATCAAGAAAAAAAGGAAAAAAAAAAAAAAGCCAAACAGACAAGACACTAGATAGAGACTTCCTGAGGCTAAGGACTGGGTCTTAATAATTCCTAAATCCTAGAGCTCTGTCCCACACCTGTCCTAGGAGCAGAGCTCAACAGACGTTTGTTGGACCACTGGATCCACTCATCAGCTTGTAGGAGACCAGTCAGAGTTCTCCAGGGGGTGAGAAAAGAAAGAAGGAAAGAACAGACCCTGATTGCTTTGGGATTTGCCTTTCCTTATAGATGTGGGCTCAGATATTTCAGCAGCATAGATTAAGAATGATACAGGAGCATACAACCAAGGACACACAGACAGACAAATGACAAGTGGGGTAAGATGGGCAATGAGCTGCAGTTCTGTGGTTTTTCAATGGGAAAGAAAAAAAAAGGAATTTTAAAACACAGATTTGCAACAAAAATAATACATTTCAAATTGACTAGCCTCTCACGCTTTTCTATGACAGAAGTGAGCCTGTGCATTTAATTGAATTTTTGTGACTCTAAGGCTTTGTTTTTATTTATTTTGTTGCTGGAACGAATATTTATTACAATTATCATTACCCAATTACCTGCTGGGTCCTGGGGGGAGGGAATGTATCCTCTGCCCCTCCCCCACCCATCTTGGAGCTTCCAGTAAAGTCCAGGGGGAGTGCCTAGAGGGGCAGACAGGGCAGGAGTCTTCCAGCAGTTGCTGATGTTCCATTAAAAGGAGTTTGAAAAGGCATTTACCACCCTTCCACATGTTCAAGTTGACACTTAACTTTTAAAATTTAAATATAAATAGTTGCAAAGGATTTTCTTTCCAATGCATTGTGAATAGTATGGGAAAGAAAAGTGTCCCGAAACTATCTGTGGCAGAACTTTTTTTGTATGATGTAATTTATAACCCCTTCCATGAAGTAATTATGATTCTTGATAAAATGCTTGAGTAACTTCCAGATAGACTTTAATGGGATTAAGAAATCCTGAGAAGTTAGGCTTCCCCGTTCACTATCTTAAGACACATCAGTCAGGCTCTGGGCATTTTTAGTGGTGGGACCACTTTTTTTTCCCTCTCGATTGTCTCTGACAATCCCTGAATTGAGGCCAGTTTGAAATAGAATTTTGACACATACTAATAACAAGTTTGTCTGAGAAGTTATTTTAGCAAATGACATTGTACAGATAGCTTTGTTGCATCACTTTTTCATTATAGACAGTGGAATCTGAATACCATGACAATAATCACGCATAATACTCAGCATCAATTACATGAAAAACACAGGAACAAGTTATTTTTTGACCCCAGGAAGTTTTACATTTTCCCTTTTCTTCCCTAAAATTCATATTTCTACCCTCCATTTTATCCTAATACAATATGTCTTACAACTGAAAGTTTAAAATTGGTTAACCTGTCATAACTTTCTACAACGAAAGTAAACTATGAATTTTTGTGACCATAAGGCTTTACTTTTTTGTTCCTAGGTTGAATAATTGAATAATTACAATTATTATTATTACCCAACTAATAAAAATGTACAAATATATTACACATTTTGATAAACCATTATTAAATTTTAAATTTTATTGGAAATACAAGTGTTAATGAGATAAATGGGGCTGGTTTATCATCCTCCCCCTCCCCATCAAGAAGGACAAGTATCTATAAATAGAAATGACCTGTTACTAGAAAGAGCTAGGGTTCACCATCAAACCCATTCTTTGTTTTTTTTTTTTGTTTTTTTTTCTTCCAGTACGCGGGCCTCTCACCGCTGTGGCCTCTCCCGTTGCAGAGCGCAGGCTCCGGACGCATAGGCTCAGCGGCCATGGCTCACGGGCCCAGCCGCACCGCGGCATGTGGGATCTTCCCGGACTGGGGCACGAACCCACGTCTCCTGCATCGGCAGGTGGACTCTCAACCACTGTGCCACCAGGGAAGCCCTCATTCTTTGTTTTTATGGATGTAAGCTTCGAGGAGTGCTGTTCGCATACCAAGTACGAGGGAGTGGAAGGAGTTTTGTACAGTAATGTTACACAACTCTGGATTTCTGAGTTATATTCTGAAATCATATTAAAAAAAAACAACCCATATCCTGCCAGCCTGACGGGTGGCCGTCTTGACTAGGTGTTCTTTCACCTTTGTTGAAAGCAACCAATTGGAAAAGTGATTTGCAAAAGGATTCGTTTCCCAGGCATTAGTGTCTAATACAGCCCAAGGATTTCACATCATACTTTTTGGTAACTGAAGGGTTTTAAATCCCCAGGACAGTGCCCAGAGGTGTGCAGGTAAATTGGCTCTCTGGAAAAAAAAAAAAAGAAAAAGAAACAAAGAAGAGGGGGGAAAAAAGCTCTATTTTGTATCTTGTGCTCATTTCCATAATGTAAATACTTCCACCAGGGCCGATTTCAAGCCACCAAACTTGACTTCACTGGAGTTGGGAAGAGACGGGCGTGATTGGCCCCCGTGGCCAGGGCAAGGGAGCCCAGCACAGGGTACAGTGCCTCACAGCCAGATTCCGGGAGGGACAGCTATGTGCGCCTCTGTTTTGTGAGCTGTGACAGATGATTGTGAAAGGGAAGGTGGGAGATGAGAACTGGCCTGACCTCAGGAGTGTTTCACGGAGGACAGTTTAGGACAGAGCATCCCTGGGATGCCAAGAACGTTGATTCCTTTAAACACCCCAAGCTTGCTTACCCCTTGCAAATGTGGTGCCCCAAGACTCCATGTGCAGCCGTTTGAAGACCACTGATTGAGAAGAGAAGCAAGGGCCTGTGAGGCAGCCGGACCACAAGCTCAAATCCTGCCTCTGCAATTCACGAGGTTTGAGGACTTGGGCATATTAACTTTTATGAGTCTCAGATTTCGCCTATAAAATAGGAGAAGCCAATACCCACCTTCCAAGGTAATAACTGGTGGTGTTACGTGTACAGGGCTGGCAGCCAGCTGCTATTGGAGTCCTTTTAATTGAGTTGAAGGGAAGACCCTTGGAGGATTGATGCCTTCCTAGGGTAGCAGTATAAAAGGGAAACATAGGTGCCCGGCTATTTAGTATTTCTGTGCTCCAAAACAAGTGACTGCTTTGGTTATCTTCTTTTTTAATTATTTATTTTTGGTTGTGTTGGGTCTTCGTTTCCGTGCGAGGGCTTTCTCTAGTTGCGTTGAGCGGGGGCCACTCTTCATCGCGGTGCGCGGGCCTCTCACTATCGCGGGCTCTCTTGTTGCGGAGCACAGGCTCCAGACGCGCAGGCTCAGTAGTTGTGGCTCACAGGCCTAGTTGCTCCGCGGCATGTGGGATCCTCCCAGACCAGGGCTCGAACCCGTGTCCCCTGCACTGGCAGGCAGATTCTCAACCACTGCGCCACCAGGGAAGCCCCTGCTTCGGTTATCTTAAAACGCGCACTTCAAACCAGAATTTTTAGCTTCTTTCTCTCCTTTTTATACCATCTTTCATCTTATGGAACAGAGGTTGGGATCTTCACTTGGTCTGAGGGAGTACACCCGGCAGCAACAATGGAAGTAGAACTCAAGGCTGGTCCACCTTGAACCAAACCAGAAGGGTTAGTAACGAAGAAACAAAACCTCCTTCTCAGGTGGCTTCACCCGTTGAGCAATCCCATAGCCTGGCCCCCCCAGGGCTTCATAACCAGTCAGGCTCCCGGTGGCTCTACTGGCTTGTTAAGAAGGTCTTTGAATGACAGGGCAAAATCACATCACCGCATCACAAACAATTCCAGGGCACAACCGATATCTCACACTGTACTTTATTTTTCTTCACAATATTAACTGGACAGACAAAGAAAGTTGAATGGCAGGGTGGCTTTCCCCAACAATACAAAGAAAATGCCATTATATTTAATGCTGGCCAAGCAGAGACTTACTTTATCTTAACAATCTAAACTACACTTATCATATAGTTTTTTGTGTGTGTACAGTGTTGCAGGATATCAGCCACCCCTAAGAAGTGTCCATCTTAAAAACAGCCCATGGAAGGGAGAAGTGTGAACATCTTGATAACAAAAGCTTTCAATACAAAACCACTTTTTATACACTTATTTTTATTGAAAACAAAAATAATCCCAGTAACTCAAAACAAAAGCAAAACTTGGTTGAAAACTTAAGAAAATAGTATAATAAACACAAGCTTCCTCCAAAGAAATGTGATCGGCTATCACTCCTTTAAATGCTACCCCAGAGGCAAAAACTTAATGAAATGAGCTGGCTGGAAGGCTCACTGCAGATTCCCTAAAAGGTTTAGGGACACGGAGTTACTAATATACTATAGTCATATTTAGTAACAATCCCGGGATTTTTTGATTAAGCCTTTCCGTCTTCCACAAGTGTTTCTGTCTGCTGAGCTTACCTTGGGACCCAAAACAACCTTGTCATCGATAGGATATATATGGCCTTGCAGTTATTTTTCTGGGGTAGTCATGATGAATTGGGGCAATACCATTCATATTCCATCTGGTTTTCTTTGTGCCCCGTGGGATGCATATTTCATGTTGTCTAAGGCCAGTACTATGAGCACAGACATGAAACAGGATGAATCTTTGGGTAAGGATAAGGAACTTGTATTATTACTTACCCAGTTCAGTCTCACTTTCCTTCTCCCCGTATTGTGCATAGTAAGTATTTAGAAATAGATGTCCCTACCAACCAGAAGGTTTTCATTAAATATCCTGTTGGTTAAAATTAGAAATTTATTGTTTAAATAGCCATTAGACATGTCCAGGCTTGAAATTAAAATCCTTACCATTGATGGCAGATGTTTAAAAGAGTTTTGGTTCATCTGCATTGCCATACAGAGCTGGACTTTGAGTTGTTCTGTTGTCTCTAGAAGCTAAATATACCACAGAACTTGAAAATGTTTCTTGTTTGTTGCATAAGGTCCTTCACGGAGGCATCACATTGTTCCTAGTGAAGTTTTCACTTGTTTGCATCTCACATCCTACAGTCCTGGCTATTCTGAAAGCCTCCGCACCCTGATCCAATCTTGGGAATGTTTTGCTCATTTGAAAATTCTTCCTCCCAACCCTGCAACAAATGTCCTTTGTCCCATAATAATTAAAAAAAAAAAAAATCCCTGGGAAGATTCAAATTGAATAACAATAAAGATCTGATTGGAACCTTCATAAGCTTAACAATGTAGAATTGTATTTCTTAAAAGTGTGTAACCACATTTGTCTGGGCTGCAAAAGACACCACAGAATAAGATCAGAATAGAATTTCAACTGCCTCCCTAATTTCCTTAGAATGGCTTATATTTCAAGCCCTTCCTGTTTTTTTCTGATAGAGGAGGTGTCCGTTACTAACTATACGTGATAAGGAAGTATAAAAACAGCCGCTGCCTTAGAAGTACAGTCGAAATTAGAATTTAAGTTCACATGTATAAGTTCATCATTTTAGCATAAGCTTAATTACAATATAGACAATTTGCAATTCTGTTTATCCCATAGATCCTCGATGCAAAAAACCCAGATGTGTGTTGGGACTGTCCTACATATTTATGTCTAATCCTGATTATTAGAACTCCTCTTGATTTATGATCACTTCCTAATTTCCCACATTGGGCCAGGGCTAGGTCTTTAAATGATAAGCATAAACATTTTCTAATGAAATAAATTCAAATCTTAATGGAAGGTCATATCTGAATAGACAGAGATAAGTGAGCTGGGGCAGAGGCTGTTGGTTTTTGGCTTGAACTATAGCAAAGTGCTTCCTTCATTCGAAATGTGACTTTAAGCCACATCTTAAGCCTGCAAAATCTGAGATGAGCTGTTTGCTGCAGAAGATATGAGCTGTCATTTTGATCTCTCTTTCGGGCTGTCTGTGCAGCGAGGGCCTGGGAGGACCCAGGAGGTTCTTGGGTGCTTTTCTCCTTGTGGCTTTTTTTAGAGCCCTCGACCTCCATTTGGAAAGTGCACGTGCTCTATTGAACCCTGAACCTGGGCCAACATGTGCACCACGCTGATGGTAATTCAGGTGTGAATCCCTCCTCCACACCTGTTAGGTAGGAATGGGTCTCTGCTGTCCAACTGCAAAGTAATTGAGACAATGCAAAAAAGGAGGAGAAAAAAATGACTAGTTGAGGCTTTTATATACATTCATTGCTTCTAACATGTTTTTAACGACAAGAAAAATGCAACTTCAACTACTCTTAGAGAGAGTGTAGCCACAATACTGTACAGTTCTGGGGTCAGGTGGCCGGGAACATTTATCATTAAAACCAAATAATGTAACCCCACAGCAAAAGGAAACCAGTTAGAAATTAGCCCCTGTGACCTTTTTTATATATACATTTTTAGAACACTCTGCAAATCCCAGCTTGAACAATAACAACAACAACAACAAAAGACAAACAGGCTTTATATTAAAAATGTCCGTGTTCTTCATGGTTACTTCTAAAGCAGCTTGGAGGATCTCGCCACTTGGAGTGTACTGCAAACCGACTCCATTAGAATGATCTTGGCAGGATAGCAGCACAGAATTTGATATTCCCTATTCCTCACTTTTGACAATGTAAACCTTTCATAAGATAATATTTTGCTTAAAAATTAGAATCATTCAAAGGTCTGATCGTCCTGTTCCCTGAGGCCCGCCAGGGAGGTCTGGCTTCATACCATGGGTTTCTTGCTTTCTCCATCTGGGGCGTAAGTGCCACTGCATTTCAGGAAGGACCTGAGGACGGCCACGGAGAAAGGCTCTATGGAAGGAGGGTGGGAGGGCTCCAGACAGGTCTCCGTGGAAACGGGCACGGAAACCATCTCTAAAGGGCAAAGCATCGGAGCCAGAATTTAATCCCCTGGTCATCTTCCATCTGGCTTTCCAGCCGAATGAACCTCATGGGTTTAACCAAACATGTATGCAATCCTAAATGATGTGAGTTAAATTCTGATTTGGCCAAGGACAAGTAAACCTAAGCAACTAGGTCAAAGGGACAACAGATACGTCCCTCACAATAAATAATTCTGTTGACATGGAAGTGGACGTAACTCGGTTCAAGCAAAGTGGCTGGGTGGCCAGCATGCTCCAGGTTTTCTCAGGTAGCTGAGACCTAGGGCTTATCTCACCTCCTCAGAAATGCTTTTAAAGAATTAAGAGCCAAAAATCTCAAATGGAAAAAATGATCATTTTTGCTAACAAATAGTGTAGAGGCCATAACTAAATACAATTTTTTAAAAAGATGCTGAGATGCATGTAATCTTTTTTTTTAAAGCAGCTTTCGAAATATCAACCACAGCATTAAACATTGAACATAAGTACATTCCAAAGTTAATACAGATAAATGGTATATAATGCAATAATGCCACAGTTTTTCCACGTATGTCTCAAGGCTGATTCTAAACTTGAAAAAATATTTCTAGTTTATAAGCTGGAGATTTCACTTCTTTTGCTACTTCTCTAGCGTTTTCCAGCACTGATTTTTTTTTTTTTTTCTTTTTTAACGCCCCAGGATAATCCCCACATTCCACACCTGGAACTTTTTTTCCCCCCCTCCGTCAGGTTTTTCAAATAAAACCAAACTACAATGACAAGATAATGTTTTACATCGTAATTCCACAGACATAGGTCAGTTAATCCATTTTAACGCTTCCTTTAGGATTTATGACCCTCCCCAAAGTCTTTAAAATCTTGCTTTAAGCTGCACAGGCAGGCTGGCAGCCGCGCAGCCAAGGCGCACGCAAGCGTTTCCCTTGGGGGGCGGGCTCCTCAGCCATCGCCACCTCCCTCCGCGAGCAAAGGCGCAGTGCCTGTTTCCTTCCCTCCACAGTGATCAACGCCCGAAGAGCCTTGGCTCCCGGGTTCCACGCTCCGCGTGGAGAGGCGCCTAACCAGGGGGCCCCAGGGTAGCAGGACCAGGCCTCCTGCCGTCTTTCCTTGTCCGCGCGATTCTGAGCTCCGTCAGCTTCCAGACATTCGCAGACCACACCGCTCTGTTTAAAAGCCCTCGAGCAGGCCAGCGAGTGGCCAGGCTGGGTTCCAGGACGAGGTCTCCGAGCTGGGGCAAGGCAGAGCAGACCGCGGCCTCTTGCGGAAAAGCAGGCACTTGTGGCGGCCTGATGCTTCCTGATGCCGAAGAAGTCACCGAAACGTTCACTTCCTCGCATTCCAGAGGATTCTGTTTCATACACAGGCAGCGCCAGTATTTGGAGGGGGAGCGTATCCAAAATATATGAATATACACGTCGGGGCTTAAGGTACTGGATGATATTGTATAAATTGCTAAAATGCTTCTCGGCACAATTGGTAGCTTAAAAAAATACTTTCCTATGGTTTAAGGGCATTTTTCCCGTCACTGTCCTTCGGGGTGGAGATCTTGGCAAACACCAAGTCCATCTGAAGTTTCCGATGGTTTTCTTCCAACCGGGTGTGTACCATATGCAAAGTGCCTGTTCTTCAGGCCAGGGAAGAATGGTCTCCCCTCCAAGGACCTTCCCTCTATTAAGAACACAGCCTCCAGGGCAAAAGAAAAAAAAGGCAAAGAAAGCGAACACCTTCTTCCTAACCTCCAGCAGCCAGAAACCCGGCTTCTGGAACAGTCAAGTCCTTTGTCAATTTGTTTGCTTTTCAGATGGTGAGTCAGTTGGGCCAACAACATGGAACAGAAATCCATGTTTATAGGCACAGGAGACCAGGTGGAGCCATCCAGGTGGGGCTTAGTAATTAGCAGTAGGGTTTCCAAAGACATGTTCAATGGGACTGTCTTAAATAAATAAATCTTATTTTTCTTAATAATGTAAAAAATAAATTGTATTTCCCTTTGGCAGTAAGTAGCTGATTCGACGTTGAGCCTGAAAGCTGTTTTTTCGTTGTTGTTGGTGGTTTGTTTTTGTTTTTAAGAGACCACAGCTTTGCTTCATGGTACATCAGTGACAATGCATATTATTTCTACTGCTTTAGTGAACCTTTTGCATATGTTTGTGGCCGGCTTGTGGACTTCACTTATGGCCCAGATAGGCACCCAGGGTGATGCAAGCTCCCACCAGGGCCAGACTGAGCAGTGCCTTCAGAGACAGCCAGGAGAAATCAAACAGAGGCCGCATGCTGGGACCGTACAGCTCCACAAAGGCATCCTGCAGTGGGAAGAGGAGGGAAGAAAAAGAATATTAGAGCGGCACAGACAGAATGCCAGATGACAGGGAGAAAGGCATCTGAAGTGCCTAGGCACCTTCAGGAGGGTGAGGGGAAAGGTCAAACGCACTTTGGGGGCAATGATTTCAGACCCACTCTTTTCACTTTCATTCAGGAAATATGTTTTGAGACCCTACTTATGTACCAGACACTGTAGAGATACAGCAGTGAATGAAATAGGCTAAAAGCACAAAAGCTTTGACCCAGTGGAGTAGGATAGACAGTAAACAAAACTACATGTTTCATATAGTGTATTAGAGAGTGGTAGGTGCTAAGGGAAAAGATAAAACAGCAAAGGCAGTTAGAAATACGGGAGGCTTTGCAATTTTAGCTAGCATGACCATTTGTAAAAATAATTTTTAAAACAACCCAACTACTCCTTTATTGAGTGCTTGCTATATAAACAGATGCCTGACATGCATTGTTTTGTTTATTCTTCATACCCATCTTATGGATTCATTTTCTTTGTTCTTGTGCTGTAGGAAAAAAGCTGAGACCGTTGAATGCTCATTTCTTAGATTTGTTGGGGAGGATTAGATTCCATGTTTGGGCCCAATGAGTATTTGGACAACTCTAGATATATCTGAATATATAAAGCAGTAAATGAAATGTTCCCTTGGTGTGATTAATCAGGCATGAAGAGGAAAACAAGATGTAGCTCCAGTTAGGCCCTTCACTATGGGAGACAGTAACACAAGGAGACGTCCAGCATCACTGTGTGGAGGAGGGTCTGACGATGTTTACTGTGTTTTTGTCTGTTTGGGGCAAGTACTACAGTAGAGGGACCAGGTATCATCTTTGTCTCCCCAGTGCTATGTGTGGTCTTCATACATGTAGGTGTTTGAGAAATGTTTGTTCAATTAAAGAGTGAAGTTTTCTGAAGTCGAACATTGGTTTGAATTCTGTGTTTGCCCTAATACTTCACCTAGATGCTTACTCGGCCTTCTTGAAATTATTCCTTTTGTATACAGAAACCTCTGGACATCTTGCAGTAGTCTCTAGAGTTTAAGGCGTCATTAGGGAATATTCTCATGTTATTGAATATAAACTTACACAATTGTTTTTCATGACTGCATAGTACTCTACAATATATGTTTATATATCTATATCTATGCTGTACTTTATTTAACCAGTTCTTTATTTGGGTTGTTTTAAACTTCTGCTCTCATAAACAACATTATGATACAGCTTTAGACATAAATTCTTGTCTACTTGTTTGGATTTTTTTAGACAGATTCCCAGAGGTGAACTCAGTTGACCAATCATCAGAATTGCCCCCCACAGTCACGAAAGGTTTGTGTGGAGCCATCCTCACTGGTTGCCCTGTGACCAGTGGCACCTTTTACAAAAGGCAAACAAGAGGGAATTCCCTGGCGGTCCAGTGGGTGGGACCCGGCACTTTCACTGCCGAGGACGTGCGTTCAAACCCTGGTCGGGGAACTAAGATCCTGCAAGCTGCAAGGTGTAGCCAAAAAAAGAAAAAAAAAAAAAAAAAAAAAAAAGGCAGACATGGGTTTAGGGCAGTGGGTCTCACTGTGGTGGTCTTGTCCCCCAGGGGACATTTGGCAATGCCTAGAAACATTTTTGGTAGTCATGGTCTGGGATGGGCGTGCTGTTGGCATCTAATGGGTAGAAGCCAGGGATGCTGTTCAGTATCCACAAGGCGCCGGACAGCCCTTACCACAAAGAATTATCCACCCCAAAGCGCCAACAGTGCTGGGGCTGAGGAGCCCTGCAAAGAAAGGTTTGGAAGAAACTCTGTAATCACGGCCCAAGGAAGACCCAGTGGTCCATCTAGTGTGTCAATAGCTTTGGTCGAATTAGTACAAGATTACTTAGTCTAGACAAATAACTGCTCCCCATGAGTGAGCTATACCTTCAGATTGTACTGGATTAACTTTTACCAGGAGAGGGCGCAAGGGTTTTCTTCTTTCTTAATCTATTGTTAACATTTTCAAAGTTTGAGCCTTAGCAAGCAAGGCAGTAGACATAAATGAAGTATGTGCTTAGTGCCCTTAGCGCAAAGCTGAGCTAACACTCACGGCTGTTTGTCAAGACACCTCCTGCCTTCCCTACATGTAAGTGGGATAAATGGGGCAGAAAGGGGTCAGGACCTATTTAGAGAAACTGCCTCTTGCAAAGTGCATCTCAGGATCCCACAGACACAGCAGCAAACGTCTAACAGCCCTCCCCTCTGTGCTGTTCTCCCTGAGGAATGGGCAGGCCGGAACCCGCAAGAGCCCAGCCAAAGGGCACCCCAAATTCCTCAGAGTACCAACACTGGGCAGTATGCAATTTGGCTTGATGTTGAGAGAGTCAGTGGTTGGACCCAGCATCCCTTTAGTTATCAATGGAGTTTTCTGTGGCAGAATATGAAACAGGCTAAGGCCTAGGCCATCTGACCTTTCCAGACCAGGAACCATCCTGGGAAAGTGGAGGAAGCAGCGACAAACTCAGGCTGCTTTGCCTGGTGCACAGTACCAGCAGGAGAAGAAACGCCTCTCCAAATACCCCCAACTCTCTGGGGCCAGAATAATTCCCTCTCCCGAGACCTAGCCCCTCACATTAATAACTATGCTTCTAATGGACCTCATGGCCCATTTCTGATGTGCACTATAAAGAAAAAAATCATTTCTAAAGTGGAATGAGCTAAAGACGCATCTCTTAACCCAAAGAATGAGCACAGAGACGATGACGCAGCCCCAGGGATCTGGGAATTAGCTCTGAACTCGGGGGACAGGGTCTGGGTGAAATCCCAGTTTGACATTTTATTGCTTATGACCTTGAACAAATTACCCAACCCTGAGCTTCATTTATTTCACCCATAAAATTGGTTGTTGTGAAGATAAACGTAGGTGACTGAAGCCATTTGTAAATGTGGCCCAGAGTGTGAACTAGTGGAAACAGTACCTTGTTCTCTGGCCTGTCTTCTTGCTAACCTGCTACATCCCTGCTAACACTGCCCTTCCCTCCAGATGGTCTACCGAGCCTGCTAACTTCCAGGAACAATTTCCTAGCTCCCTCTAAAGTGTCAGCTTTCGGTTCTGAAGATGTTTGGTGATTTCTATAGAAACTGTGAATTCAAACGTACCTGTCATGTGTTCTGCTGATAACACACGCCCAACTCTACTTCCTCGTAAATTATTAAGTCAGGTTGTAGGGCTGAGGGGCGTTCTTTAAACCCCCTGAGATGGAATCTGGCTCCTACGGTTTGCCCATCTGTGATTCTAAAGTGCAGAGCAGACCCTGTTGTTTCAGGACTGAAGATCCTAAAGCTACTTTCATGGAGAGTCTTCTTGCTTTTTCAAACATCCTGATTAGGGTGATTTCCGAAGTCTGTTTGAACAGTCTGTCATTATTTGTTTAAGTTTGAAAGCTGTTTTAAATAAACACATGCTCATTTTATGTATTAAAAGCAACAAAGAGGGAAAAAGAAAACCTGGGCCATCGTCATGTGATTCAGACAAAATCCCAGCCTATATATTCAGAAGGCACGGCAGCCCTTGCTCATGTCAGGACTGGCAAGGGCTCTGCCTGACCTCAGGGATGGGCACAGCAAGTCCCCAGGGAAGGGTCCTTTCTCCTGTTGGCCTCTCACATCATAGAGAAGGCAGGCAGTGCCCCAGCTCTGCATGCTCTTTTGCAGACAGCTTCCCCACAAACTACAAATTCAGAGGCCACAGATGGTCTGAGTCTGAGTTCCACCCAGGGCTGGCATCAGTGGGGCAGGGCAGCCAACATCCCAACCCCGGACCCTGGCTGCAGGGTTGGAAGTAAGCCGGGGAGATGTGGACGGGACAGACGGATGGGAACAGACCAGACTCAAGACTCCTAAGCCAGGGAAAGTTGGGGGGAGGCGGTAAAAGTATCATCCCTCCTGCATTGGGACCACTCTCACCCGCTTCTCCCTCTTCCTCCCTCCCTCCCTCCCTCCCTCTCTTCCTTCCTTTCCCCTCTTCCTCTATTTCTCTCTCTCTCCTGCCCCCCTCCCCGACACAGACACACACATACAGGTCCCTCAAGGCAGCCCACCCTCCAAAATTTTCCTTTCCCCTTCAGAATCCTTCAAAAAGTTTCGTTTAAACCTGATTCCAAATAAAACGAGATTTAAAAACGAATCAGATTGGCAAAAACTGAAAAAGAATACTGAGTTCTGCTGAAAAGGATGGGGTAGGGATGGGGGTGGGAGCCCCAGATACTCTTACACAACTGATAGACTCCCAGGTACAGGTAAATGGAGAGACCTTTCATATTTGGCAATGCGCAGCAAAAGCTTTAAAAATATTGTCGTTTTGTTAGTAATTCTACTTCTAGTTATTTATCTTGAAAAAATTAATAAAACCTGAAAACAAAAATATCTGAAAATATGATAATGGAATATGGGTCGGTCACTAAAAATTATACCCTATATTTATTGGCAAGGAGAGATATTCTCAACATAACACTGAGTGAAACAGGTAACAATGAAACCAGCGTCCGCAAGTCCAGGCCCCTGGCTCCATGCTGGCTCTCATTGCTCCTTGCACCGTGGGGAAATTTAATGTGGTCTTGGTTGGCTATAGACAAATCAGGACTTCAGCTACGTTCCACAGTCTTTGAGCTGACTTCTGTGGATACATTATATCATCATGGGAGACCCTAAGTGGGGGAAGTCATCCCGCTATCAAAGAGCTTCCAATCTAGAGAGGGGATGCCTCTTTGTGCACAGTGAACTAAATTAAATGGAGGCGTGCTGCCATTTTCTACCCTGCACAGAGCAGAAGGTCCTGTCGGCAGAACCAAAAGAAAATCAGATGGTGCTAACAGGAAACTGAACACTGCTATCAAATGCCTTTGATATTTTCTATTTGTCATGGCTTTATCATTTTGTCTCCATGGGGATCACCTCCTTCATGACAACCTGAGGGCAAGGGTTAGAAAACAGAAAAGATGGTGGACTTCCCTGGTGGTGCAGTGGTTAAGAATCTGCCTGCCAATGCAGGGGACACGGGTTCGAGCCCTGGTCCGGGAAGATCCCACATGCCGTGGAGCAACTAAGCCCGTGAGCCACAACTACTGAGCCTGCGTGCCACAACTACTGAAGCCTGTGCACCTAGAGCCCGTGCTCCGCAACAAGAGAAGCCACCGTGATGAGAAGCCCGTGCACCGCAACGAAGAGCAGCCCCTGCTCGCTGCAACTAGAGAAAAGCCTGCGCACAGCGACGAAGACCCTAATTAAATAAATAAATAAAATTTATAAAAAAGAAAGAAAATGGAAAAGGCAAAATATAGTAACTCAAAACTGAGTGGGCAGTTACCTCCAGGTAAGTTCAGATCTCCTGCGCTTGTGTGGTAATACCTAGTAATGATAATGCCCTTTATATAAATGAGGCAAATGAAATGTAGACTGGGAAAGTAAGTCCTTCACAGTGTGTACTAATAACCTGCCATGAGGCGGAGAAGGGACTAGAGGCTGCGCCCGCACCCCCAGCCTCCTGTGCTCAGTGGCTGAGGACCCTGGCAGGCACTTGGCTCTGTCCCCCTGCTCCCCTCCCCCCTGCCTCCCTCACCCTGCGCCTCCCATCCAACCTTGACCCCATCCTGCCCCCCAATCACCTCTGGCCTTCCAAGCGTCGCTGAAAGTCGTCTGGCCAGGCAGATGGGGGCTGCTGTAAATTCATGGTCTCCAGACTCAGTGAATTCTAGAAAGCACTGAGCACTCCCTTCCCCTGGGTCAGAGCTTGGCTCTGCTCCTTTCCATGACTATTCCAAACAGCCACCACTGTTCTCACGTGTCCCCTCACTGTTTAACAGCTGATGTCACCTCTTTCTTCTCTGAGAAAATCGGGCCATTGGGTGAGAATCACCCCAGTTTCCTCTCTGGGAGCACCCACTAACTCACATCTCTATCTGTCCTCCGCTGCTCTTTACACTCCGCTCCCTTATTCCACCATCTCCTGTTGCTTCTGGAACCTTCCTCCATCAATTGTCCCAGCTCCCAACTACATTGTCAACCTCATCCACCTTCTGTCTCTTATTTCCTTGGCATATAAACATTCAGATTTCCTCAAAATGTCCACGCTGATGCTGGGTTCCACCCTAAACATTACCTTTTCTCTCCTTTCCCCCCAAGACAAACTGCTAACCTACTCTCCATCAGCTGGTTTTCCACCACACTTAATCCATTCAGCCTGGCCACTTCCTCCACTGCGCTGTTCTTTTCTTTTTTTTAAAGAGAGAAACTTTTTCTTTTAAATTAATTAATTAATTAACTGATTTTTTTTTGTTTGTTTGTGTTGGGTCTTCATTGCTGCACGCGGGCTTTCCCTAGCTGCGGCGAGCGGGGGCTACTCTTTCGTTGTGGTGCACGGGCTTCTCATCGCAGTGGCTTCTCTTGTTGCGAAGCACAGGCTCTAGGTGCGCGGGCTTCAGCAGTTGTGCTCGTGGGCTCTAGAGCACAGGCTCAGTAGTTGTGGCGCACGCGCTTAGCTGCTCCGCGGCATGTGGGATCTTCCCGGACCAGGGCTTGAACCTATGTCCCCTGCACTGGCAGGCGATTCTTAAGCACTACGCCACCAGGGAAGTCCTCCACTGCACTTCTGAAACCACTCTCCCGAGACTACCAATACCCTCCGTGTGGCTGAATCCACTGAGTACTTTTCAGATCATACCTGACTGAACATTTTGACACACTGGATGCTGAGATCACTGTAAACCTTTGCCTCCCGGAGAATTTCTTCTCCATCTCTTCATGGGCACCTCCTCTTCTGTCTGCCCTGATGGGTACTTGATGCTCCCTGAGCAGCCTGGACTGTCTTCTCTCTCTTCGGCTAATCTTCACTCTCATGGTCTTAAACAGCCCCCCCATGATGATGTCTCTGAAACCTTTATATCCAGCCCCACTTGCCCCTCTGACAGCCAGATTCCTATTCCAATCGTCTTCTTAGATGACCCACCAGAAGTTACAATACAGCCTGTCCAGACTGGAGCTATCAAAGCCCCTCCAGCAAGCCGGCCTCTCTTCTCACCTTTACAGTGTCCATGCTCTCAAGTAAACCCACACCCTGAGAGTCTCCTAGATAGATATTTCCTCTTCTCCCCCGTCCATTCATTCACAGGTAAATCCCACAGTCTTAGGTTGGGTTCCCCCAGAAGCAGACCCTAAGAAAAAGACTGGAGTGTAAGCAGTTTTTGTGGGAGGTGATCCCAGGAAACACTAGCAGGAGAGTGGGGAAGTGAGACAGAAAAGGGAACGTGGCCATGACTTACCTTGCCAAGCAAGTTACTGCTGCTGGCAACTGGAACTGAATCCTGCTGGGAAATCTGGGGGTCAGTGCAGAACACGCACATTTCGTTATTCCAGTAAGCGGCTAGGGAGCTGGGGTATTTATACACCACTTCCTTCCATTCATTGGATGAGGGTTGCTCCTATGGAGGTATCAATATCCCAGCACTTCTGGCCAGTCACGTGCACAGGTAAAGTGGGCTCTAGAGGCCACAGAAAGCCCTTGGGGCAAGAGATTCAGATGCTGTATCTCCTGTAGTTGGAGGTCAAGCTAGAGAGCTCTGAAGTGGTAAGGGCAAGGGGATTCCACAGGACGGTATACGTACCACTGATTTCACCACCTAACTATTTCTCTCCCCAGGATTACTGCTAGGATTTCCCATCTGATCTCTCTGCCTTTAGTCTAATGCCCTACCCTTCAATCTCCTCTTGCTACTGCAGGCAGAGTGATCTATTCAGAATCAAATCTGTCACTTCCACGCTTACCTCCAAATTCTTTGACATGACATCCAAGGCTCCCAATGCTCTGCCCCAACCTAGTTTCTTGCTCAGCTCTGTCACGTGTAAGTTCATTTTAGTTCATTCAGGAATTCAGTGCAATCATGTTTTGCAGGCAGCTTTCTCCAAGCCCGTGGGCTGAGCTGAATAATCCTCAGCTAGTCCCTGTTTGCATGTCTGTCTCCCCCATTCAATGATTCGCACCTGGAGGTGCAGGGACCATGTTTTATTTATCTTTGGATCCCTGGAGCATGTGTCTGTCACATATTTGGCACTCAGCAAATGTTTGTGGAACTGAAATACAATGATTTCTTTTACTAGAGAACAGGTTTTCCAAACGTATCTTAAGAGACGATATTTTTTAAAAGGAGCATGTTCAAAGGGCAAATAAATGATGGGCTTAAACAAAAGCCGCTGCCTTTTTTTGCAGCAGCCTCTAGTGTCTTCCTGTGAGGAACTGATGCTCAGACGGTTCATAACGGTCAGCGTCCGATCTGACTGGTCAGTGTCTGTGCCATGTCGGTCGTTAACTATTTTGAATATCATCCCACCCGTATGCCCTGTGAGTCTCCAAGGGAGGGATAAGCTGTCGGGCATTTTGCAAACTCACTGGACCATTTATCCCTCTGTCAGGGAGATTCCAGCTGTGTTATGAAGACTGAAAATGCTGCCTGGAGGTGAAAAAAAACAATAATCCTGGGCACAAGAGGGGCAGCATTGGTGCCCGTTGTACAAGACACGGGAGATGATCAGCGGCCCCAAGTCGATCCTGGACCTTCATGGGAACATAAAGACTGCCGGTGGTCACCAGTCTTGGATTCTACTAAGGGGTCTGAGAATCATTCCCAGTAAAAATGATCTATGGTTTTCCAGTGCCCAGAGCCAACTGACATACAAGGCCCAGGAGAGAGGGAGGCACACACACAGCAGAGAGGAGGGCTCTCTCTAAAGCCCAGAGGCAGTGATGCTCCGACACCCACCGTGGCTGAGATCAAAAGGGGAAGCAGGCGGCCAGGCCACTGGGAGCGGTGGCCAGCACAGCACACGCGAGGAAGTGAGGACTGTTTCTACCTGAATAAAGCAGCTGGTAAGGAAGTGACTCCATTTCCCCCTTATCATTGGCCCGGCAGGGTTTCCTCTGCAGCCACTTGGTGCTGAATGAGTCTGGAGGGTTCCGTCTGGAGAACAGAGCTGCTTTGGGCGGTTGCAGGCTTCTGTCCCCTGGGGCTCTTCCTCCGGCCTCCCCATCCCCTTTACTCCCAAGATATTGATTCCGGGTTTGGGGGAAAAGGAAGGAGAAAAAAAAACCCGACAACCCCAGAGCATATAACTGAAGGACGCGCAGCTGCCTGGCCTGCAGATCGAGGTGCCCGGTGAGCGTGAGAAACAGGATGACCCTTCCACAAGGACTGCAGGGGCTGCCCCCCGAGTCCCCTCCAGTGAATGGGGCTTGATCTTGGAGGGACTCTGGCCCAGGGGGAGGGGCTAGTTGAATCATAGGCCAAGGACATAAAATGAAACCTAATCTAAGTGTCATCTGGATGTAACCAGAAACCTGCTAGAGAAATGGCAGGAGATGAAAAACCCAAACAAAACAAAAAAACACAACTTGCCTGCCTACCACAGCGGGTCCAGGGAAGTTTGGGTGTATTTTGTGATGCAAATTGAGCTGAGGATGCAAATCAGGCAGGGGCCCTCAGGAGGGAGGGAGGGCAGAAGAAACGAGAACCCCAAGGGTTCCTTCCCTTCTAGAGCAGGGCACAGTTTGAAACTAATCTGCAAAGGAGTCTGTTGCTCTGGGGACCCTGCAGCCACAGGGCCAGGTCACAGGCCGCTGGCCCTGTCCACCTGCTGGTCTAATCGCCCTGGGGCTGGGGTACGCTGCTATCTGGAGAGAAGTACGGTGGCAAATTCCCAGCGGCACTAGCCATGCAAATACTGCAGGGAGTGGGGACTTGGCCACCTGTGGGCTTAGGTCCCTCCTTCCAGGAGGCGAGACCAGTCCAGAGCTTCAAAAGATGTCTGTGGAATTGGGAAAAGTCATGCATCTATAGCAAAATGTGCTAAAAACTATGTTAAATGATCGGGTCATTTGGTTCATCAGATTCGGATAATAAACCACAACGAGACTAAAGCCATGTCTATACGAGACCTCGAAATCTCATCTTTGACTTGCTGATGCATTCAGGAACCAAACATTTTTTTATAAGGTGCTGAGGGTTCTTAAAGCTAAATAAGACACAGGCCTGCCTTGTCAGAATTGCTCCTCGATATTCTCACGCATTCACAGCAGCTTTGGTGAGCTTGAGAGTTCTCTAAACACGTTCAAAGCACTTTGTGTGTGTAGGTGCGTACACCCTGCAGGGCTCTGGGGAGGAGGGGGGAGACCGAGTCTGCTGTCCTCCTCTGAAGGGTGCCTTCCACAGGACCTCACAGGCACAGAGGCCACAGGAAACCGCCTTGCAGTGTTTTGGCTTTAAAACAAAGTTACTTCATTTTTCTTCCTGACCTTCCTCATTCCACTACCTTCTTTTGGCTAGAGTGCCCTGCCTTTTCTGGCGCTTGACCTCTTCTTGCTTTGGGCTTATGCTATTTTCACTGTTTGGGGGGAAACATCACCTTATGATATTTTGTTAGGACGAAAGTACGTTGAGCAAAAAAAGTGTAATTAGGGCTTCCCTGGTGGCGCAGTGGTTGAGAATCTGCCTGCCAATGCAGGGGACACGGGTTCGAGCCCTGGTCTGGGAGGATCCCACGTGCCGCCGAGCAACGGGGCCCGTGAGCCACAACTACTGAGCTTGCGTGTCTGGAGCTTGTGCTCCGCAACAAGGGAGGTCTCGACAGTGAGAGGCCCGCGCACCGCGATGAAGAGTGGGCCCCCACTCGCCGCAACTAGAGAAAGCCCACGCACAGAAACGAAGACCCAACACAGCCAAAAATAAATAAATAAATAATTTTTTTAAAAAGTGTAATTATTACAACTCAACAATAAAAAGACAAGTAGCCTAATTAAAGAATGGGCAAAGATTTGAATAGATATTTCACCAAAGAAGATATACAAATGGCCAATAAGCTCAAGAAAAGACATTCATCCATTAGGGACATGCAAATGAAAACCACAATGAGATATCACTTCACACCCGCTAGGCGTGGCTTTAAAGTGAAAAGTGGACAATAACGAACGCTGACGAGCAGGAAGAGAAATTGGAGGCTGCGCACGTTGCCGGTGGGAACAGAAAACGGCGGTGCAGTCTCTGGAAAACGGTGGTGGTTCCTCAAAGAGTTGGCCAGTTGTCCCATGACTCATCAATTCCACTCCTAGATATATGCCCAAGGTAACTGAAAATATATGTTCACACAAAAACTTGTACACAAATATTCACGTCGGCATTATTCATAATAGCCCAAAGTGGAAATGACCCAAATGTCTATCAGGTAATGAACAAATAAACAAAGGGTGGTACCATCCATACCATGGAATATCATTCAGCCATAGAAAGGAATGAAGCACTGATACAAGCTACAACATGGGTGAACCCTGAAAACATTACGCTGAGTGAAAGAAACCAGGCGTAAATGGTCACATATTGTAATGATGCCATTTCTAGGAAATGTCCAAAATAGACAAATTCACAGTGACAGGAGTAGATTCGTGGTTGCCTGGGGCTGGGGAGAGAGAAGACTGGAGAGTGACTGCTAACGTGTACAGGACTTTTTTATTCCAGAGTGATAAAAAAGTTCTGGAATTAGGGAACAGTGATGATTGTACAACCTTATGAATAGAAAAACCAAAAACCAGTAAGTCAACCACTTTGAACTGAATTTTAAGGTACGTCAGTTATTCTTAAAAAGTTATATTTTTTACAAGTACACGAAGAAGGGCACTAAACTATTTTTATGCCATGCGGAACTGGACAGAAGAGTTCGCTTGTTCTGTAACCCTTGCTCACAGGTGTGGCCCCCTCGCCAGTGTCCAGGCCTACCTGTATGTGAGCATGAACTTCATCCCCGTGCGCTTGGCAGCAGGTTAGCGCCGGCGCTCCCCGGAGGTCACTGTCTGGGCTGTGCCTGCCACGTGGTCTGTGAACGCAGGGCATGGCCAAGGTACCTACCCCTCTCCCCCTCGCCCTGCCGCACTGCAAGAGTTAATTCATATACCAGAAATGGGGACTGAAAGCAGGTGCTTGCTGAGTCCTGCAGCTTGGCCTAAACGCTGTCATCAGGACACTGCTGCTGGGGGACAGGGGGTGAAAGAGGGTCCTTCACTGATCAGTCGTGGAGGACCAGAGTCGAGGGCCGAATGTCTGATCCTCATCTGTTTAAATCAGCAAGTGTTGACTGAGGATGGTGGTAGGGCAGAGTACAAAGAACCTGCATTTCCTAATAGGAACTTGCTGAAAGTGGCCTGAGACCTGAAGGGGGTGTGTCAGAGTGAAAAGAGCAAAGCAGAGTGAGTTGGGAGGGCGCCATCCTGAGTGGGGCTCCGCCAGCCTCCCGCCCTCACTGTGTGGTTTGGCCTGCTCTGATGCTTGCTTTCAGGACCGGTTAAGAAGTCAGCACGGGCATCTTTTCTGGAAGCTCCACACCACACTGGCCGTTGCCTTGATGACAGGCTTAGACATCCGTCCAGGATCTCACCTGCCCCCAGCCTGCCCCCTGTGATGCTGCTGGTCCAGGTGTTCTCAGCCTGCAGCAAGTGAGTCACCAGCTCTGCTGAAAGCTCCCAGGATGCTAGCTAGCATCCTGCTGCAAAGCACCTCGGGATATAATAAGCCGCACCCTGGTTCCCAGCTCCCCGGTTCTGCAGCCCCGTGAGTCATTGTGTGGTGGTGAGAATGACAAGGGGATCCCCAAGCGGCCCGTGAGAGAAGCCTCTCTCGCACACCACAGATCCGTCCACCTCTCACTAAGAGAATAGCAAGCCCGTCCTCCACGCCTGGGGAGAGGGGTGGGCACGGCGGTGAACGTGCTCAGTCGGCTCCATATGGGTGTGCACGAAAAATCTGCTTTCACTTTGTAGTTTATGATTGAGTTCAGTTCACCTGGAAAGACTCAATGGGAGTAAAAGCAGATGCATTTCAAGGTGCACTGCCTGGCTCTTTGACAACCCTCTTCCTCCCACATCAGACAGTCTTCCTGCGTCCAGGGAAGACAGCAGACCTCTCCATCACAAGGAAAACGCAAAGTCTCCGTTCACGGCAGCAGCTGTTACTGCTGAGATGTACAAACCCGGGCAAGGTCAGCGCTGCGGTTCTGGATTCCGGCTCATTACAGGGATCCAGATACGCTGGTGCGGCCACTCGTCTAAACAGATGCTCACGGTGAAGGACATCTGACAGTGTGTGCTCTCTGTTGCCAGAACGATTCAGGGCCTTATATACAAACAGAGAGAGGGACACTTGTAGGGAGAGACAGAGAGGAGAGACAAACAGAGAAAGAGACAGAAGAGAGAGACAGAAACAGAGAAAGATAGAGGGAGACAGAGACAGACACACAGAGACAGAGAGAGAAGGAGACTGACATATACACAGAGAAAGACAGAGACACACACAGAGACAGTCACAGAGACCGCAAGACAGACAGTTAGAGAGGGAGATGGAGACAGAGAGAGACATACAGAGAGACAGAGACAGACACAGAGAGACTCACAGGGAGAGACAGAGAGACAGAGGTCCTGAAAGCAACCCTGGATCTTCCCTCAGCGCAGCTTCCGGGGGACTGCCAACTCCACACAAGGACGCCCCTCACAGTGAAGCAAGCCTGCTGTGGACACCAGCAAGGTAGCAATATGACGTGTGCGCCCTGAACAGGCCTGTCAGTGTCGTTGGCAGTGGGCACTGAGAGGGGGAGGCCACGCCCCTGGAGCTCCACTTCCAAGGCCACCGGCACTCCCGACACGTGCTCAGACACACGTGCAGCTGGCCGCGCGGAGCCCGTGGGACCCACCTGCAGAGGCGCTTGGGCATCTGCTGGCTGGACCTAGGATGGGCTCCGAACCACGCCCTGGACTCCTCCTTGGCGAGGGGCCAGCCCAGGACCCCCAGGTGGCCCTGGCAGGTCAGCGGCCAGTGCCCCGTTCACAGGCCAGGCTCCACAGCTCCTCCTGTCACTGGTGCCTCGGAGCAGGGCAGCTGCAGCTGATCTCCACGAGGCAGGCATGCAGCCGGCAGCTGCTCCGTGCCCAGCACTGCGCTCAGCGCCCAGGGAAAACGCAGGGACCGCGGCATCTGTATGACAATGCATTCCTCCAACCCAATACAGCGCCTCAAATCAAGGACTCAGCAAACACTCTCCCAGTGGGATGACTCAGAGATGGCAGTGTCCTACTGGAAACACTGCTCACCCCTAAGGTCATAAGGAGAAGTTCAAGTTTGGGCTGGTGAAGCCTTCAGGTGGAACTTTAGTTCTAACAAATTGTTATTTCCACCGAGGGAACCCCTTGGCCAAGTGCGTGAACCTCGGATCCACGTGCAACATGCTTTTCACAATAAATTCGGTGCACAGTCACACACTTTGGGCGGCTCTTGGTGGCACCACATGGGGCTTTTTCACGAGTACGGCCCTGGTTCCACTCACTTTGCTCTCTCCTTCGGACACATCTGAAGCAAGCAATCCATCCACAGTCAAACCACTTATCCAAGTACTTTTTTAGTATCTACTTCCGGGATGAGAAGCGAGAACTAACTGTGCACCAACCCCCATGAGGCGGCTCTCATAAACGATATTACACAGAAGAGACTGGGGTCAGAGAGGTTACACGACTTGCCCAAGGTCACACAGCTGCAGTTTGAACTGTGCAACTCCTGGTTATGAGCTTTTTCAACTCACTTTGCTTCTCCTGTTGGAGACAGAAAAGAAGTAGGAGGTCCAGGCTTTGAGGATACAAGCAGTAAGTCAGACAGGTTAAACAGAAAGTCCTGAAGGGTGACAGGGAAGGCTCGATAAACCCATCAACAGTCTTTAAGATGGGCTGGAGGGGACAAAGTTAGACAGGAGCCCAGCCTGAAGGACTTGCGTAAGGGGAGGAAAGAGGTGCTGGTTTTTCAGGGCAAGGGATTCAGGTCGGGGTTGGGGCCACACTGTGGCGGATAGGCTTGTGTGTGCAGGTGCGGCCGAGCGGAGGGAAGAAGCCCCCGTGATCAGGGAGCACACGCAGGTCCCAAGCCCCCCACGAGCCCAGGTGCTCTGCAGTCTGGATGCCCCAGGAACGTGTGCGGCTTTCTGGAATCCCTCACTGTGTGGTTTGGCCTCGGTGGCCGCTCCTGCACACGTCACCTCAAGAGTATTTAAAAATGACATGTAGACAGAGATGTGAACCCCAAAGTAGAAACTCCTTCCACAGTGTTCGGGAAAAGCCCTCCTACGTATGGGGCTGCTTCACCAGGACATCTGGAAGGTGAAGGAGAACGTTTCCTTGCATCACAAAAGCCAATCCAGCTAGAAGCCTATTTAGGATGTTAAGATAGGAGACTCCAGAGCCTCCATGGTGGGGAGTGGATTTCTACCCTTCCAGGGGCTCTGCTCAAGGGTTCCTGCTGAATCAAAGTGTCCCCAGCAGCGCCCCCCTGACCCCGGTCTCGGGCGGAGAGAGAGGCAAGGAGAGCCAGCCATGTGGTCCAAATCCTGCCCGAGAGCTCTTATGTGATCCAGGCATCACCCACTCCATCTCACGACCACTAACAGTTTTCTCTGCTGACTTCAACTTGGACATTGTTCAGAACTTAACAAAGCCAGAGGCCTTTAAATCCCTAGGAGCCTCCCCACAGAGCTTTTTACAAAACCCACCTGCTTGCTGGGTATTTAATCCTTTCACGTTCGGTTTGTTTCTGGAAAGCTGGAAGTTTGCGAGGTGAGTTTGTGATCGCCACAGTCAGGCCAAACTTAGTCAGAATGGCTTTTTTTTTTTTTAAAAAAAAAAAAAAAACCTTTCAGGAGTTGCAGCTGAGAGAGCATGTGTTCAGGGCAAGGCCTCTAACACACCAAGCTAAAGACGGGCAAGTGGAGGAAGAGTTGCTTGTATACGCAGTGGCTCTGAGCTCAGCCCCCCTGAGCACACAGGACCTGACTTCCCACCAGTGGGGCGCGAGGGACGGGCGCTAGAGATGCTGGGCCTGAGCTCGTCCTCGGAGCCTCACCACCTGGCTGCCTGGCTCCACCAACCCAGGCAGGACACCATTCTTCCATCCCAGAGCCCTTTCCCCCAAAGTCCCCTTTCTGTTTTTCTCCTTTGCCTTGGCCTTTTGTGTGGCTTTGCTGTTCTCTCCTTGTCTTGCGTTTTATCGGCTGAGGCTCATTTCTTAGTTCCAATGTTTTGGTTCCTGGTCTCCCTTTGTCTGCCCTTCTCTGGGACATGACTGCTCCGAGTTTCCTGGGAGACGATGAGTCCCCACCCTCTCGGATGTGTAGAGGGCTGCACGTGGGCTATTTGGTGAGGTCTCTGCAGCCACGGGAAGGGCTACATGGGGACCTTCCATGGAATTACCTGGTGGAACGACCCTGGTCATGGGCACCAATGGGCCCGAAGCTTGCAGGAGATGGTGCAGGGTCAGGCGAGGCATCTTTGTTGCCCTCCAACCATGGCAGCTGGATAGGAGGCCGGGCCTGAGATCCTGGCTGGAATCTGTTAACCCCTGCAGGGTTAAATGCCGGTGGGGTGGTGGTGGGGCAACTGGAGAGGGATTTGAGTAGGATAAATGGGCAGAACGAAAACGTCTAATTGCGTATTTTCTTTGTGAGTTTTCACCTCTGTCAAATTCTTGAAATTCTTGTCTTACAATTTTATGTGCTTTTCATTTCCGCTTGAACCTGAAACATCACTTAAATGTCTTTTGAGGTAATCCTCACCTATTAACCCACAAAATTGGAAAAAAAAATGTTAAGGTTATTCCACTCACACCTGGAGGGTTTTTCAAGGCTATCTGACCCCCGGGCATAAGTTCATGGTTGATGACTTGCAGATTCGATTAGGTAAGTTTTACTACTTGGTACATCAGTTGGAAAAGGTCATTTTATTAAGGGTCATTTTATTTTATTTTATTTTTAAACTTATTTATTTGTATTTATTTATTTTTGGCTGCATTGGGTCTTTGTTGCCGCACGCGGGCTTTTCTCTAGTTGCGGTGCGAGCGGGGGCTACTCTTTGTTGCGGTGCGCGGGCTTCTCATTGGGTGGTTTCTCTTGTTGTGGAGCACAGGCTCTAGGTGCACGGGCTTCAGTAGTTGTGGCACGTGGGCTCAGTAGTTGTGGCTTGTGGGCTCTAGAGCGCAGGCTCAGTAGTTGTGGCGCACGAGCTTAGTTGCTCCGTGGCATGTGGTATCTTCCCGGAGCAGGGCTCGAACCGCATTGGCAGGCGGATTCTTAACCACTGCGCCACCAGGGAAGCCCTTTAGGGTCATTTTAAATGTTAAAAATTATAATGTCACTGCCATCATGTCTACAAGACCTTTTATACAAACTTCCAGATATAAAATAAGTCCTGGGATGTAACGTACAGCAATGGTGACTATAGTTAATAATACTGTATAGTATATTTGAAAGTTGCTAAAAGAGTAGATCTTAAAAGTTCTCATCACTAGAAAAAAGTTATAACTATGTGTGGTGATGGATGAATTGCTAATAGACATCGTGGTGATCATTTTGCAATATATACATATTCATTTTGCAATATATACATAATCACTGCTGTACACCTGCAACAAGTATAATGTTTTACATCAATCATGTCAGTTAAAAAATATGCAATTTCACTGCCATCAAGTCCACAAGGCCTTCGGTAAGAAAGTAAGAAATTCCAAGTTTTAATGTTGGACAAGGGAGCACACCCTTTCAAAGACAAGAGTCTGAGCAGAGCTGTGCCTTGGCTCAGAAGCCCATCACACCATCCTTGTTGTCATGACAACCCACACAGTGGGCAAGCTATGGGGTCTGAGTGTCAGCTACCCCAGGCTCAGGCCCTCCTCCTTGCCACCAAGGGAGTCACCTCTCCAGGTTTCAAGGGCCTCATTTGTGACAGGAAGAGAAAGCCCCCACCTGTCCTCTGAAGGCCCTTTTGGGTCCTAAAGTTCATAACTTGTAGATTCGGGGACTCCGTTTTGTGTTTGTGCCTCAAAAGCAGGGAGGAAAGGGGTTACATAATTGGCAGACTGGGAGAAACAGTCCACCAGGGCCTTCTTGGCTCTCATTAAAAGTCCCAGAGTTGCCATTCCATCTATTCTGGGTGCAATGGAGGCCTGAATCCTACAGCTGGTTACAGTGGAAGAAACTGGAAGCCACAGCCCTAACAGGGAAGCTAGGAATGTGCCTGCTATTCTAGGCATCAACAGAAACAAGACCTTCAAGGCACCAGAAATGAGACTCCCGGCAGGGTTCCTAAAGTTCGCACTATCCATTCCTGCTTAGGACTCAATGCAACAGCGATCTAGGACTACAGTTCAAATGGAATGAAAGCCGTATTTCAATAACACGAAGATGATTTTGTGAAAAACTAACAGACACCTTCCCTGGATGTATCCTGCTTATCACTCATAAATAACATTCATTAGTGGTAACTTTCAATGATATGTTAATACATCAACCAAAGGAATCATATGGGCTTTTTTCGTCCCTCTTCTGTGGATTATAGATCCCTATGGTACTCAATGTTATTCCTTTGTGGCCCCTCCAGCACTTCTTGGATCTCCCAGTGCAACCCTTGAACTGAAATTCTCCTCCTTAAGTCTTTCCCAGAATGTCTTCCCACCCTCCACCCCCGACCCAAGAAGTTACAGAGAAAATGCCTTCAAGTCATTTTTGGGTTATCAGGCTGCAGAAAATTTGTTTCTCAATCCAGAAGATTGTTGAACTGCTTTTTTTTCTTTTTTTTTTTTTTTCATTTCAGATAACTCAAAACTGGTTTGGTTCCATGACATCAACCTTGGCATGTATGAAGAATAAGGAATGAAGACTTTGTCTTATTTGGAACCAAAAGAGAGGAATCTCCACTTTCTCTGTCTTTTCCATTTTTATTAAGACAGTATTTTTTCCTTTTAGCTGGATGATGTATACTTTTAGCATTCCAGGGGAAAATTGTCAGTGATATGCAAGTCATAATAAAAGAAAATCAAAAGAAGTGCAATTACAAGGGACAGGGAACTTCATCATTTTTAGTATGAAATGCCCAAAGGAAAATCTAATTTTAAAAATTACCAGAACCATATAAAGGAGAAGAGAATATGCAGAAAGATTTGTTATTTTAAAAATTAACTTAATCCTTAATCTTTCTGGCTCTTGGCCTTTTCTCTTTATTTTTAAAGGCCAAAAACTTTCATTTGGTGCTGGATAAGGAGTAAACCTCACACCATTGCAGTGTGATTCTAGGAAGTGGCAAAGGAATCCTCCTAGTCTCTGGTTTGCTGGCTGAAACACAGTAGGACACAAAAAGTGTTATTAAATAAAGAGCGAATGTATATTGAGGATGAAACCATAACTGTCTCTTTCCCATTAATATAACGGTACCTATTAAAAATGGAAACGAGAGCTTTCCTGGTGGCGCAGTGGTTAAGAATCCGCCTGCCAACGCAGGGGACATGGGTTCGAGCCCCGGTCTGGGGGGTCCCACATGACGCGGAGCAACTGAGCCCATGTGCCGCAACTACTGAGCCTGCACTCTAGAGCCCGCGAGCCACAACTGCTGAAGCCTGCATGCCTAGAGCCCGTGCTCTGCAAGGAGAAGCCACTGCAATGGGAAGCCCGTGCACCACAACAAAGAGTAGCCCCCTGATCGCCGCAACTGGAAAAAGCCCGTGCGCGGCAACGAAGACCCAATGCAGCCAAAAATAAATAAAATAAAATAAAATAAATTTATATATATATAAAAAGGAAACGAATATTCACGGGGCACACTGCAGTTGATAAAATTCTTCCATATCTATCAACTGGTTTGATCCTCTCAACAAGCCATAGATAAGTCATGACTCTTGTCACCCTCACTTTACAGATGACCAAGAATAGGTAAGTTTTCCAAGGACACATAGTTAACTGATGGCAGAACCAGAACTCAGACCCAGAATCCTGACATAACGCATCTTGCCCTTCCACTCTCTCACACGGCCTCCCTGAACGAAGTTATGACTCCCAGCTAAACGCGCTTGCAAAGAGCCAAGATGTCATAAGTTGAATACAGCCACGACCTGTTTATTTATAACAGCTCTGTCTCTTCGAAAAAGTAAAAAGTATGAGGGAAAAAAATCAAGCTCATTTATAACATAAATGTTGGCTGACATTAGGGGCCTTTGACTTTTTTCTAAGTTGCTTCTCTAACCCAGCGAGATTTAATTCACCACCCTCAACCCATATTAAGAGAAATTGGAATCATTCATATATTCAGAGGGAGAGTCCAAATAATATTGCAATAACACAGCCTTCCTTTAAAAGACTTTTCTTGATGGAGTCGCTGATTTTCCTTTCAGGCATGAAAAATAACACTGTTATTATAGTGGCCTGGCCAAGGGTTAGCAGTGAGGAAAGAAGGAGATGGCACACATAATATTGATTTCTAACCCTTTATCTAATTATTGGTTGGAATCAAATTCAGTGTTTAACGCTATGGCTCTCTACAGTAAGGGTTCTCTTGACATAAGTCTTTTAGATTTGAGGAAATAAGTTTCCATTGTCCAGATGTGATTTTTCCCTACTTTGCTTGAGTCAGCCTGAAAATGGAAGACATGGAGAGCTGGAAGAAAGATTCCTAAGGGTTCTCTCCTTTTCAAGAGTGGATTCCACAGAAAGCCCTCTGCTCTCACCTTCTAGCAATAGTGGTGGGTCTAGGAGGGCCCAAAGAAAAACAGAAAAGTCACTTTTCTGTCCATTGCACATTGTAATGATTTTTCTTCTTTTATTGCTATGTATATCTGCTCTTTTTTTTCTTCCTTTATCCCTCTTAATTTGCCATCCTCCCACTTTCTCTTGCCATTTGTCTTTGCTCCCATCTATCTTCTCTCAAGGCATAGTCTCCCTATGCTGTGAAACTATCATTACTGAGCCTTTCCTGAACTCCCACAGCCTGGCACAAACTCTAGAACCAGACTCTGCTCAGCCTTCTAGTGTTAGGCTAACACACCAACAGTCTCCGTGTAGGGATAAAGAGGTGGATTTAGATGGGGAGTCCTAAAAACGCTGAAGCTTCGTGAACAACGTTTTGGAGAACTTCTGGCAGTAAACGTTCTAGGAATGTTGGAATCTGGCATAACATTTACTGCTTAGGAAGGAGTTACCCAGATTGCGAGAATGGAGATGAATTCTCCAACCTCCACTGGGCGACTCCGGTCATATTCTTCCAATTTGACAGGCAACACTCTTCAAAGAGTCCTAAGCCATATGTCCACCGAGAAGGCAAACGGGCCTCTTTCATCCTGACTACACCGAGCTCTCATGGTAGCTTCAGTAAACTACTTGAGAAGTCATCTGGGTTTCCTCTTCTGTAATGCAATAAGGGACATTCCCTGCTTCGCTTTCACCTCTCTCATTGCTCAAAGGGAATTTTCCCCCTTCTTGTGCTTTTTCTATAAATTAGCCTGAGTTGGGTCAAATTAACCTGTTCAGACTTTCCACCAAAATTCCCTTCCCCACAGCGACGGTGTCTGTAGTGACCCTAAGCTACTTCCCCCCGTGGCTCATCCCCTCCCACCACACCAAGCCACCCCCTGCCAGACTGACCGTCTGCCCTGCATTATTTACTAGGCATCAGCTCTGTGAGCAGCACGGCCTCAATTCTGGGGTGGCCTCAAGAGGCAGTCACCAGTCCACTCGCTCTAGCTGGAGTCCAGTTTATGTGGGAAGCCAAGAGGGGGTGACACAAGAAGCAAGTCCCTAGGTGGCAGAGGGGATGGCACAGACACATGGGCCCTGAGCAGGGTTCCCAGAAAGATGGAACGGGGTGCACAGTTCATGCAAGGTGGCCGGTAGTGAGTGAGGGCCCAGGGTGACAGTGACAGCACAAGCTGGAGGGGGAGGGGACACGTGTACATGAGGAACGCCTGGCTGCATGGCTTTCCAAACAAAACCTCATGGAAAAGACCACTGAAATGAACGTCGGAGCCTATTCCATTTCTGTAGGCCCAACCCAATTTCTCATCCTTCCCAGCCATGTGGATACGTGCTCATTTCCTTGGCAGCCTGAGCTAAAGCCCTTAATGTGATATGCGTGCCTTAGACATTAGCACGATTATAAATATCAATGGTCACACACAAGCAAGTTGAAACCAAACGCCCCTCAAACACTGGCTCTCTGTGATATGAAGGTTTTCAGCGGTGCCTTGAGCCCTTGGTTGAACGAGCTGGAAAACAGCGTAAAATGGGCCCATCGGTGATTTCTCAAGGCCAGGCTCCTACACAGAAAGTAGGAGGCTCAGTAGTTGCTCCCCGCAGATGTAATCTAGGCCAGCTGGCCGCACAGCTTCGGACAACAGTCTGAGAAATACAAATTCAGAACTTTAAGTAGGGGCTTGGGTGGGAGATAAACTGATCAAAACAGATGGTCTCTACTCCACAGCCAACCTGCAAAACATCCCCTTCATGTTCTAACTGCTTTGTAGAACTTAGGGGAGACTCAGTAACGAATGGTTATAAATAGCCATCAAGGACTTTGTTTATCTAACTAAGAGAAAACAGTGTTCAAGATTTTTAAAAACACGCATTTGACACCACAGCGATGTAACTGCCATGGGCGCAGAAACAGAGCGACCAGGCTGAGCCTGCTGTTTTGATGTGGTCACTATTTGCTAAACAGAGCTGCCACTTGGCAACACTTTGTGTGCCCAGTTCTAGGTATTTGAAAATGTAAAAACATACCTATTTCAAGAAATTCTAAAATTACAGGTTTTGTCATTAATTTGTCAAAACCTTCCCCCAAAGTTAGTCCAAAAGCCAGAGATTTTACTGTCAAGTCACGTGAAGGCAGAAGGGATTATGATGACCGAATCTCTTCTTTAATCTCCTAGCATTTGTATATCAGCTTTTGTCAACCTAACCGAGCAACTTATCTACAAAGTGCTACTCCTAAATGTTCTTACTGTTAAATAATAAAGTGCAAAAAGTGTTCCTGGGAGGCAAAAGGATAATAACAAACAACTCACGTGCCTACTGTCAGCACCTGCTTTCTCATTGGAAGATATAATTATGTGGGTTTGGTGAAACTGTAGGATACCCATTGTATCAGGATGGTGGATAGTCAGGTGATAATGCCTCATTATGTCTTCAGTTTTGGTATTTTCTACCTATGTATCTGACCATGGCTCCTTCAGCAGTGGATACAGGAGGCCAGCATACCCATATAGCCTCAGCTCAGAACTGGCATCCAATTTGCTCGCATGAAGAGCCACACTGCCTGCCACTCTCTGTCACCTGAAAAACTATTTCACTTGGCCTCTGATTCTGCCATTCCACTTACACCCCTTCAGAAGGCAGCTTGATGGAGAGGATGGAGCACAAACATTAGAATAAGACAGAACGGGGCTGGAACCTCAACTCTGCACATTCCCAGCTATGTCAATGAGTTGGATGAGTTCATTGTTCTCCTTTTTTCCCCTGGAATGCTTTAATCTAAGTCGGTAGATGAGGTCTTCAATGTCTCTGAGCCTCCATGTCTTAGTTCATAAAATACAGAAAATAGTTCTAGAGTTGTCATTAGAATAAATGACTTCCGTGAGGCGTGGAGCGCAGGGATGGGCATCAGTCACTGTGATTCCCTTCCACTCCTCTCATCTTTCCATTTAACTGTCAGAGATCTCAGTTTCCCCTTCCTTTCTGGGAGGTGAAAGGAAATGCAAATATGAAAATAGCAGTGTGAAAAGCTTGAAGCTGGTAAAGTTCTTTTTGCAGGATCTGTAGTTTTTGATTTGAGGATCTTACTTACCTACATCATTAGTCAAGGAAAGTTCTGGAAAAAACAACTCAAACCAGACTCAATACTTTGGAGCTATCAGATGCAAGCCTGGAAGAGCTCTGGAGTCAGCAGAAGCTATTCCTTCACGACCTCGGTGCAGAAGGGCCAGCCTGTCCTCATCAGGAAGGGATTTCCAACCCAAGAGAAAGAACCTCTGACCTTGTACTAAGCCATGAGGTCCCCATCTGGAATATTCTATGAGAGCCGGCTACTTCGAAAAGCCAATGGCAGGTCCAGAGGGAGATGGACAGCTGACACAGTCAAGGGGAGAAGAACCTTCCATGAGACAATAATATTTAAAAATCAGGTATGGCCCTGGAAAGGGGAAGCCTGAATGCAGACGCTGGAGATATTCATGAACTCTTAACGGTGCAGAGAAAGGATGAAAATCACTTATTCATCACATACCTGAACCTTCCAACTCTGGGCTACTGGAGTTTAGGGACAAAGTTTAGTTTATGAACAAAGATAATGCAATACTATTCCACAGAGATTTATGGAAATGGCTACATACCTCAAGGAGCAGAGACCTCACACCCTTCCTGACTTCAGCTACAACCTTGCTAAGGGGCTCTTAGGCTGTTGGTTCCCAAATCTCTTAATGAGCCTTCAACCCTAATTTAGAATCAGATATATCCACATGTAACTCAGGTACTTCAAACTCAACACACCCCAAAGGGAGCTCATTCAGCTCTCCCCAAATCTGTCTCTAAAAGCCCAGTCAGCTCCCCTGATAGCCTACCACCCAGCTGGAAACCCGGACGTGATCCTCAGCTTCTCCCTCTTCCCTCCCCACCCATACGCCACCACTGCCACCTCCTGCCTTCAACTCCCTGTGCTACTGGCAGCATCAGCCTGAAACCTCATACCTCCGGCTGACCCCGGCTCACACCACATCCTGGTGCCTCTCAAGACTCTGCTGAAACACCACCTCTTCTGTGAAGCCTTTCTTGACCAAGCCCCATCACCTGCCCACCACACCCACTTCTCATCCTGCCCATCTCTGCTCGCTCCTGAGCTCTCCACTACGCGTCTGCTTCCTCCCCTCGACGGCAGGGCCTGCGTCATCGTCATCTTTGTCCTCCAGGTTCTAACGGTGCCAGCACCGTGGATAAAAGCTGAGTAAGCATTTGTGGGAGGAATAAGTAAATAAATTGAAATCAAAATGATTTAAACAACACAATCCAAAAAGATGGTGCCACGCTCAAGGAAGATGGACTCATGACACATTGTAAGAGTCTCAGGACTGTCTGGAGTTGAAACAGCCCCGTAGTGTGTGGTAGAGTCTAGAGTCTGGAGATGGATTTTCGAGTCGGCTACGTCATAGCTTTAAGACCTTGGCTGAGAGGTCTAATCCCTTTGAGCCTCAGTTTATTCATCTATAAAAAATGAAGGGGTGGCAGCAAGGGCTGGGGTGAGAATGCCGTGAGATGACGCTCGCCAAGGGTCCCTCGGAGGGGGCGCCGTGGGCAGGAGGCGGACGTCAGCGCCCTCTCCGTGCATCAGAACTGAGCACAGACCCTGAGGTCTGTGGGGAAACAGCGGGGGCAGAGCATAGCTCCTGCCTCAATGCTCAAGGGGCGGATGCTCAACTTGAAGAGGCGCAATACCCTCGCTGGAAAGGCTGAGAAACCATACTGCGAGCCGATACTACCAGGTGTGTCACGAAGCCGACAACAACAGCCCCTAGCCAGGTTGGCGTGGGCTGCGCGATGCTCGGAGTGGGGAGGGACGTCTCGGGGGGTTGAGGGTGAGGAGAGACACCGGTGGAAGAGGAGGGTCTCAGAGACCCAACCTGCTGGGATGGAAGCCTCAGGGCGCCCTGGAGTCCAGGTGAGGGGCTGCTGGCTCAGAGACTGGGGCTGTGGCTGGTGGGCTCTGTCTGCTGCTGTCTGCTGCCCCCTGTTGGTGTGGAGAGGGAAGGGGAGGATGGTGGCTGAGAGGCAGACAGAGAAGGGCAAGCCGGTGAGAGGGGAGGGAAGAAACCGGGGCAGGCCGTGGAGGTGGGGAAGAGAGCAGGGCCCGTCAGGGTCCACTGCGGCCCTCTCCTCCTTTCTGTCCCTGGAGTGCTTGTCATAGCCTCTCTCTTCTGCTCTCGCTCCCCCCTCCCCATTTTCTCTCTGCAGGTCAGAGGTTCGTCACCTGGGCCTCCCAGGACGCTGGTGTGGACCACTGGTGTGACCGAGGAAGGTGCACTTAGCATTCCTGGGCCTCCTGGTCGCACTGCTTGTCTTGCCTGAGGGTATTCCCCAAGTAAGACCAGAAGCCCTTTTGGCCCTGAATTCCCCAGTTAATATTCATGAAGTTTGTTGAGGGAAAAAAAAAAAAAGGCTGAGGGGGCAGAAGACGGAGGCGGGGGCCACACAAAGAGGTGAAGGAAGCAAGAGTTAACACCAAGCCCCCTCCGGCGGCAGAGAGGGATTGTCCCTTGTGGGGAAAATTGCAAATGACTTTTCCCATTCACCTCAGCCCAGTGTTTTCAATTTATAGAACATGACTAGGCTTCGGGACTTAAGACCAGATATGTCTCTGTTGGGGGAGGACATCGTAGGATGTTCAGCAGAGCCCCTGGCCTCCACCCACTAGATTCCAGTGGAAACCCCTGCCTAGTTGGGACAACAGAAACGTCTCCAGGCCTTGCCACTGTGCCCTGTCTCGCGAAGCCCTGCCTTAGAGGATTGGGAGGTTGTACCCAAATGCCCGGAGATGTGCTTCCCTCTGCATCTCGCCCTGACCTGAGTGCTACAAGGATGCTACACGGCCACCTACCCGTCCACCTGCCACTCAGAAACAGAAACAAGGCCAGGGAATCCCTTTCCAGGTCCTGATTTGGGGGGCCCCCTCTCCTGTTCTGCTCAGGACCTGCAAATCAGTGGACTTCATAACCCCAAGGGGCTCTGCACCCAGAGTGCTGGTCTCTCGATTTCTTGGGTGACCAGAGATGCGGGTCAAAACGTTTGCCCAGAGGCAGCTCCCTCCGGGCTGGAGGAGTAAACCAGTGGAGACTCTGCCCTCCCTCATCTCCTCCATTTTCTCTCCTCTGAGCTGGCTGCTCTGTGAGAAAAAGACACAGCAGCGATTCATGTGAGCCCAAGCCCAGGGCCATCCTCCAGCACATGTAGACAGCGAGTCCGGGAGCTAAATATGAAAGCCTTCACGCAAATAAACAATTACGTTAATTGTGGGTCGGACAGTTGTTTTTCCTGAGGAACTAAGTACTCAATTGGGGGTTGGCGTCCTCTATCTGGAGAAAACAGAGTGCAAGAAGATGAAGGAAAAGCGGCCAAGTCCCTTTATTTTTTAAGTAAGGAAACTGAGTCCCAGAGAAGTGAAATGTCAGCCAGCATGGAAGCCAGGACCAGACACCTCATGATGTGGAGGGTGGCCCCAGGGAAGGGAGGTCCTCAGAGTGTGTGTCACCAGTACGTCTGTACCTCGAGAGATGACTTATCTCATGGAAACCCTGTGCCTGGGGTTGGTCTATAAAATAACGCAAGTGACAACTGAACAGAGTCCCCCAGAGGGGCACCTATGCCTGGCTCTGTGACCCAGTTTTCAGTGAAAATTAGTATTAGCTGCTTTTGGCTTTAACCTTGAACTCCAGCTGGCTTTATCTTCTCTCACTTATTATAATCGTAAGGCCATGCACGGTGTAAAGGTCACACCTGGGCTTATACGTCATATGTCATCAAAATACCGTGAAGAGAACACTATGTGGTCTCTGTCAGAAGATCGAAAAAAAAGAAGAGCAAGCGGCAGGTCCGGCTTCTAACTCAGGGCGGCTCGGCCCTCCTCGAACACCGAGACGGGCCGGGGCCCACCGTGGCCATCGGAGGTCGTCCAGGCCAAGTACGCACTGTTTATTGACAGAGAGACAAAGAGGCACCTGCCCGGTTTCAGGGTGACCAGGGAGTTTCCAGTCTGGATATGAGAAAACTTTTACACTCTACCAAACATTCTTTTTTCTTTTTTTCAAAAGCCAAAATTAGAAAGAAAACAAACATATTCAGGGCTCAACGTAGCAGGAAAAAGAAACTCAGAAGTCAAGACATTTCATAAGAAAAGCTCCGACTCAGTCTAAACTCACCTGGCCTAGAGTCTAAGGTTCCTGTGATTGGGGTGGGGACAGGCTGTGGCCCCCCGAGGCCTGGGAAGCTAGTTGTCCCCAGACAAGTGCCCAGTTAGGAGGTCCCCCCTGGTTCCCACGCTGCAGGAGAGGATGGGAAGGATGCTGGGGGAGGGAGACAGGCAGAGGGTTCCTGGAGGAGTATTCTTCTTGTCTAACCTAGCGGTGCCTTGAGGTGCGATTAATAAGAGCAACTCAGCAGCGAAGGCACTGAGCCACTGCCCCCCTCTGCCAACGCAGAGATAACCCAATACTGTTTACCTGGCCGCCCAGTGACCCGGCCCTAGCAGGCATCTCGCTAATTAGCATAGTCCCTCTAGCCCGGCCTTGGGACTGGCTGTCACACGCTCTCCCACATTCCAGGCCTCAGTCTGTGCGGGGCCCTCCGAGCTCCCCAGGCAGCCTGCCAGCTGGTCCCCAAAGCTGCGGTGAGATCTGCCTGCCTCCGGGGGCCCTTCCACCTGCGGGCACGTCGGACATAAGCCTGTCCCAGCCCCAGGATCCAAGGCCTACATCCATCTTCAAGAAGGCATCCTCTGAAGCAGTGTGGGAAAAAAGCTTTTTCGCTTGAGAATCACCTTGTATTGTACTGACTTGAAAACAGGTCGGTCAGCTTCCATTCAGCCGGGGTGTAACTGGAACTGAAGGGTATCCATTAACACACAAAACGCCAGAAGTATTTTATACCACTCAGGCACTGGTGAGTCATTAGTGCACGTGAGATTCATCAGTTTATAAAAGAGATTGGAGAAATTAATTATTTAAAAGTATGTGACTATCGATTTATACTCACGTTATCTACTTAAAAGAAAGGATCTCAGTCGGGCTCTTCTTCTCCCAAGCAGTGAAAATCAAGTTATCCTCTCTACCGCCTTCTCCAGCCTCTGCTCTAAAGAGAGCTGGGATCAGGCTTATTAAGCAAAGCAGAGGTAGGGCCGAGCAAGTGATTTTCACCAAAATTGCAAAAACACAACTGAAAGAGAACTATTCTTAAGAAAGACTCATGTACCATAAAAGGGGAATTTCCAGAAGCCTCTGATATTAGCAATTTGCTCGTCCATTCCCTTCCTCTGTAGTTTCAAGATGAGATGATGACAGAAAGACTGACTTGTCAGAAAAAAAAAAAAAAAAACATGAAACTCCGTATACAAACGTGTAAATGGTCACAGTTTACACTTGCGGGAATTTCCACATCTGTTCTGAGTGGCCATGAAGAGGAGGAAAGAGGGAGAGAAAGCAAAGGAAAGGTCTGCCCCCATTCACCCACATCCAGACAGAATCATGAACCCTGTTTTCTTACTTTAAAATAAACAGCACTACTTACTGAGCACATGTCTTATTTTTCTTATGGGGCAAAAATAGTTTTTCCAAAGTAAAAGTTCTGAAACGGATTTTTTTTTTAGAAACAGACATAGCTGGGAATTTTCTGAAAACTAGTGCAAGTAGGGATGTTTCTCCTTTCACTTTCCATTTTTACATATGCATTTAAGGCCAACATGCACTGGCTAATTTCAGTAGAATGTTCCAGAGCAAGGGGAAGCACTGCATCTCAGGGCATGGGTGGACAATTAATTATTGGGCATTCACTTTTTATAGGGCCTGGGATATTTGGGACTATGGGGGACTCATAATCAGGAAATAGAAAAAAAACTCCAATTAAACAGGGAAATAAGCCAAACAAAAATGGGCATCAAGATAAAACACCACATATGAAAACACAGACGCAGGCACAGAACCAGCTGTAGTTTCTACAAGCTGGGCTGAATCTGCTCACCTTGCAAAGATTTCCCGGACGGCGGTAGGGAGGATGGGGGGACTGCCCACGACTATTTCTTAGTTTCTACCGCCTGACTCTTAACGTTTCTAAATCCCTTGAATGGAGTCACTTTTAGTTTTTTTTTCCAAGCTCAAGCCACTTTATTATTTTAAAAATGTTCATGGGGGTTTAATTTACAGACAGCAAAATGAACACTTTGTGTGTGTGTACAGTGTGATGAATTTTGACAAAAGCCCCTGGAACCCACTCCCCTCTCAAGATATGGAGCCTTTTCCATCCTCCCAGAAAGATCCCTCGAAGCCACTTTGTTTTACAATTATTTGCATCTGAATGTTTTAGCGTGGAGATTCTCAGAGCCAAATGTGTGGGAAGCAAAGCCTCACCATCAATCATCTGGGAACACAGGCTGTGAAGGCTCTGAAGGTGCTGCGCGAGCCTGCACAGACACGTCTGCAGGGATGGGAGCTTGTAGTACATGCCAAGGGGCTTTTCAGGGACAAGCACGTGGGCCCCTCTCAGCAGCCCAGCTGGCAACTTGACCGTGCAACTAAGACCCAGTGGGTTTCTTTTCTGATTTTGTTCTTTAGGCATCAGGGTTTACATGTTTAGAAAGAGGGAAGTTGAGGCGGGATAGTCAAATCGACCAAATTCTCAAAGGAGCAAAGGCTCTCTGATGAGAAGGGTTCAACCCAGCTCAGAGCACTCCTTTCCAAAATTCTATTGCAACATCGAAAGAGGAGTTCACATGACCAGGCAAATTAGAAATTTTCTTCACATTTCCTGTTTCCCAAATTTCCGAGGAGACCTTCGGGGAATGTCTGGCCCAGAGGCACACATTCAGGGTGAGGGACAGTGGCTCCACTTTGCTACGACGTCGCCCTCCTGGCAAGGCAGGGGCGGGGCTGGGGGGAGAAACGAGGCCAAATGCGCTTCCATTGGGTCCAGGGAACCAAACTTCTGGCAGAGGGGCCAGGAGCAGAAGACCAGATGGGGCAGGCGCCTACACCTCTAGACTTCTGTTTTCTCAGGAAAGGTAGAGCTACTTCACGGATGTCTGAATTGTACATCTTCAAAGGTAAAACAGAATGAAAAAAGTTATGAAACATTATGTAGGAAGCAGTTTCTTTTTTTTTTTTTTTCCTGTTAATCACTTTTCCAAGATGGTGCCGCAAGGTAATCCTTTCTTAAATCTTCCAGCAATCAAAACAATGTGGTCACAGAAGTTTACAACTTTAAAACCTTTCAAAGGTCACCTCCCTGCCGCACACCCTCTCACATTAAGAGCATAACGGATATTTTGAGTCACACATATTGTTCTTTGCTCAATTTGCATTTGGTGAAATCCCTCCTTCGGACCAATTTAGTAAGCAGTGCCTTGGCCTCCCTTGGTGACGGTTCTCTTGTCTTCTCTATTTTCGTGTGTCAAAAAAGTTTAGACTCCCAACGGATAAAATGAAGGTGTAGCCTTTGTCATTTATGCTTTCTTTTTGTTCAGACGGTTTTTCCATCTTGCTTGGGATGGAATTCCTTCTCCTTCACGACGAACTAAGCCCTTCAAGACCCAGCTGAAGTTCATGTGCTCCATGATGCTCCTGGACCTCCTCTCCTTGGCCCTTCTCTACCTGACCTTTCGCTGAACTGACATACTTCTCCATATTTCAGGCTCACATGGCTTGGTCTCCACCACTAGACTGTGTTACTGAAGGCCTGAATCAAGAGTTCTCGTGCCAATTACCAAGTGAGATGGTGAGAGAAAGACTGTCTAAATGGGGAATTGATCCCAAGCACCCACTGCTCCAATGCAGGGGCTCCCACTGATGAAGAGTCTCACCTCCAAATACAACACGCGGCAAAGAGCTCTCAGGCCCGGGACGCACGCTTCCCAGCAGATGCGCTGTGCACGCCAGCTGTCACGGGAGGCCCGAGTGCTTTATGAGTCCGCCTGCTCACTCCCCCGGCTTCGTGTGTAAGCCAACGGTGCTTGGCTTTTAGAAACATATTTCTTTCTCTATGAGTAATTTAAAAGTGACTCATGCTTAGCTTCACCAGCCGGTCCATGTGACCCGCAGTGCTGGTTGAGTGTATCTATAGATGTGTAAACCAAAGCAGTTCTTAGAACACAGATTTCCCCCCTCCCACGTGCTGTTTATTTCCCTCCACTTCACAGGGGCCGAGCGATGATGCAGACGAGCTGCCGGGGACCGCCTGCCCCTTACTCAAGCCTGGAATGGGCCCATGAGGCGGGACCAAAGCACAGCATCCAACAAGGGAAAATAAAAGACCAGTGGAGGAAAGGGACAGGCAAACGAGCTAATACATTTCTTTCGTATGAGTGGATGATCAAGGAGCTCTGAGAAAAACTCATAAAAATCTAATACAATGGGGACTCATCTAAACAAAAACTACCGCGTCTCTTTCTGTTCCAGTGGAGGTTCAGATGTAAAGAAGTAGAACTCGCACCCTCACCGCCTCCAAACAGCCCACCACTTCATTTCCTAAAACAGAAAAACATTCCTGGGATGTGTTGTGGTTGGACTGGATAACTCACATATATTAAAACGTTTTAATTTCCCCAGCCTGTCTTCACTCCTCTGCCACTGGAGAACGCGCAGGGCCCAGCTTGGGGACACTGCTGCTGCAGGAAGGACGTCGGGTGACACAGCTGCCAAGCGCACCAGGTAGTGGTTCCTACCTCCTTCTCACTTCCTTTTTTCTATTAAACCAAATCTAAAAACTCATTTGCCTGCTTTGTGAAGACCTCCATAGTCTGGCCTCTCTCACTTTATTTTCTGGCGCTATGTTAACTGTGCAACGTATCCGCGGCTACAGCCTGGGAGTGTCTTCACTGCTTCTCCAATGAGCTGAATCGGTCCCACCCCAGAGCCTCACCCACTCCCTCCGACCTCCCAACACCCTTCATCACCACCCTCCATCTCTCCCACCCCATGGCACCTTGTTACCTCCATCACCTGAGTCTTCACCCAGTCCTCAACCTCAGCTCATCCCACCTGAAAACCTTCCACGGAGCCTGGCTGGACCATTCCAGCTGTCTTAGCATCTACGTCTCCTGAACTCCTCCCATATTTCATTTTGTCTGCCCTCCAGTTTTATTTTGCTACTTGATATACGATAGTCATGCTTCTCCAGTTGGACTGCAAATTCTTTGGGGAGGGATATCACGTATCATATTCCCATTTATCCCCACAGTACCGAGCCCCACAGCAAGGGGCAACGTGAACTTCCCAGTTAGAAGAAATATTTTATTTTTGCCAAAAAGGTGTTGTATGCAAGGTCTAACCAAACTTTTAGTTCTCTGTTCAATGTGACTGCATGCCAGCTGAAAGAGAAACTTTACTACTCATCCTAGTTGGAGGCTATGTGGAGACGAATAAATATTTTGTTGAATTTTCAACAAAATGACAAACATGGGCAGTAACAGGCATTTACAGCACACTATGTTCGAGCATGGGTTTAAGCATTTGACAAACATCAATTCATCTGAACCTCATACTTATGCAGTAGGTACTGTTATTAACCCCACTTCTCACAGGAGGAGACTGAGGCAGAACAGGTAACTTGTCCAAAGCCACATGGTTAGAAAGTGCTGGATTCAAGCTCAGCTCATGTGGCTCCAGGCTGTGCTCTTAGGTGCTATGCTGTACTCCTATTAACAGGTGCGTTTTAGGTATCCATCTTCTACAGGGCTATCTTGTCCCAGTTAGGTATACTAAAATCTGTCATCACTCAAGTCCAACGTAAACAGAACTGATGGTTAAATGTCATCTTGCACGGAAACTTCAAAAAGAAGTATGGCTACGTGGGAGCTAAAGAAATAGCATCTTTAAAGTGAAGGGTATAAAATCTGCCAGTCTATCCCGGGGACCCCACAGAATGGCACTGACCATGCTCAGCAGAAATTCCAGGTTCAAACCTCTGGGCAACCGTGAGGTAGAATCCCCTTCAGACCAATGTTACCATACACCCAACAGTATCTTCCCAAATCCTTAATTTCTCAACATAAAGAAACCTAATACAATCCAAATCACAGCCGCAGTTAGATCTGTTTACTATATTTTAAATATGATCTTGCAGCCCCACTCATGGCATTCTTGAAAACATCAGATTAGGTACCAGAAGAAAAACCTCATCCTGGTGGTCAAATCATAGCAGGAAATTATGCCACCAGCAATTATTCATATATTAGCAGTTGCTTAAGTACCATAAGGCTTTTAGGGGAAAAGATTGTGAGCCAGTGGTTGGAAATGAAGCCCCATTATTAATGTAGTCAAGCTATTCAGCTGGATTCAATAAAATACAAAGCCCTGCCCAGACCAGTGTCTGTAGTAGAAGATGCTAAGAGCTATTTTTTAAAAATCTGGTTTTATTGAATCCAGGCTTTATACACAGCATTCCTTCTTCCCGAATGGCTGAAGAATCATCCCATGCATTTTAAGCCATTTGAGAGGAAACAGACTTAAGCTGTGTCAGGAAAGCAGTTAGATTTAAGGAGAGAACTTCATAATATTCAAGGTGATAGAAACCTTGGTAGCCGCTGGATATGCTGTCAAAACAGGCTGTGAAGTCCTCTTTTATCAACTCAGTTCAGGTTAAAAACCATTCCTGGGGGCTTCCCTGGTGGCGCAGTGGTTGAGAGTCCGCCTGCCGATGCAGGGGACACGGGTTCGTGCCCCGGTCCGGGAAGCCGTGAGCCATGGCCGCTGAGCCTGCGCGTCCAGAGCCTGTGCTCCGCAACAGGAGAGGCCACAGCAGTGAGAGGCCCACGTACCGCAAAAACAAAAACAAACAAACAAAAAAAACATTCCTGGGAGCCTACTATGTGCCAGGCCCCTTGTAGGCCCTGCAAGGCCCTGAGCATCCCAAGATGAACAAACTCTAAGCCCTGCTCATGAGGAAGTTACAACCCAGGGGAGAAGACAGGAGTTCGAGGCTGACCAGCACTGGGAGACGTCGTCTCGTTGGGATGAATGTATTTGGTGAAACTCCGTCTGTCCTTCTCCCTGGGCTTGCCGCTGTCACTTTTTATGTCTCTGGCTCTATATTCATTGTTTTGGGACAGTTTTGTCCCCATCTCCCAGGCCCCAAGCCTCAGACCTCCCGGGTCTGGGTAGCCCATAGGGCACCATCTGTGTTTATCCCTCCAACCACATCCTCGGCCACCTGCTACCCCTGCCTCTACTGCCCTGCTCAGTGGCCCTGTTCACACTGGCCAGTAATGCTGGGAGACCTTTCTGATCCTAAATCTCTCTCGTTCTTGTGGGCTGTACACCTGAAAAGAAACCACGGGAATAATTTACTCCTTGGGTGAAGGCATCAGGCCCAGGTGTTTCACATTCACCTGCTCGACAAACATTTACTGAATGCCAAGAGCCAGGTACCGATGGGGAGAAAAGAAAGATTAGGTAAGACTCTGTCCTCGAGGACCTTTGGATCTAATAAAGGAATAAAAAAGACCTCAGCCCAGGGGAAAGTGCAAATAACAAACAAACTATAAGACAAGGTTAAAAAATAGAGATGACTCCCAGGGAAGGTCTAATTGGACCAGTTATCAAATGAACAGAGTTCTTGTACCAGGTCTCCTGCCAAGCTATGCTCTCTACCTTAGAGCAAGCCCGTTGCCTTTTTGTTAAACCATGGGCCTTAATCCCGTATCAGTTATGGTCAGGGTTGCAGGCCCACAAGACACAAAGCCTGGCCCCCGGCTGTGAGAAAGCTGCTGGCTGCCCTCCCCAGAAGGGACCATGGGGTGACAGCCACTCAGGGCTTTACAGACTGCCCAGCATGATGCCCCAGACAGACAGTCACTGGGACAGAGGGACATAAGGGGGTGCTAAGGAGAGGAGAGACGGCTCCAAGGGAAGGAGAAGGATACTCTGCAGAGAAGGAGAAACTTGGCCAACCAAACTTTGGATTGACTCTTGAACAATGAGAGGGTTTGGATTTGGGGAAAAGGAAGGAGAGTCACCCAGACAGATTAGCTGCTAGGAGCCCTGGGTGGGGGGGAGGGATCATACATGCGTATCCTTGACTGGCTCGGCGACACGATCTCGGGCATATAGGGTCACAGTGACGTCCCCACCATCACACTGTCACTTCTCATTCTCCTAGACCCTCCCCCCAAGTCATGCCACACCCCCAGCCCTGATTCTTCCTCAGTTCCCTTCATGTTCCAATGGTACTGATGATGTCCCTTGCCAGGTCACAGGACTTCCCAGCAAACCTAAACTTCCAGCTGACCTTTGCTTCATTTCCCTCGACTTCCCACGATGGCATTGGAGCTGGTCCTTTCACTCCCATGCCTCTGTTAGCCGTCGTGTGTCAAAGGCAGAGTGTCAGAGAAAACAGAACATACTCAACAATAGAAAACGCAGACAAAACTCACTGGCTGAAGACATTTGTAGAAGGTACTCTCATAGTCACTGGCCGAGAGGATACCTTACCGTTTGTCACACCAGCTCTCACTGGCTGAGACCATACAACAGAACTGTGGAAAACGTATACATATATAAACAATGAGCTCTAATGAAATACATTTGGGAGAAAATTATTGCGGAGAGAAACATTATCATAATGAATTGGTATTCCTTAGAAAGGTGTTAAATGGGGTTAAGTATTAACAAACCCTTCCAACACCAGGCAGATTATATATATAATCGTATTGACTTTGAGTGTGATAGCTAACCGCTAACTGAGGGGAAATAGGCCATCAGGTTAAGTTCGGGTAGGAAAACGTCGATGATTATAGCATTAGGAATGACGCACTCCTTAAAGGATAGAAGTTTATGTATCACATTGGTTGACCTACCTACCCCCGTCTCTTCATTCGTTCGTTCGTTCGTTCCTTCCTTCTTTCCTCCCTCCCTCCCTCCCTTCCTTCCTTGGAGCTAGGCACTGGGCTAGATGCTGAGACTAAGGAGAAGAATAAGATATGATCTCTGCCTTATAGGGCTCACGTTCCAGCTAGGGAGACCAACAGCTACCCCGTTCTAATGTTGCAACACCGTAAGGTGCTATGATAGAGGCATGTGGGAAATGCTTCAGGAGCATGACGGAAAGTGGCATCTGCTTTGAATGGGTTTCAGTGGACTCCCTGGCAAATAATTCTGTAATAAATATTTCTCTTATGTCTCATTGCTAGGGGTTTAGCTGTTTTTCACAATCACCTATTCCCACTCTTTCTCTTCTTCTGTCTCTCCCTCTCTCTCTTCCTTCTTCCATCATCTATTTATCTACCTCTCTCCACCCATCATCTATATGTATCATCTATCTATCTACCTACCCATCCATCCATCCATCCATCTATAACAGTTTAAATCATGTAACTTTCTAAGATAGGCTCTTATCCTTGCTGCCAGGACAGCCTAGCTACCAAAGATCATTTTGCTAAAGTGAAAGTTGACAAAGGGAGTCTGGAGTTCCCTCTCCAGAGGTCTTTGAAAGAGGATTCTTCTCATCTGTCTGAAATGGTTAGATGGTCCTGCCTAAAGGCAGCCAGGCTGACTAGAGGACATTTCAAGGGCTCCTCTATGTCCTTGTTTCCTCTGTTTCCAAGAGCCTCTAGGTGTCCTTAAACCATGAGCAGCTGCTAACCCTTTCAGCACTGGGACCGGCTGCCCAGGCCAAAAGCTGAGCTGAGAAATGGCAGCCCTGGAGGGTCTGTTCCCATATTCTTCGAGGTCACTGTTGCAGCTGGCTGCTGTTCTAATAAAGACTGCCAACTCTGCATTAAGAGTCACACCTGGGTTACAATCATTCCTATCTGACATCTAGAGCCAAAAATCCATGAGATGCTTGGACTCAGAACCTTGTCATGCAGTTGCATTTTCTAATGCCTTAAAGCTTCTGATCTGTTTCCAGCTGGAAGGAAGCGGAGACTGCTCCATTCGCTGGTAAATTAATTTGGCCTCTGTAGCATTAATTTCCACAGGTGCCCTCATCTTCTGTTAAGTAGAAAGTCTTCCTGGGATAGCAGGGCTTTTTGGGTGGTCTGCATATCCATGGGAAGAGGAAAGGAAATCCGAGGGTGGTATCTAGAGACACTGTTGGCCAGTGGTTACTGCACTTTCTCGACTGCATCCAAACCAAAGGGGCTGGTCACCCTCAACAGCTAAACATAAACAACGTGGCATCCTGCACACTGGAAGCCTCAGTGGGCTTGAGACTTTATCTTGGGGTCTTAACTATCTTTGATAAGAACTGCTTATTGGCCTAACAGTACTGAATCAACGGGTCTGATTCTGAGGCTCTGGTTTACTGTCTCGGAGGAACTCCAGCTCTTGACCCTTAAAGGCTGACAAGGACTCCACAGGTCTCTAGGCAACATAGACACCCAATAATGTCTAGTGACATGAGTTCCCCAATTGATTCCGTGGGGGACTTCTTTGGAGTTGTCAAAAGGAACCGGGCCTGTTTTCTCAATTAAATGCAGACAAAGAGTTGCCTTTTCTTTCAGGGATAGATACCAACGGACATCACCAAAGTAATTTTAACCCTAGTTAAAATTTGATCTTTTGGGGACAGCAAAGGTGACCTGTTTACATTCGTTTACATTTTTCGATGTCCCCTTTGTGATTACAGTGACCAAACTCATATAGTCAATGGCCGGCTTATGAGTATCATCAGTGATCGGCACCTGAGAGGAAGCCTGACGTGGCGGCTAAGAGCATAACATGGGTTTCATCCTGGCTCAGCCACTGCCTACGGCATGATCTTGGGCAAGGTGCTAAATGCATCTCTGGGCCTCAGTTACTTCATCTGTAAAGTGGGGATAATGACAGTACCTGCCTCATTAAGTTCTTGCGAAGATTAAATGACTCATTGTATGTAATATGCTTAAAGCGGTGCTGGCCCAGCACATGGTAAGCGCTGTATGTTAGCTAGTATTATATTAAGAATGAATCAATCATGGAGCTAATCAACACCTAGCAGACAGGGCAACATATAGGAATCTGGATTTTAATTTAATTTAATATTTTTTGGCCACACCACAAGGCCTGTGGGATCTTTAGTTCCCCAACCAGGGGTTGAACCCCGGTCCCCAGTAGTGGAAGCGCAGAGTCCTAAGCACTGGACCGCCAGGGAGTTCCCATGAATCTGGATTTTAGATGAGATACAATCATACAGCAAAGAGCTCGGAACAGTGCCTGATGCATGGTAAGTGTGCAGTGTTAGCCGTTTATACCCCGGGACCTACTTCTATTTTGATCTGCTGTTTTCGACCTTGTCTTATCCTTGCAGAGCTCTGTGGCATCACATTTTGCTTCCTCTCTGCCATCCCTGGTGTTCAGAAAAGGCCCAGCCCCCAGCGCCAAGTCAGGGGGAATCCTCCACTAACACGGTGAGGTGCAGAGTCACAGTCCGACACATGACCAGTAAGTTGGGTCCCATCTTGGGGTTCTTTTCCCTGCTTCATTGTCCTTCTACAAGTTTCCCCTCACATCCTCTCTTTATACTTGAGTCTTCAAACCACGCGGCCGCCTGCACCCTCTGAAACCTTCATCCACTTGTACTTCTCTTTGGCACATAAGGAAACACAGGTACAAATGATAACATGAAAAGGGTGTATGAAATCAATCAGGCTTGTCATCGAAGGTCACTGTTGCTGCTGGCAGCTGGCTGGGCATTGGTACAAAGAGAATTATACCAATCAGGTACCTTCTTCCAAACACTGAGAATCAGAAGACAACCCTTCATTAGGTATTCTTGGTAAATAGACTTTTTTGAGAAGATTGGAAAAGGGTTAATTTATCTTTGAGATAATGTTAATATTACAAACTGAGTTTCTGTGGGATTTTCTCAGTTATAATCGATGTTTTCTTCTACTGTGAACTCAAAGTGAACTTTTTTGTATAAGTCTAAAATCCATGTTTTTGCTTACGTATTCATAGCCATGTGATGTGGAGCTATCACCCTGCCAATGGTTTAATGTGTACTTTTCAAGTTTTAGTCCCCATGTTGGACTAATGGGTTACAAAAAAAAACCCCCCTTTAAGTTCAAAGATCTGGCCTTTTAACCTTTTGGGAAGTGAAAGGCTTTAAATAGTCCACCAATACATTTCACAGTGTCCATCTTGCAATTCTACAAGCACAGCGTGAATGAGCCCAATTCACTGCCCCGGTTAGGGAGGTTAGGAGATCCTGATAAATTCAGCTAAAGTGTAATGAAAATGCTTAGCAACTGGGGGCCCAGTAGGGTTCAGAAGACTTGCAAAAGAAAAGCACTTATAATCACGAGATGAGAAGGGATGTTACTGACAACAACCAACAGATTGATAACGTCATTTATTCTTGTATAAGTCTAGTTAAGTGCATTCGCAAAAGCACTACACAATGCAATGGGTAAAATGAAACTGGAGAACCTCTGGAAGAAAGCTAGCCAACTATATATGATAAACATGCTTCAAGTTCTAGGAGATGGAGATAATATGTATAATGAATAGAACCGAGATTTCAACTCTGACCTGCAGTTGGGCTAAGGCATTCAAGGCACAGATTTTTCCACTGACCCCCAAGATGAAGAACACTGGGCTTCCTCAAGGTCTATGCAGTTAAAAACCCAGCGAATGAACGCAATGTGAATGAACATGTTCTGAAGCCAAGGGAGCACCTCCCTAGTAATTACTAATTCATTCTTATTAGTCCTCACTTATCTGTTAACGGAGCAGGAAAAATGTGGAACATCAAGGATGCTGCGACTGCTGGCCCTGAAGAGCTGGTGAGATGGATCTTGCTTTTCAATCAAAAGATAATCATTTTCCCACCTAGGATCTGCAGGGAACCGAGGATCATGCTCTCAGAGTAAGGATCAAAATTGAATGTGATGAATCCTAAACCATCAATCCTACCTGAAAATTTAAAAAGCCTCCTATGAGGTCATGAGGGCAGAAAAGTCTATCTTTGCACAAACGGGGCTCAACTCAGCATTCATTCCTCTTCTAGCTCATCTTTCTCCTCATTTACACCATTATCAGCATTTCCACTGGCTCTGCACAGGATGTCTATAAATAGCACTTAAAAACTGGGGAAAAAAAAACTGGGAAAAAAAAGGCAGTATATTGTCTAACTTGAAATTACCTTTCAAAGCTACATTAGCTTCAATATAAAAGTTGGGCTCAATTGTTCTCTTTGTCTTATTCCTGGAAGATAACACATCTAAGATGAAGAAAAATTCCGTTCTAGTGTATACCTTATGGGCTCACTGCTAAAATGCACAAACGCCAGAAACACCAACTCTACCTGAACATTTTGGGTGTTATTTGTTTAAACATGTTTGTTTTCTTAGTTAAGCTAAAAATATTTCCCCCTGGTGTTTCTGAAGGGACATTTAGACTAAAATAAAAATAAAAATAAATGACATGTTTAAAAAGTTATACTCATCAGACCTGGAGCAGAGTACAGAAAACGGATGGAGGAAGTGAATTTTAGGACCTGTGTAGTGGTTTTCCTATTTTGGTTGCTCTAAATAGATGTGGAAAAACAAACTGAAAGAAAAAAGCACATCTCCACCCTATGCAAGTGAGGAATGAAAAAATATTCCTCATATTGACTTAAGCTTAGAAATAAATTAATACACGTCCATATAAAAGTTCTTCCTGTTATTATATAGCACACCCTGTTACTATGAACTATAATAATTATATAAAGCCTTTTTTTGTACCAGACCTTTTATCACTTGGTATACTCTTTTCTTTATGGCCGCGCTGAGTGGCACGTGGGATCTTAGTTCCCCGACCAGAGATCGAACCCGGGCCCTTGGCAATGAGAGCACAGAGTCCTAACCACTGGACTGCCAGGGAATTCCCTCATTTGGTGTATTCTTAACTGAGCTTAGAAAGCTTAGGAGGTAGTGATCATAAAGATTTATTGTAGAATATGGACTACAGTCAAATTTGACTTACAGTTTCCTTTTAAGTGAGAAAAACATAGTAAGAATTTTAGCAGAGAAAGGAACATACGATCCAGGGTTTCTTCCCTTAGATAATAGAACCCTTTATTACGATGCCTATGGCTTCAGGGAGTCCATAAATTCCCTGAAAATAGTTGGCTAAGTTTCCTGTGTTTGTGAATTTTTCTGGGGAGAAGGTACGTAGCTTTAGTTTAATTCTCAAGGGAGATATATATATATAATCACGTACATACACTTACACTCACATACACTCATTTAATTCTTTATAAAACCCCTATAGAGTCAGTATTACTTGACCCTCATTTTATAGGTGATAAATTGAGGCCTAACAGAGGTAAATGACCTGTCCAGAGTCATATGTCAGATGGTAGCACAGTCCATTCTGAAAGCCAGATTACCTATTTTCTAGGGTAGCAGTTGTTTCACTAAAAGCTAAGGGACCCAACAAGACTATGAACCCAAAACATTACTCACTGAGAGACAAGATTGGAACTCAGAATTTCTAGCAGGTGCCTCAGCACGATGGAGGGTGGGAGTAAGGGGATGGCCGTGTTTGCTTTTTATTTTTGTCTCCCTACTCTTCTTTTCCTGATGCACATGGATGTGTCTCCTGTTGATTATATTCTAGTCTAAAATTAAGCACCAAATCGTGCATTTCTTTTCTGAGACCCAACTGAAAAATGGAACATCATTTTCCATTATAAGTGGCCTAAAGAGGGTCTCTGTGGCCCTCCTTAAATGTAATCACATCTCTTGTCATCTCTAGCAAAACGCTGAATTTCATGGCATTCTATTAAGAACTACAGAGCACACCCCCACGAGAGATGTGGGATCTTAGTTCCCCGACCAGGGATTGAACCCGTGCCGCCTGCAGTGGAAGTCCCCATACCCCCTTTTTAAAATGTTTATTGTCTGCCCTTTCACGTAAGATGTCATGCTGAACCACCAATCAAAGTGAAAGCGTGTCCTGACATTCTAGAGAAGTCTATCATATTTTGTCAAAAGTCACCTTGCTCAAATATAATCTTCATTCAAAAGGCCAACATGAGTGGTCCTTCCGTCACTCTCTGAGGCTCAGAAGTGGTTCATCCCTTGGAAAATCAGAAAGCCAAATTCTTAGGACTCACGAAATACTAGATAAGATAAGAATGTTTGAACCTAAATGTCGCGTTACTTCTCCTTTGTTGAACCTTAAAAGGTAGAGGCTAATTTGAAGATTACTAATCTTTCAGATGATGGAAAAATATATATAGAAAAATATATATTTAAAGTTAAACTTGGCTGTGGTGACTACCCAAAACCATCACCAAACTAGCTATTTGTGTGCTGTACTGTCTACAAGCTCTTTCACATAATTTCCAGGAGTCATATCAAAATATTTAACAACCAGCATGGTGTGTACCCAAGCCAATCAGAATAGACTTCAGCTGGCTGTACACAGCTGGCACAGCTATGCTGGGGCATCCCAGGTGAATTCCAGCCCTGTTTAGTTCAATTGAGGTCCCTTGTTGGTACTAAACTGTTTTACCAATGGGTTGAAGAAGAAACTCAAAGGTGAGGAAACCTGAGCTCAGAGATGTTAAGAAGTGGCCTGGACCAGTCAGCCAGTTGATGGTAGAGATAAGATTCAGATTTTCTGACCCCTGCTCTCTCCTTTTCCCATGACACGTGACCAAAAATATTTCCAGGGAGACTAGGTTTCCTGGAGCCCATGCCACGTGGGACCATGAAGCTATTGGGACCACACAGGAGATGATCTATTTAGACACGCTTTTAGAACATGTGGGACAGGGGAACTCTGTTCTCGAGGTTTCTGTGGGGCCTGCACCTCTCAGAACAGAGTGACCAGGGGCTGTGTCAGTAGCACCCACTTCACTGGAATTCTTGAAGCCTCCCAAGGGAAGTTCTCACACCAGAGATTTGACTTAGGCTAAAGGGAATGAAGTTGACTTGGATGATGGAAATGAAGTTGATGTGGGATGATGGGAAGGCGGGGGAAAGCTGTGGCATTTTCAAGCAAAGCTAAGTCTAACAAAATGATCTCAGCTCACGCCACTCTGCCGCTCTCGTCTGGTTGTGTGCTTCCCCGGACAAGCCGTGCAGTTTGTGCCCGTCAGCATTCTGCACGGTCCACTAACAGGACATCATGCTACTGAAACAGGGAGCAGGGGCGGGAACGGAAACCAGCGTCCTGAGAACCCTGGTGATAAGATCACTTGCGGACTAATCAGTAGTTTCCATAGTGATGAGACCTGGCCGGAGAGACGGCTCTGCCTCTGGTCCTCTCTCCACACCTTTCTGACTCTAGGGACCCACTGAGTGTGTGGACGGAGGCCGAGGAGGCCAATGCGGGTGGTCAGGCGTCTGAGGACTGGAATTTGAAAACCTTCCTACTGTTGGCTCGCGATGGGAGGTTTGTCTGCCTGGCAGTGTCCAGTGCACAGTAAACGCTCAGGAAACGTTTGTTGATTGAGTGAATGAGTAACTGAAATAATGAATGAATGAGTTAGTGAATAAGTGAGTGGAGGAGGGAGTGAGTGGTAGGTGTGTGGTAAGGGGTAAGGGTAGTAACACCCAGACTTCAGTCAATTCCTGGGACGCCCCCCCCGAGCCCCCCGCTCAGGTAGAATGTACCAAACACGCCTTTGCTAAGGGCAGGTGAAGGGTTAGCTGTTCAGCCACACCTTTGCACATCTCACCTCATCCACCTCTACCACAAAATGAAGAATAGCACACAGAGCGCTTAAAAGACCAAAGCCTAACCCGGGGGCTCCGATTCTAGGTACAGGTCCCCTCCAGGACGATATGCCAGAGGGTTCCCTGCAGTTTCTCTGAGAATCCACCCTGAACCTGCCCCGTCACGCTGTCCACTCAGCCTGCAAATCCCCTTCTTCTCCCTCACTGCCCTCCTAAACAGCCCACCTCGGGAGACCACGGGCCACTCCCCGTCGCCCGAGAGGCCCTCCTGGCCACACTTCCCACCGCCCACCTCCCCGAGCGCTGGCCTCGGACTGGAAACTTTGCTCACCTTCTAAACTGGACCGTGAGTTGGCCAGTGTCAGAGAAACTAGCGCCAGGTTTGACGAATGGATGTTTGTTGATGAATAACAAAGGCATTCTGGCCAGTTAGAGTTGCCCTTCAAGAGTTTAGGCTTTTGGGCTTCCCTGGTGGCGCAGTGGTTGAGAGTCCACCTGCCGATGCAGGGGACACAGGTTCGTGGCCCGGTCCAGGAAGATCCCACATGCCGCAGAGCGGCTGGGCCCGCGCATCCGGAGCCTGTGCTCCACAACGGGAGAGGCCACGACAGTGAGAGGCCCACGTAACGCAAAAAAAAAAAAAAAAAAAAAGAGTTTAGGCTTTTACGTTTTCAGTGACCCTCAGGACACAGCCCTGGACTCTGGGGTGAGCAGTGGTGATGTGCTCTCAGAGGGGCTGGAGGACCAGGGCCACCAGACGTGTCTGAGGGGTCGAGCTTCCGGGCCTCCCCGTCTGCAGGCCATTTACCAGGGAGGGGCATGCCCTCCCGGCCGGGAAGAGACAGCACCGGAAAATGAACCCGCCCCTCCTCTTCCTCCAAAGAACAGTACCACCAAGCCCACCGGCGTGGCCGTGGCCACGCCCCTAAACAGTGTGGTCATCAGCCACTTCCCCAAGCTCAGAGTCCCAGGGTCGCAGGGCGGCAAGAGCATCGGGGACGCTGGGGTCCCCCAGGGGCCTCATGATAGATCAACAGGAGACCAGGGGCCACGAAAACACTTGGCTGTGGTATAAACCACCAGCGAGTGGCAGATTATGGTACTTAATGGCCATATAAGAGACTTTGTCAATTCTTATTCTCTGGAGATCACAGGCCACCTGGCTACTGGCCGCTTAATCGGAAAGCACTCCAAGATTCCAAGAGACGAAAAGGCTCATAACCATTGTTTAGAAATGTAAATGGCCTTCAATTACACCCAGAGACGGAAATGCATCTAGGGGGAGGGAGGGATGATCTGGAATCCCGTCTCAGGGTTGAATCCAAGGCACAGGGAGAATACAGACGGTTTAAAGGTGTGGGCAAAGGTTCTCAGGGCGAAGGATGTCCATTTCCATCCAAGATTAAAATGCGGTTTGGGAAAACAATTACCTGCCTGGGATCCTGGGAAAGTAAAACTTCCTGGTTTCTCTGCCAGGAAGAGCGATTGTAGTAAAACAAGGGCTGAGAATCGCACAAACAAGATTTTAGAATTTTATCCAAACAGCTGCAGTTCACCTTCGAGGAGCCCAGACTCACTTGGGTCTGATGGATGTTGCGACACCGAATTCGAGGTCTCCCCAGCCTGCTGCCAAGAGCTGGCCCCATGGGACAAAGAGAGAACAGTTGCTCTCTTAATGGGAGCAGAAAACAAAACTCTCCCCCCACCCAACTCCCTGCTTTGTTGTGAAATTGTCACTGTGCCTTTGAGGAGAGATTAAAATCCGAGCCATGTCCAATTTAAAGGGCAGGTTCCCAGGCAGGGAAGGGAGAGGGTTTCAAGGGGGAAAAAAGCCAGTTGCATGTGAATTTATGGAGGATTTGGGAATCACAAAAGTCATGGGACTTGACTCAATTAAAACGAATGGAAAAGCACAAGCCCGTAATTTAAAAATAATACTAAAGTAAAGCAGCAAGGGTATCTGGCTTGCTCTGCTCATTCATGAGCCAGCTTGGGAACCTGGAACAGGTTTCCTGAAGCACAGCATGGGTGCCGCGCAGCTGTTTCTACCTACTTTCCTGCACTTGACACACAAAGATTCTGCAGTGGAGATCGAGAATGAATGGTCCACCCACCGAAGAACATTTCCTGAGAGCCAGGGAGGTGCTCAGCAAAGTTGCTGCAGTTGGGGAAAGAAAAGGTATTCTAGTTTTCAAGGCATGGGCAGAAGAGACTAGAGGGTTTGAAACCAGCTATAGGAAAGCTGCCTGCTTTGGCAGCCTTGCCAGATTCTCAGACACACAGGACGTCTTAGCTTTCCAGAAGGCGGCCCTGGATGCCTCCAGAGCATCTGAGTCTCTCAACTGGTTCCACATCTTTGCAAGAGCCCACGCCGGCTCTATATAGGAGCCCTTCCACACGTCCCCTCCTGGTGCCATTTGTAAAGGTGAGGAAAGATGGATGATGCCAGAGAAGTTGGAATCCCATAGCTCTGTTTCCCAGAGAATCACATGTTGCGGTGTGGGAGGGAGAGCCCCCAACTCTACCTTAGGAAGGAAGGACGTCTCAGCAAGGGGCCTGATTGTTTCCAGGTCTGAATATTACCATTGGTCTTTGCATGGACATTGACATTGAAGAACTATTCCTTGACTACTCGAATCCAGAGATTTTTTTCAAGTTGGCTCATCCTCCTTTCTAAGAGGAGAATAATAAAAGTATCTAACTTAGAGGTTAGAGTCCTTACGAAGATGAAATGAATGCTTACGAAGATGTGCGGTGGTTTGAATGGAACTCGGCACACAGTAGGTGTTCGGTAGATATTAAATTTCATTACTGTCGTGAGTGCCATTTTTCTGACTCTTCATTCATTTAGCTTTCTGTTTTCTCATTCAACGAGATCTGTATTTTGACACATATCAAAAGGTATTTTTATGAATGTTTAATACCCCCTTCATTTATGCAAGAACTCCAGGATCTCCCCGTTAACTAAGAATATGGCAATCTATGCTATCTATCAATTAAGCACAATTTTTGACATGATTTTTAAAGCCTTACATTTCTGCAACATTCCTTCCTTCTTTTCCCGTCTTCTCTCTCCCAAATCCTCTAAGGATACCTAGCAGATATTTTATTAACCCCTGATAGATTATGGGAAATGAGTTTTAGTAGGAGGAAGATAAAGGTCATTTATAAAGTTGCTTTTCAAACACCAGTACCCTGGCCACATCGCGAAGAGCAGGAAAGAGAGTGATGAAAATCCCGCCCGTAAAGCAGAAGCCCTTGGTGCTGCTAAGAATTCTTGTCCTTAAGCAAAAACTGCAGCAGGAATCCCTACCCCCCCCCCCCATTCATGAAATGGAAAATGAACCACTGGCCGCTCCCCTGTGAGACAGTGCAGCGTTTACTCCCCTGGAGCGGGGTTGCAGGCGGGCTCTCAGCCCACCCCATTGGGCTTAGTCTCCATGGTGTTTGCCACTTTCCCAGGCCGACCAGGGCCACATGAATGATTTGCTACCAGCCAGCCAAGTGGCCGGGCTGCTCTTGGTGAGAACTCTGCCTCGGAGAAGCAGCAGGGACCACAGAGGAGAGGAGGTAGGTCTCCCATCCATCCTCCAGAGACCCTCTTCTAGCTACGGGGCTCCATCACCAACACTCCACGCCCCTCCAGCTCCCAAGTCTTTGGTGCAGGGCCCCTACAGTAGCTGCTCCTATGAGCAGACACATCCTTTTTCCTATCATAGTTACAACAAAAACAATAAGCAATAAATCCCTTGAGGGTCCTTGTGGGCTCCCATGGACCGACATTCTCACAACACCCATGGAAACTTGTCAGTGCACTGACCCTTTGATTCACTGTGGTCCAAGGGACTCCTCATGCCTTTAAAAATAAGTATTAATGCTGAGAGTGTGCTTTGTTTCACTTTGCACTCTCAGAGCTGATGATCCAAGGCTACGAATGAGACGCTTTCAGGGCCGTCAAGTACAAAAAGGGAGGGAGACAATTCATTCTTGCCTCTGCAGTCAGAAATGAAAAGGCTTTTGCCTTGTTTGGCGAGGGGTTACTAATTCGGAGGATGCCAGTTTTAGAGTCCGTCTCAGTTTGACTTGTAAATGAAAGGTGGAACCTCGCCAAGATTACCCTGCTGTGTGCCTGCTGGCCCTCTTTTCTATGTAGGGGTGGGGCAGAGGTTCACCAAAATCATTAGGAAGTTCAGGAAACTAGGAGGGAGAGCAAACCAAGTAGAAGGTGGTGGGGCTCCGTTACAGAGCATTCCCGGCGCCTCTATGTGATCCTTCTGTGTCCTCACTACAGAGGGTGAGGACCCGGCTTTCCCTTTCAGAAAGGTTCCCCGGCTTTGGCTGTATCAGAATCACCCAGGGAGCTGGTGAAAATACAGGTCCTTCTGTGAGCCTGGCCTCTATACTTTGTATTAATGCTCCTAAACCAATTATTTCAGAACCGCTGCCTTTCAGGAGAGCAGAGAGAAATAACTGATGAGAAGAGCTGGTAAAGCTTTATTGAAATATTAATAGACATTTCTTCTAATGCTTCTTATTACGAAGCTACACTTGCAGAACGCCTGGCATATGCCAACTTCACCATCGTTCCATCAAACCCATCCCACAGCCCCACAGGGAGGGTCAGAGGACCTGGAACCTCAGGGAGGTTCGGGGAGCCCCATGTCCAGGCATACACAGCTGGTAAATAGTTCGTCTGATGGCAAGACCAGACGCATTCGACCACAACCTGACTCCAGCACAGCCTCGGCTCCTCACATTCACGTCCTGGGGGCTGGGGTCTCGGCTGGCACACTACCCTTTCGTGGCAAGCACCGGGAACTTGCTGGCTAGGGACCATCTCTCTCCACCACACCTGGGCAGCCCTTTGTTTCTTCTCTCCTTCTCGGTCCCCTTCTTTCCTCTTATGTTGCTTTACCTTCCACCCTCTCTCCTTTCCTTACAGCAGTGGGTCCCAGGTCTTGCTAACACAGTCACTCACACAATCACTCGGGGAGTCCCGGGTCCCACCTGTAGGGAGTCTGGAGGAATCTGTTCAGGATGCAGCCTGGGCATGAGGCTTTTAAATACTCCCGGGTGATTCTGGCATGCGGCTAGGATGGAGGAGCCCAGCCTTATCTAAAGCTGCTAGACACAACCTGCCGAATCCAGAAACTCACCTGAACACACTCATGGCTGACCACCTGCCACTGTTGTAAACTGAGCACCATGAAGAAGCGTGAGGTGGCCTCAGGTGACACTCCAGCCGCATCCGCTGAGAAAACACCGGACTACACCAGCTGACCACACAGGCCGAGGATCCAGCCCCTAGATGGGCAGAGTGTGCCTTGTCTGGTCTCCGCAGAGGGGCTCGGGGAGAACATACGCTGCTCCCTTGGGACCGGGGAGGCCATGGGGTGGGTAACGGGAAGAAGCACAGCTACCACGGCCTCCCTGCATATCAAACAACCTGGAACACGAGTGGCTGTGCCAACTCTCTCCTGGTGAGATCAGCACCATAAAGCAGCCCATAAAACTGGCTTCATCACCCATTCTGCAAACCAGCTCCCCAGTTTCATTACACACACCCACAAGAAGGACAGGAAATCTTACACAGAGCTCTGCTCCACACCAATCTCCTTAAGGAAGTCTTTCGGACCAACACCACCTCACGTTCCCACTTTGGTCATTTGTCTAAGGATAACTCATTGCAAAGGATTCCCCATCTCATACGGACTGCAGCCCATCAGGGATGAATGGGCTGGAAATAGAGCCTCACTAAAGCATTAGGAGGCTCCCGCGACCCAGTGAGGTCGCGGTACTGCCGCGGAGAGCACGTCACATCTCCAGCACTTGGGGCAAAGCCTGGTGCACGCAGGTCACCAGTGACTGGGCAAATCCATGTCATACTGAATATCCATAGCGGGCGCAAACCCACTAGTTGCCACAGACCAGGACATGCTGGGGAAGGATAACAAACACGACGCTTTCCACATGTAGTAAGACCAGTTGGCAGATCGGAGTGCAGAAGGGGCAAGGGCCTGCCCTGAGAGCAAGCCACCAGGGAGAGCAGGACAAGACCCCTCTGTCCACCCCTCTCCTTGGCTGTGGGGCAAGATCGAGGAGAGAAGAGCAGAGGTGGGGTGTCTGCTCCTCCACGCCCCCCAGGTGAGGAAATCGGGCCTCCTGTAGGACCTGCTGTTGTGGGACCTGCCCCCGACCCCACGAGACTGCACTTTAGCTGAGCCACTGACGCAAGGGGGGCGGGGGGCACAGAGATGCTTAGGGACAGTGGGCTCGGGACAGCTGTTCCTCGTGAGAGACAGCTGCAGAGGGGGCCCCCCTCGTGGCCGCCGCTCAGCTGTGCCCGCGGGTACCTCGGAGAGCTGAAGCGCTCATGCTTCTAACATGAGAGGAGTTTCAAAGACATCAAGAACTAAACCAGCTCTGAAAAAGGTGACCGAAGACGAGGGGTGGCATCTGAATGGTGACATGTGCGGCAGGAGTTCAGAGGAAGGGGAAGTCGTGACATCACCCTTTTTTATGAGGGTTGGGGGGCTTGAGCAAACGTGTCTGAGGACTCGATATGGACATCTGTAATCGCACAGTTGGAAGAATAAACATTTGCCTGCAGAGAATCCCTTTGCTCTCTTCTCCTTCCTATCTCTTGTGTACTTTAAGTGGTGTGACCGATTTTAGCAAGAATAACTGTACCCCTCTCTTCCTGCCCCACTGTGAGCTGCACTGGAAGGGCTTGCCAAGGGGCACCAACACTCCATTCCACGGGGAAGAGAGCCTGCCCTGGGCCCTGGCCCGCAGATATGCGCCATCTCCAGGGCCGCACAGGCACGCATACATGGCGGCCAGAACAGAGAAGTAAAGGCACTTTAAAGAAACCGAATGTATCCGATCCTGAAATCTTTGACTCCAACCCTACGGGTGTTCGTAGGAGACGACTCTGCCAATCAGAACGGAGACTTGTCAGCTGCTGGTCAGTGAGCCAGGGCGGCCAACCTTGGTCATTTCCATGCCAGCCTTGGCCAACTAATCGAGGCAATCTTAGGAGTAAGCATGCGACGTTATCTCGGTGGCATTATCTTTTTTTCTTTTCGATTTATTTATTTTATTTATTTATTTCTGGCTGCGTCGGGTCTTCTTTGCTGCACACGGGTTTTCTCTAGTTGCGGTGCGCGGGCTTCTCATTGCGGTGGCTTCTCCTGTGGCGGAGCACGGGCTCTAGGCGCACGGGCTTCAGTAGTTGTGGCACGTGGGCTCAGTAGTTGTGGCTCACGGGCTCTAGAGCACAGGCTCAGTAGTGGTGGCACATGGGCTTAGTTGCTCCGTGGCATGTGGGATCTTCCCAGACCAGGGCTGGAACCCATGTCCCCTGCATTGGCAGGTGGACTTTTAAACACTGTGCCACCAGGGAAGCCCTCGGTGCCATTATCTTGAAACCAACCCAGTCTCCTAACTTTCCTTGTTCAGATTCTGTGCTCACCAAGCTACCTCTGAAGCCTATCTGGCTTCCAAAGAAAACCTGCCCAGAGAGAGAGCATGGGCTGGGGCAGGTAAGCACACGATGTCTCATTACAAATGAATACACTGGCCTTCTGGTTTGAACACCTGTCCAGTGGGCTGTTCATGGGAGTCGGTCCCTAAGAGACGAATCTGTCCTTGAGGAATGAACAAATCAGATCTTCGAGTTGCCAGGATGAAGTTCAGACCTTGGACTGAGTTGAATTCAGCCAGTAACGCCGCCCTTGGGAGTCTCCTGGAGGCCACACTCGCGGTCTTCCCATGGTGACAGCCCGGCAGACAGCTGAAAGGCTTCCATGGCTACTTCTTGGATTACTGCACTTTTTCTTGAGTGAAGACTGGATGCAGATTCAGAACTGCCTGCATTTCACAGGGCTCGGATGCTGTGCATGATTTCTACGGAAGCAGTGAGCATCTGTTCCCCTTCTTAGGTGTATAGAAGACTTCACAGCTGATAGAGATTCAGATCTGTTTAATCCTTCAGCCGTGTCTGATTCTGATATAATCAGACTGAAAGGCAGTCACAAAGGTTGCCCAGAAGGAGTTATGAGAGATGCTTCCTCTCAAAGAACACAGGATTTAGTTGGGGAGATATAAACTAAAAAGATCAAACGTGTGCAATGTCACAAATAAATATATAGCTCAAACGGATAGAGGAGTGAGCCAGAATTGGGCGGAGTTGAACTCAGAAGGCTTTCTGAAGGAGGTATTTCTAAGGAAAAGCAGCTTAGTGTCACGATAAAAAGGATGGGTCCTGAATCAAATAGACTTGGGTCCAAATGCTTGACGGTTTGTGACTTCATAAGGTACAGGCAAGGCTAAGCGGGGTGGGAACAAAGTGCCTGACACATGGGAAGTGCTCGAGGGATGGTCATTGAAAACGATCCACACGGAAGGGAAAGGATGAGAAAAGACACGAGGACAGTTTACACCCTCTCCGCGTCCGGCACCGTTCTACACGCTTCATTGTATTAGGTCATTTCACTTTCCCAACAACCTAGTGAGCTCAGTACTGTTAGTAACCCCATTTATTGACGAGCAAAACAAGGCACAGAGAGGTTAAGTAACTTGCCCAAGGTCAACCCAGCCAGTAAGTGACAGAGCTGGGCTTTGAATCCAGGCATTCTGGGCCCTGAGTTTGTAATGTTAACCACTTTGTCTTTTTCCATTACTTCTGCCACACCGCTTCTCTTTGAACCAGATATATTACCAAACAAATTGTCAAAACAGCTTGGATTTTTAGGATGAATATTTAAAATATTATAAATCCCTTGCTTGTAGGGGAGTGGCCGGTTGGAACAGTTTCTGCTGATCACTCAGGAATCTGTCCAGGACAGTGATGTGTACAGACTATTTTTGTCTCAGTTAATGTACAGCACCATATAAACATTGGCTCAACCGAAGAGCCTGAACAATAAATTATCACTAGCCCAAGTGCTAAAATAGCGCTGATTTTCTCCCTGCCTGAGCATGCTATCTATTTATACTTTGCTTACTTCTGTGGAGTTCAAAGTGCTTTATACACATTTCATCGTAGCCATACTTATGTCGATTTACTGTCTTTATTATACACATGTGACTAACGCACCCTAGTGCTTAGTATTTACTACAGGATTCTCAGTTTCCAACTAGGTTTTTTTTTAATCTAAGGGAACTACTGATTCTCTTTAATTTATAATTAGTGGACATTTGTTGTCTATTAAAAGAATAGCATTTTACTGTTTCTCTTTTAGCTAAATTCATCTTGTATATGATATGACCATTCTGTCCCTGAATATTAATTGTATATTATTTTTTTATCATTTCTTTACAATTCCACTTATGGTTGACCTTGAACCAGAATAGATCTGTCAGTTTAAAGCTGTAATACAATGGCCTCTTTTTCTCAGCTGACTTTCTGAAGAATATATATATATATATATATATATATATACACACACACACACACACACATATACGCATATATATTCTTATCTTTTCAGGCTGACTGGTGCACTGGCACACATGCATTTCCAAATTTGATCTTCACTCTTTCAGTTTTCATATTCATGGGCAAAAAACCAAATTTAGGTGTTGAAATAGAATAGGGAAAAGAACTCCAAAGAAAGATTTCCTCGAATTGCTGGAGAGCAGATGAGAGCCCAAACTATGGCATATATAAACTGGGAAACCAGGCTTATGCGCTGCCAGGAGTGAACACAACTCAAGGTTTAGAAGCATGCCTTAGTGCTGGATGCAGGAAGAGGAATGAAGGAAGAACTGTCATTTGATGTTTCCATCAGTGACAAAGCAAGCCCAAACACATAGCCTAAGGCTGGGGTATTCTGTTTTCTTTTGTCCTCTCCTCCTGTGACTATCCATCTTCCTTACTGAAAACAGGAACTTAGGCATTTCCCTGTTTTTGCAAGAAGGATATTATACCAACAGTCCCTTTTCAAGAATCGGCAGTTATTGTTTCATTCTACACAAGTCCCTAAAGTTTTCTCCTTGACCAAGTACGTCATCTGCCAATGTGAATTTAGGAAGATGGGACAGATATGGAAGATGTAAGAGTCACAAATACTCACACTATCAATAATGATGTTGTAGGAGTTTTCAGAAAAAAAGTCAATTATTCCATGAATGTTTTTGTACCCTAGTCACACTGATATGATATGAGCCTTTAACAAGGTCAAGGGCCTAATGTGTAGTCAATAACCTCATTCAAAAGAGAAGGTCAGACTGGAGACACAGCTGCACAGATACACCGAGTTCTCTGGGAGAACCTCTGGGCTTCTACACATTCTGATCTCTCTTCCTAGATAACTGGGCGCCTCTATTATTTCTCTTTCAGGACTCAGAATCATTATCATTTCCTCTAAATGATAAGCCTTTCCTAAAACTGGGTCAGATGCCCATTTTATGGACATAGCCCCCTATGCCAACCAACCCCACTTATCTTACTGGGTTGAAAATGCCAGGATCACCTTCAGATAAAGACCAGATCTCAGGAAAGAGTTGAAGGAAAGAATGGATGAAAGACAACAGAAAAGCAAGAAGGGAGATGGGGGCTCAAGGACAGTCCTGTGACTGGTATTGTTACTGCTACATGGCCACCCTGGGTGAACCCTACGGAACTGTGGAAATCTCTAGAAGCAAAACCAGGCCAAGCCTAAAATTAGTTCAACTAATAAAAATTACATTACTTGAATGTTTTCAAAAGCAGATTTCGCTCTTGTATTTTTCTTTGTTCTTTATTTCAAGAAAATAAACAGTGGTATGGCATTCTCATCTGAATCGGGTCCAACCCTGAAGGCGGGAGTAGTTCTCAGACGGCACACTGCACTGGGCCCCGAAAATGCCGGGTTGGTGCACACTATGGAAACATCAGCAGAATCAAATAGGCTTGGGAAGTTTCCAACAGCTTCGTGAGCATATGTTCCAAGTTCAGACAAATGTGAAGCGCGGAAGAAATAGTTAATAACAATGATGAGTGGAATGTGCTAGAAAGCAAGAATAAGAACAAACAAAGCATGTTTTCTCTTCATTTTTTTTCCAAAATTATCTGTTTCAACAGCAAAACAGACTCTCTGAAAAATTAATTCACCAGTGCCACATATCCGGCAGAAGGACATATGGAAATAGCACGGTCTTTGGAGTTAGACCCAGTTTGACTGCTAGTTCCCAAACCTCCTGGCTCCAACTTCCTGGCGAGTTACTTAAGTTGGTAGAGCCTCTGTTTCCTCATCATCTTTCAGAATTTTGTGAGGTCTAGAGAAAATATAAGTACAAGTGTTTGGCACATAGGTGGGCGTCTGATAAGTAATGACCAGCGTGGTCACCACCACCTCCTCCACTGTCAGAGAAATAGTCAAAGCATCATTCTGGCAATTACGAATGACTCTAAGCTGGACTGAAGTTTAACTATGTATGCGACATGCATAAAGGTCTGAATAAGCAAATTAGAAGACAAACTAGAAAATCCTTAACGAACATAGAAGAGCAAATTTTTTTTTTTTTTTTTTGCGGTACGCGGGCCTCTCACTGTTGTGGCCTCTCTCGTTGCGGAGCACAGGCTCCGGACGCGCAGGCTCAGCGGCCATGGCTCATGGGCCCAGCCGCCCCGCGGCACGTGGGATCTTCCCGGACCGGGGCACGAACCCGCGCCCCCTGCATCGGCAGGCGGACTCTCAACCACTGCGCCACCAGGGAAGCCCAGAGCAAACTTTTAAGTAATTTAATAGTACCCATTTTACAATAAACAATAGATGTATATCAACTAATCTTAATTTGTATTGATTTGTCATAATTATTCATTGTAACTCATAGTACTCATAACTATTAAATTATACTATAATAACAGAACAACATACTGTATATCCTTCCAGAAAATGTTATGGGTATACATGCATAATATACATGTATCTATTTTTTTCCCTCATGTATGAGATCAAATGCTCTATAGAGACTTCAACTTTTCCGCTCTACAATAATTGGGCATCTTTCTATGTGACTTCATGTCTATCGATCACGTTTTTAACAGCTGAATTTTAGTTCATATAAACAATTTACCATCATTTAGCCAGTCCCCTACACAGATATTTTTCTTTTTTCCCCCCAGTTTGCTTGTTGGTTTTTTGGCTTTTGCTGCAAAAACAAAATAAATAATGCCACAATGGATGTCCTTACATATATGCAGGAAAACCTCCTAGAAGTGAAACTGGTGAGTCCAAGTGTACATAAACTTAGTATTTTCAAAATTAAGGTCAAATCACCCTCCAAAAAATTTATAAGACTCTACCCTTCCTTTAACAGTATGAAAACAACAACAACAACAAGAAACCTAGACTTTTTCACACTTGCCTAATTCCCTCTCTTGTCCCAGAGATGAAGGTACAATCTGAAATCATCATATTAACTGATTTCACTATCTACCCTTAAATTCATGATAGTTCCTTGCAGTCCTCATCTGCAGACGCTTCATTTAAGAAAATGTAAGTAATGCCAGCGGTCCTCGCTCAGGCAAATAAAGTTCCTCCATCCAAGAAGGAGGTGTGGGAAGAGCTCTCCGACACCCAGAAGAAAAAAGCAACAATTAACCAAACGAATCGCAGATAAACGTGTTCAACTTACCCTGCATTGACTGAGGGTTTCTCTGTGTGTTCAACTCGGCACTAAATACTTTACATACATTATCTCACTTTAGGGTCTGTGTATTTGTGAGTATTTATAAGCCCAATAAAAGCCTCACAGATTGCCTGATGAGACCTGGGAAAATAAGAACTGTCCTTCACCTCTGGCCAACAGCAGTGATGATTCAAAGCTCCCCACGTCCCTCCCTCTCCCCCATCCCTCCCCCAAGGAAATGCAAGTGCTATTTCCAACCAGCAGTAACAGGCCAGCCTTCTCTCAGCCCCAAATCCCTACCAACGGCCACGTCCAACATAACTGATGTGTTTCTCGATGACCCCGAGGCTTGGGGAAACCCTCAAGTATCTTCTGAATCATTCAAAGAGATATACGTGTGTCTGGTGTAGTTTTGGGGTTAGGTGTGTTTTGTTGTATTAAATTCTGTAAAAGCTAGTCATAAAGAAGTGTTCTAGGTTAAACAGAGGGTTGAATTAACCAGAACACCTCACTCTTCTAGCTAATGCGAGCATTTACTGTACTTCAGACAAACTGGAATTTACCATATTACTCACCCCTGATCTCACCATCAAAAGTTCTCATTCTTTTCTTTACCATCAAACTGAGCAAAAGAACAGATGCCCACTGCACCCCACCCACCCTGCCAACCAGGATAAAAAATTTGAAAAAGAGCTATTTCCCATCATTCCCCGTAGTCAGAATATCCCAAGTAGCTTTGTTAAATCCACCCTTGATAAAGATCTCCCAGTTAACAGGACACCACTGAGATTAGAGTAATTAAGTCACTGGTTTCGATGCAAAGCCTGACTAAATGATTTTATGCCACAGTATATATTCTCTGTGATTTGCTAATATAAACGTAGCCCCTCATTTATTTTTTTTAAATTTTCTACAAGTTTTGCAAAATCAGATTTTTGAAACTCAATCTACATTTCCTCCCCAAATTAATAAGGTTACACCTCCAAGCACAAAGACACGTTCCATAAAGCATCAGAAGCCAGACACCAACAGTATTGTGAGAGTTAAGTCTCTACTCACCAGAGACCACATCTCATTTTTCAGAAAGCAGGACCACAACCCCTGTACCATCCCTTCCCCCTGCAAGGGAAGAAGGCCTTCTCCCAGCCCCCTTTCTGAAGGTCAAGACCCTGGTGATGGTTTCCAAGCTCTAGAAACCATGGGGATGTCCCAGCAAATGAAACCACTTTAAGAATCTGTCTTTTAGTAGCTATAAATCTCCTTGGTAGGTCTATGATAGGCCTATCTTTGACTGTATCCCACTTTCTAGCCAGAAGAATTTTCATGAGGTTCCAGGATATTCAGGAACTTATCATTTGTATCCAATAGTGTCACCACTAACTTACTCGAAATGAAAAAGTACTTTTTGTGTGTGTCAAATCCATCAAACTCTATTTGAGCATCTGAGGCAGGTTTCAGGGAAATCACTCACTGTGGGTATCCGTACAGAGGAGCTGCTTACAGAAGAAGTGAAACGAGTCCTGAAGTCCAGGATGAGCCCTCCAGTTTCCTGATGCATTAAGTGGAGATTCTGAAATCGGTGCCAGGGAGTACGGTTTTAGGATAGTTTGTTTGCAAAGCGTAAACGAGCAGCGTGTTTGGATCCCCTTAGGACAGGCTGTTGTATATGACTGGTTCATCTCTGACCAATCAGAAGGAGCTAAATGTTGAGGTGAGTACGCAATTTTGAAAAAAAAAGGACCTGGCTTTTATTTCTTTCGCATTATTTAAAAAATAACCTAAAACAGCCACTATGGAGAACAGCATGGAGGTTCCTTAAAAAACTAAAAATAGAGCTACCGTATGATCCAGCAATCCCACTCCTGGGCATATATCCGGAGAAAACCATAATTTGAAAAGATATATGCACCCCAGTGTTCATTGCAGGTCTATTTACAACAGCCAAGACATGGAAGCAGCCTAAGTGTCCATCGACAGATGAATGGATAAAGAAGATGTGGTACATATATACAGTGGAATATTACTCAGCCATAAAAAAAAGAATGAAATAATGCCATTTGCCGCAACATGGATGGACCTAGAGATTGTCATACTGGGTGACGTTAGTCAGACAGGGAAGGACAAATATCGTATGATATCGCTTATATGTGGAATCTAAAAAAATGGTACAAATGAGCTTATTTACAAAACAGAAATAGAGTTACAGATGTAGAAAACAATCTTATGGTTACCGGGGAGGGGAAGGAGGGGAAGGATACATTGGAAGATTGGGATTGACATACACACACTGCTAGATATAAAATAGATAACCAATAAGGACCTACTGTATAGCACAGGGAACTCTACTCAATACTCCATAATGACCTATATGGGAAAAGAGTCTAAAAAAGAGCGGATATATGTATATGTATAACTGATTCACTTTGCTGTACAGCAGAAAGTAACACAACGTTGTAAATCAACTCTACTCCAATAAAAAAAACTCCTAAAAACATAGCTTGCGGTATTTAAGTCACCTACAGTTTGAGGACCTCCTTCCTTCATCTGACAGCTGTTCAGTCAACTACTAGATGCCACTGCCCTGGGTGCTGGGAGGAGTTGTAGAGAATAAGACACGCACGGTCCCTGCTTTCACGGAGCTGAAAGAATAAACACGCCAAGCACTGACTATATAACATGAAAACATCCAGAATATGAAAGTAGGGTGATAGGGGTGGGGAGGACCGGGTGGTCAGGGGGAGCTTCTCTGAGGATGTGACATTTAAAGAGGGACTTGAAAGGCCAGAAGGAGCAGTCCCAGGACAATTAGGAGGACTATAATCCCAGCAGAAGACACAGGTAGCAAAGGCCCTAAGAGGTGAGCTTGCTGTTACGGGTCAGGAATCAGCCCACGTGGCTCGTGAGCCACGGACCTGAGAGTTGCGAAGGGGTCAGGTGGTGAAACACTTTGTAAATCAGGACGAGGAGTTTGGGGATTCCCGTAAGCGTGACGGGAAGTATTGGGGGTGATCAGATGAACTGAAGAAAAACTCTTCTGCAAAGATCCCAAACTAGAGAGACGACCAGAGACAGTGGGGAGAGGGGGCAGCTGAAGAGCCCCAGTCTCTGGATCCCCCTCCCCCAATCAGTGAGAAGCGCTGAGGGCAGCTGGGTTCCTGGGATGACATCAGCCTGTGACACCACGGCCACAGCACAGGCCAGGATATCAACCCTTGTTTGGTCGAGACCAAAGTCAGCAAAAGACCTTCCCCCTGCCGCTGTCCCAACTTCCAGACGTAATCCCGCCTCTCACTCCTCCCCAGAAATACGGCCCCAGTCTCCTCTCTGGGTTGAGACACACAGAAGGATTTGGGTCCCCAAGCACTAGCAGATCCCATACTTCTGTTAACTACTTCTGGGGACAAAAATATCTCTGAAATCCTTAATGCATTTCATCAAAGAAACGAGGTTCATCAATTCTGCAGCTATACATAAACATGTTTCATGTTTCACGAAGAAGCAAACTCCCAAGTATCAGCCCCCCACGATGAATGTCCCAATCAACCATTAAAGACTTATTTTTAGCAGTCAACCACTAAGTTCTGAGCCAAATGCAAGGTCATGTGTTATCTGAGAAGCACATGTCATTGTGGTCATCAAACAGCTAATGTGGGGTGAGGTGTTCTAGGGAAAGATGCTTGTTATGAGAGGAGAGGGTATTACAGTGATTACTGCTATTCAGAAACTTAAATAAATAGACATAAATGGAACATGGACTTAATAACTAAATTTCAAATATTTCAAATGAGGCCGGTGAAATAACATTACTAGATATATATTATTAACATTGGCAAAAATGTGCCCTAAGGTTTCTCAACCTACCTTTCCATGATAGTACGGTGGCCAGACATCAAATACATGGTTCTAAAATGATATGATCACATCTAGCATGTTAGTGAGACCAATGTAGATTTGTTTCCTTACTGGCCTGACCTTGAGCAAGACAGATTACATTCCTAAACCTTGGTTCCTCATCTGTAAAAAATAAAGATAATCATATCCATCTTTCACAGGGCTGTTATGATGATTGTATGAGATAAAGGACCCAACACAGCACACGGCAAAGTTACAGATACCCAATTACTGTCAGCTCACTATTCCTTCAGTGTGCTGCTTCTATGGCAATCCACACTTTTAGCAAGCTAAGAGTTTTAATTTGGGGGGCACATTTATTAACGCCATTAACGCATTTAAGCAAAAGGGCTGGAATTTTTCTCTGTTCAGAGCTGTATCTTCAACACCCAGAAGAAGGCTTGCCTTACAGTAGGTGCTCAATAAATAGTCACTGAATGAATGAATGAATGAGAGGTTACAGTGACACAAGGTTAAATTTAAAGGTCAATTATCTTAATAGCTGAATTGTCTTGTATGTTTTTGATGGAAGAGATGTATTCTGAAAGTGCATTCAGACAATCAACTTATAAATGCAGCCTTCTTACAAAATAAGTGATCAGAATCATCTATTGAAGACAGCAGTTGTGATACTTCAACCTCTATCTATTGTGATACTCCAACCTCAAATCAATGGGAAAAGTCTGGTCCCAAGGGCTCCCGGATCAGCAGGTCAATGATCCCCAGGAAAGTGGGAACCACCATAATATAACTGGCCTTGAACTCAACTTCCAGGTAGCTGAGGGTCAGCCTGAGGGTGCCCACAAGGCCACCTCTCCTGTCATCGCCTCTCCAGGGCTGGGGCTGCCCCGACATCAGACTGGTTGGGAATTGACCAGAGTGAGTCCCGAACAGAAGAAAATATCATACTGGGGAAGAGAAACCTACCCTGGTCGGAGAGCTGGGTCTGCCACCAACAAGCAGTGTGGCTCCGGGTAAGTTGTTTAATATTTGGCCAAGCAGGCCTTGGTTTCAATGAGTTCAAATGATCAACACTGGCCTATTTTATCTCTGAAAGTTCAAAAGTCCCAATGCCTGGACTAGGGCAGCCCGGCCGGTATCCATCCACATGGCCTTGCTGTTGTGAAAAATTACACGTACAGAAACCACAGATGATAAAGGGGAGCAAATAAGGAAGAAAAAGTCACTCCTTCACCCTCTTTTCAAGAACTACTGCTCACAATTGCTCACATCTGGCACGCCTCAACGGTAATCATTTGCAAGGTTCAAAAACATTGAACCTTGAAAGTGAAATAAGGAGCTTTATCTTCAAAAGGAAAATTAAAGACCTGGAGCAGACCCCTTGGGACCTTTTTATTATACCTGGATAATGGCAGGTATTATTACTCCATCCAGCAGTATGTTTTTATGAATAGGCTAACACATACCCTTAGGCTGTAAAATTGTGCTTTAGGATATAACATGGTGATTCAGATACAAAATAAAATACTGTTTGTATGGTGGGGTTTTAATGAAAAGTCTAAAAACACACCTATTTAACAAACCTCTATTTTTTATAGAGCCGGCCTAAAAAAGCCTGCTTAAAAGAAAAAAATCTAGCTATGGGTGGTCTCACACCTACAAGTGGTACAAGAATCCTTTGTCAGATCATGTGTCTTAATTATTGGTATGGAAAAAGTGGTCACCGTAATTATAAGCCAGAGAAAGTAAAGAGTTTAAAAAATTCTGTGCAGAAGGGGAGTAATAGTTCGTTAGCATTCAATAAAACTGTAATTTAACCAGCTTTTAGGTCTGTAATAATCAGCTTTAAAATTACAGCACTTGACAATTCTCTACGTTACCTTTCGGCTATTTGTCGAAGTGTCTTATTTCCTCCACAAAAGTTATGCTCCATGAAAACCCCTAGAACTACCTCCACTCCACCGCCCGCCAGACCTGGTACACGGCTTGTTTTTTGTGTTCAGTGAACCACAAAGAATGTTTCAGGAACAACCTCAGGAAAATCAGGCGAGAAATAATTCAGGGTAAGAGGAAATCAATGTGTCACTTGTTTAGAAGCTATTCTCTTAGGCTTCAAGATATTTCAAATATATCCTTTAAAAGGTTCAGTTATGGAAAAAGTTCATTTGTGCAGATTTTGAAATGAGTTTTAGCCGAGAAAAGAGTCAATAATAATTATTAATGAAGGAAGAGGGGGAAAGTTTAGTTGTGTAACTTAGTCATTTGGTTCCTAAAACCTTTTTCCTGATTGAAAGGCATCATTAGGGGTTGAAATACACATACTGGAGGAAGAGAGATAATGTGATTGTTTCTCCCTCTATATGGTCTTTTGGGGCCTTCAAATGAAATGATCAAAGTCAAGTGGGCCTATGGAAAATTAATGAGAGCTGAGCATTTCGTACTGTTAAGATGCTTAGTTAACTCAGGCAGCAAGAAAGAATCACATGGGCCTTTATCACACGGGGTAAAATACAAACGGCCTTCCCGAAGGCTGGGGCACAGATGAACCTGAAGCATTATAGCTATGACTTCCCCTTGGCTTGGATTTCCTGGATTTCTTAAGTCCACGTTGCACCAATTTTTCTTCTTAATCATTTATATATATATAAATATATATAATTCATATAATCCCATTTTTTTAGCATCTAACCTCTATCTCCCAGACTGCACCTCACAATGAGAAGTGGCCAAGAACAATTCTTCAAATCTATCTTTCCCTTGTTTTGATTTCTTAGAATAGGAAATAGGAGGATGATATCAAACCAGGTGAGAAAAAGTAACATTTTCCTGAAGCAGGTAAGAAAGTTATGGCTTGGTGACACGTGGCTGCCAAATTCATAAGGGTTGAAATAGACCTGAACGTGCTCCTAAGGGCTTGGCTTCTTCCAAGGATGCTGCAGTGCCCGAGAGCTTGGCCTTCAGAGTCCACCCTGGGCTCAAGCCCCAGGCTGGCCCTTCGGAGCTGTGCCATCGGCCACAGACCATTCACTTTCTCTGAGCTTCGGTCCCCTCGTCTGAAAATGAGGAAAATGCCCGTACCTGCCTGCGGTCTTCGGGACTCAGATAGTGCAAGGCAAGCCCCTAGCACTGTGACTATCATGTGGTGAGAACTCAGGACCGGGGCGCTCTTGTGGTACCACCTTCTGCGGCAATCGGGCAGGATGCATTGGGAAGCCAAACTATTGCCAAACTTTCCGTGAAGTTCCTAGCAGGGGGCGGGGGGTTGGGGGCTGCCTCAGAGGGACACTGCCTGGGAGCTGACAATCACTGCTAGGGTTGGCCTTTGCAAGCTCATGTCTGGGAAGCCAGGGTAACGACAGGAACAGCGATGGAGAGAGAGGGAGGCAGGGAGGAAAGCTTCCACGAGATAATGTCATGTCCAAGCTCTCATCCTCACCTTTCTCCCATCACCACCACATATTTTAAGTTCAAATGAAAGCCATTCATTACCGGGCAGATATGGAGAGATGGGATGTGTAGTCGGTGAGACAGCATCTTTCATTGGCAAATGGGGGCAGGGGGTGGAAAAGAAACACAAACAAGCAAGAAACTCAAGCTAAACTGGCCTGTCTTCCTCAGTCTGGGGTGGGAATTTCTCCATGGAAAATTTCTATGTTTTTAATATTGGGTCATAAGGTGGATTTTATTTGAGCGTTTCAGATTATTTGGTCTTTATTTTGTAAGAAAGTCACTGTGTTTGCTCTCACAACAAAGTGAAGTAGTTTCCGTTAGAGGAAAAGAGAGCAGTGATGCTGAGGAAGGTTTAGCCTGAAAATCCTAGGTACCTGCGTCCGCGCCAACACACACAGACACACATGGACACACAAACACACACAGACAGTCGGACACGCAAACATTCAGACACACAGACACACGGATACACAAACACACACAGACAGGCACACGGGCACACAAACACACAGAGACACACAGAGGTATACACAGACACACACAGATACACACAGACAGGCACATGAACACACAAACACACAGAGACACACAGAGAAGCACACAGACATACATATACACACAAACACAGACATACACAGAGACTCACAGAGACACATGGACACACATACACACCAAGACAGAGACACATACAGACACACACAGACATACATACAGATAGACGCATACACACACACACACACACACACACACACACACACACACACACACGGCTAGCTGGGCTCATCCCACCTACCCCGTGCTGCGGGCGGTGGCATCTTATCTCCCCTCCCCTTTTTATCAAGAAAACCCTGACATCTGCAACCACACACGGGGTAAATATGGTAGTAAGAACCAAAACCAAAACAGTAACAACAAAACAACACCCTCCCGCCACAAAAAAGCATCTTTCAAGCAAGCAAGCAGCTCTGCAAGGAAATTTTCAAGGACCGTTTCAAGATCTTTACTGCTCGGGAAGCACCCATCTCACTGTTTTCAAACATGTTCCTGTTTTGTTTGTTTGGGTTTATTTTTGCCTTCGTTCTGCAGGAAGCCTCACAGATAAGACAGGGTGATTTAATTCGGCACAAACCTTGCCTCCCTAATTCTTAGAACGTAGATAGATACCACTACCGGTATTCTTAGAGTTACACAGCCTCTCACCCCAAATCTAGCGAAGTAGAACCCACATTTCGTTGGAATCCCTACTTTCAGTAATCCGCAGGTTTTTCTTTACGACACAGGAAACCAAATATGAGGCAGTGCTGTAGGTATTGATAAATGGGCTTCTAACATGTTCGCAATGGCTGGCAGAACAACACCTGATTTACAGCCAAAAAAGGGGGCTAACGACTTACCCCTTCCCCCTCGTAGAGGAAAGTTAGTCTAGTCACTCTTTTGTCAGGTGTCAGAATTTATTCATGACAACAGATTCGGGCAGATGCCTCTGTGAAGGCACTTGCAAAAGTTTCTCCCTGCCGTCTCAGACAGTCAAGAGCAAAAGATGATAGAAAATTGACAGTGCACCACGTGATGGAAGAAAAACCAAGCTTTGAAGGAAGGGGTGGCGTTCGCCTGAATGTCTGAATCCACTGAGCCCTAAGCCCCATGGAGCAGGGGTTTGGGACAAGTCAGGCACCTTCTGCTTGAAGCAGGCAGTGAGCCTGCCGCACTGCAGAGGAATCAAGTGCAAGATCGAGGCCTCTTCCTTAAAGACTTCTGCTCCTCCGCTGCGCGGATATCCAGTTCACTACAGGGCACAAAGACAATGCTCAGCCTCGGGCTGAATCTTCCCCACCAGGCTATCTGCACCTCGAGCGGATAACAAATCACTCTAAGAAAAGTCCACTTTTTTCATCTAACACTGACATGTAAGACTTTCTACAAGATGGTCAAAATGTCTTGAAAGCCGGATTCCTGAAGATCTTTCAAAAGACACTAACCGGATATATGCCCAGGAGTGGGATCTGGAGAAAAACATGGTTCGAAAGGATACACGCACCCCAATGTTCACTGCAGTGCTGTATACAATAGCGAAGACATAGGAGCAACCTGTCCACTGACAGATGAATGGATAAAGAAGATGTGGTGCGTATATACAATGCAATATTATTCAACCATTAAAAGAATGAAATAATGCCATTTGCAGCAACGGATGGACCTGGAGATGATCATACTAAGTGAAATAAGTCAGAAAGAGAAAGACAAATACCATATGATGTCACTTATATGTGGAATCTAAAAAACATAATACAACTGACCTTATTTACAAAACAGAAATAGACTCACAGACAGAGAGAACAAACTTATGGTTACCAGGTGGAAACGGTAGCGGGGAGGGATAGATTGGGAGTTTGGGATTGACATGTACACATTGCTATATTTAAAATAGATAACCAGCAAGGACCTACTTCCCTGTGTATAGCACAGGGAACTCTGCTCAATATTCTGTAATAACCTAAATGGGAAAAGAATTGGAAAAAGAATAGATGCGTGTATATGTATAACTGAATCACTTTGCTGTACACCTGAAACTAACACAACATTATTAATCAACTATGCTCCAATATAAAAAGAAAAAAAAAAAAGACACTCACCAGTTCATCCCTATAACCCCCCCTTTTCCCACCACCCCCGACAGGATGTACCTGCTGGAGTGATCTCTACGGTCAACAGACGTTTAAGTGGATCATTCAATGTGACTTGAATGCATCTGTAACTTTTAAGTAAGTTTCTTTTAAAAGGAAATTGATTTACTCATTCCTTCCCTTAACTTTCGTTAGAACGCTGGCAGGACAATCTGCAACTTTACTAAGATTCAGAAGACCTGGCTCTACCGGGCAAGCAACCCCAGGCCGTTTACCTAAGCCTTCGTGCGCCTCAGTTTACTTGTCTCTAAAATGGGAAGCCTGGGCAAGATGGTTTCCAAGGTTACTTTGAACTTTAGCATTTGGGGATTCCACACGTATGTGGAGTCTACTCTATAACAGACACTCTGGTGGACGCAACGAGGAGGAAAACGTGCAAAGACACGGTCCCGACGCATCCTGTTTACAGTGTCATTGCTTGGCTGTATTTCCAAACTTCCGTCATAGGTTCCGTTGACTTGGGATCAAATTTCTTTCTTCCTTTAAGTGTATGCCTCTCTTTGATGTGCCGAGAGTCTTAGTCAGACAGGGCCCCTCCTATTTGCACAGGCTTGGCCTAAGCATCCTTCCACTCACCTGCATATCACAGTTCCGCAGGTTTTTTCCTGGCACCCGGCACCAGCAGGAGTTCTCTCGACAACGATGACCTCGGCCTGAGCTGCCATGTTTTCGGGAATTCTAGAATGTGGGGTGGCTCCTGATCCAATCAGCTTGCCCTGCTCCCCGATGTGGATCCTTCCTCCTCTCTCCTGCCTCAAGAACAAACGTCCTGGCCCGCAGCCTGAAGCCCCGGGACGAGATACCTGGGTTAAACTCTGTGCATGTCGGACCTGTCATCATCCAGGCTCCGGCAAACAGGCTGCCCTTGGGCAGAACAGCTTTGCTCATCAATCAAGCTGCAGGGAAGTGGGTGGTTTGTACGTGGGGCCCACTTTGCCGTGACCAAGCCCCTATGAAAACGTCTGAGTGTGAATGAAAAAAAAAAAAAACCTCAACAGTCTACTTTCCATGTCTGCTGCAGGAGGGCCAAGACAAGGTTTTATTTAAAAATAACTCCCTCCTCTTTCCTGAAGGCTGAAAGCAAGCACATGAGCTTAAAAAGAATTCCTCTTTCAAGAGTTACTAGTGACTCAGATCAGGAAACGCAGTTCTCAACTTAACGATGTCACATGCAAAACAAGAGAAAACTTGAGGGATGTTTCCCAAGTATTCAGAGCTTAGAAATGACCTATTTCTAACTTTTAAAAAAAGAGCCTCCTGAGAAGACACCGCATGTGACTGGGATGTATTAATGTGGCAATCAATCAACAAGTGGAGCAAATGAATGTCATTTGAGGCTAAGCTAAGACATGACACAAGTCCCTACAGAAAGAGAGGTAGGTCATGGGAAGAGGTCGAGTTTCTTGTCACAGGGCTGGATACATAGCCTGGCTATAACCCGCTACTGGGGCAAGTCATGTAACTTCTCTGAGTCTTAAAAAAGAAAAGAAAGATAAATATATATGTATGTTATACCTACACACACATGATAATATTGATATATATGTAGGGGCCAGTTATACTTTCAACTCATAGAATTGTTTGAACTAAGTGAGACACTATAAGCAAACCGTTTCTATACTGTAAACACAACAGAAATGTAGAGCGATATTATAATAATAGACGCATTCATTCAAATACATGTTACTCTATTCAAAATTATTTGATATGTAGTCTAGCTTTTGTCCTTTTTCTTATTTTAGGAAAGAGTTTCTACTTAATTCAGTTTATACGTATTTCCTATCTGAACTCTTCACATTTTCAAAGCTCCTACACAAGTGACAGAAGAATACAAGTTTAAAATAACCAGAGAAATAACACCACAGAAATAGAATAGATAGACGATTAAACAAGCATTTACCCTTTGCCACAGCAACACTCTGGTAATGTATCCTGCTCACACATGAACTGACCGATGAACAAGGCATTACCTGCAGTACCAAACGATTGGAAATAACCAGGTGCCCATCACTAGGGGTGGTTAATTAAACATGTGGAGAAGACAGTTACATAATGACCTCCAACAAATCCCTCTTCCTGGTGTTCACTCCCTTGGGTAGATCCTTCCACACTGATGCTGGGCTGGGCCTGTGACCTGCTTAGGTAGTGGAACATTAGCAAACGTGCTGCAAGCAGAGTCTTCATAAGCCCTTTTTTACTGGGGCATGATCCCTCTCTGCTTTTGGAATCCAGTCACCATGGGAAGAAGCCTGGGCTAGTCTCCTGGAGACACCTAATCCAGCCGGTGGTGGAATCTACCACCGACATGTGGGTGAAGCCGTCCTGGAGCATCTAGGCCCAGCCAAACTCCCAGATGACCTCATCCGTATGAGTAAATCCATGAAAAACCACAACTCAGTCCAACTAGCCCACCAAAGAATTGTGAATAAATAAAACCATTGTTTTAATTTAAGCCACTAAGTTCTGGAGCAGCTTGTCATGCAGTGATAGATAATGAATACCACCATGATATTCCCCAAACAGTGAAATACTATGAAGGTGGTAGCCTACCCATGAAGAAAGAAAAAGGATGCACTGACATGCTACAGTCTCCAAGATACAGAGATAAATTAACAGGCCAAGTGACGAACAAGGCTGCCTTTTATGTAGGAAAAAGGAAAAATTTAAATACAAATGTATATATACTTATTTTGCATGAAGAGACACTGGATATGTACTCAAGAAATTAACATAACTATCTGTGTCAAGGGAGTTAGGAGGTAGTGAACTGGGGTAGATGGGGACTCAGTGAGAGTGAAACTCATCAATAAAAATGTTTCTAAACTGTTTCAGTATACGAACCATGTGAATCTATTACCTAGTCAGAAATAATATTTTTTAAAAAGTAAAAAATCAGGGACTTCCCTGGTGGCGCAGTGGTTAAGAATCTGCCTGCCAATGCAGGGGACACGGGTTCGAGCCCTGGTGGGGGAAGATCCCACATGCCGCAAAGCAACTAAGCCTGTGCGCCACAACTACTGACCCCGCATGCCACAACTACTGAAGCCCGCGCCCCTAGAGCCCGTGCAGCACAACAAGAGAAGCCACCGCAATGGGAAGCCCGCGCACCGCAACGAAGAGCAGGCCCCGCTCGCCCCAACTAGAGAAAGCCTGCGGGCAGCAACGAAGACCCAATGCAGCCAAAAATAAATAAATAAATAAATTTATTTTTTAAAAAGGTAAAAAATCAGACTAATCCAAGATAGAAATGACAAAGGTTGAAAAAGTAGAATTTCAAATTGATTATTATAATTCTACCATGATGTCATCCCTTACAACAGCGTTCCTTTGAACCAGAATAATCCTCTCTTGGTAATACATAAGGTGATTTGTTAACACAGTTTATCTTTCCTGCTACATTGTAAGTGCCTTGAGAGTAGGGATCAGGTCTCATGCATTTTTGTTTCTTCTGAAACTGGCAAGCATCGTGCAGGGCACAGAGTAAGTGCTCCATAAATGGTTGAGTCAAAGAAATAGATAACATTTCTGACATCACCAAAGGTCTCCGTTGTTAATGCTGGTGAGTTCTCGAACATCTTCAGCCTAACTTCTCCCATCCGTACACACACTCCACACCATCTTTGAAGAAAATGGTGAGCATCCATCATATTTTGGGTTGGCTTCTCTCATCAACTTACTCTGAACTACTGGGCAGGGTATACACAAAAGCTAAATTTGAATGCCACGAAAGGAAGAAAAGCAAAAGAAACTCCCGCATTTAGAAAGAAAACAACAACACCCATAGAGGAAGTCTAGAAAAAGAAAGATCTTTTATTATTTCTCATCAGCAACAAATTTCACTTCTGTGGTTGAGTAAGCAGCAGCCTGCAGCCAACTCTGCAAAGCCAACCAAGCGATCCAGATAAGCCAGCTGTGGGAATGTGGAGCCAGAAGGTCCTCTTCCCCATCCTCAGGCCTCCGGAGAAGTCGGTGCTCAGGCCACTGTGAAGAGGTTGTCTGTTCCGACTCTAGCATTTCCAGCAAAGAGGAGGCCACGGCTTTCTCTGTAACTCGTTTTGGGGCTTGACAATTCTCCCTGGAAATCGGCACTTACTTTGAACCCGTAACTTTCCTCCTGTCCCCTCCCCTCTGCCTCTTCTGTTACGGTTTGCTGTCTCTGGGTCTGACCTGATGAAAGCTTAGCCTCTTGGAGGAGGAGGTCTGGGTCACCTCACCTCCATCCCTGTGTCCACGTCTCCCCCTCCAGATGTGCTCGTCACGGCCATCCCAACCCCCGGACGTCCTGGACTGCGCCCTCCAACAGCATCCCGTGGTGACCCTGGCGCTCTGTCTGTGCTCTTCTAACACAAACCAAGATAAGAATAACACGGGCAACACAAGGCAGACAGTCCAGGGCTGAGTAGTAAAGGACATGCATAATTGGTGTGTATACCACTGTCTCAAGAGAGCCAGGGCACCAAAATCTTCCCCCTGTAAGTTCTCACCATCTCTGTTTCTCTCATATCAAATAATTCCAATTCCTGAATTGCTCTCTCTGATTTCATCTCCCAACTTGTGGATCCATTTCACTGTTGTCTGCCATGTTGCATTTCCCCCACGGATACGACAGTGGGGACTCTGTCACTGCGGGGATCATCCTTTGGAGGTTGCACAAGGTAAAGAAGGTCGGAAAGCTGAGGCTGACAAACTAAAAGGCAGCTATGCTTTTGCCACATGAGATCAACAAGTGTTGCTTATGTGCCTGCTGTGTGCAAGGAGGTGAGTTAGATGCTGTCAGAGACAGAAAAGAGTAAGACATCATCTCTGCCACTTAACAAGAGGAACACTGATAAGATGGCATTTAAAGAAAGGAATGTTGGCTTGGATGCGCAGAGCTCACTGATGGGTCAGGCAGCTGTGCGGCCATCAGGACCAGGTAGAACGGAGGCAGTGGAAATGGCAAAAGAGGAAAGAATCAACGAGCGGGTCAGAGGAAGCCTGAACGCTGATTCCTGGGTGCAGAGGAGAAATGTATGACGGAGGATGCTTCCCAGATTTCAGGTCTGGAAAAAAAAGGAAACCTATGCCACTCCTGACAGAGGCAGAGAGCGCTCGTGGGGAGTGGGCTGTCCTGAGGACCCAATGAATTTTGGAGAAAACAAGAGGAAATAGAATACTCAACTTCAGATGAGACACTCGGACTGGGGATATAGTTTTATGATGGAAGCCATGAGAGTAAAAGCCTTTGACAGGAAAGGAGAAAAAGGGACGGGCTCGGGGATCACTCCGCATGCTCAGCGTTAGGACGGAAGAAGCAGAGGCGGAGGTGGGGCCGATCTCATCCATCCTTGTAGACGTCCCTGCAAGTGGGCGTGGTTCTGCCCCCCGCCCCCTTCGGTGCTCTATGAATGCTCCATAACTGTTTGGAGAGGGAAAGGGAAATGCGGTGGTCAGAGAAGTGGGAAGAAAACCAGCAACGGATCCAAGTCACATCAGTCCAAGAAGAATAACTGAAAGACGGTCAAGGGCTAATGCTGCATGGAGAATTACATGATTTTCAGAAAACCCAAGGGCACACCAAGGGTTCCAGGCTGCCTGGTCCCCCAGAGCGCTGGGTGAGTTGAGTCCATCACCGGGAGGTCCTGCCTTCACCATAAAGTCTGCACAGACTCCCCAGGGTGGCGCTGCCTTACTTGGCATCAAATAAAAAAAAAAAAATTCCTGGGATTTATAATATTTTCAGTTTAATTTCTGTGCTGTTTTAGTTTTGACGATGAGATCCGGTAACATCGAATAAAAGTCTGAAAGGAAACTTGGGATGTTCAGGCTTGCATGGATTCCACTGACACTGGTTACTCTAACCTTGACTTTGAAAAGAGAAAAACTGGCCTGGGAATTACCTTTAAAAAAAAAAGACTAGTATTCAAAGATGCTGACAGTTGATTTCACATCCGAGGGAAGGTACTTAATTAGAGGGACTCTTAACAAGAAGAACTGAAGACCTAAGTAAATATTCTCCATCTGCTCCTGGGCCTGCCACCTGGCCGTTATCCTGTCTGCTCTGCTGATAGGTTTCAACCGACCAATTCTGCTTTATTTGTGCAAGTCGAGAAGCCACCTGTCGTGGAATAGACTCACGCATTAAACAAAGTGAACATTTCTTATTTCCGTGCTTCCCATATGATTTTTTTTTTTTAAACACAAAGCACACCCTTTCACCTTGAGCAGATTTAAGAAATGCTGACTCTGAAGAACAGGTACAAACAAGGCAATCTTTTGTTTATGAAGGTTGTTAACAGCCCACTCGTAGAAGGACTCCTTCTGTCCCCAACACTGGTGAATTAATCCATCCACACTTTTTAGCTCATTTCCCTTGTTGTTACGAGTGAAAGTGGAGCAAAAAGGTTTTAAAGGGGGCATGGTATATTTGTGCTAAAAACAGGCACCACACAAATCCAGAGATGGGAGCCGAAAAGAAATTCCAGGTGTAGGGAACAGTGTAAGAGCAAAGCAAGAAGGGAGGTGCACAGTGTTTGGAGGACTGTACGTCAGGATGGAGGGGATGCAGGGAAGGGTATTGGGTTGAGGACTTGCAGCCACGAAGGCTGGGAGAGAGGGGGATTCTTCATGGAGAGCCTTTAACGATCAAGCTGAGGAAGGCTGGCCTCTTCCAGAGAACTGGGCACCAGCAGAAGATTTGAGCCAGGGAACAGGAAGGTCCCAGTGGTGCCTGGGGGGCACCCAGGAGAGGGAGGGGACACAAAGTGCTGTGGGAATGGCATCAGAGCTAAAACTGCAGGGATCCCCTGATTCCATAAGCCCCTGGTCTCACTGGTGGCCCAGAGTCGGGTGGCTTTGGGTCTCCTGGAACTAGTGTCAGTTCAGTGCCCATGCCCAACAGTCCTCAAAAGGTCTAGTGTTTCCTTTTCCCCAATACGCCGTCACCCTGGTGAAAGGCTATAGGTCCCTTTGGGGAAAGCTGGGAGAAAGATTAAGAGTATACATTTGGGGCAGTGTAGCAGGGTGTTTCCTCAAGGGGAACCAGCCTCCCCTTCATTCAAGGGGCCCGGGGTCTGTAAACTGGCCCAAGTCTGGGAATTGACTGAGGGGCCATGACTTTCAGTTTTTATGATTCAAGTTTGACTTACGTTCACTTGACCTAGAACTGTTCTGCTTATATAGATCAAGTAAGAAATGAGTAGCCTGTCCATGGATTTCACAGCTAGCAACACCGTGAGGACAGAGTTGGAAGTGGAGGAAATGAGGTGAGAGGGTTTGGGTGTGGGAGAGAGAGAGAAGGTGGAACCAAACTTGGCTGAGACGTGGGACCAGGACGAGGTGCCCCTGTGACCAGACTGGCAACGTCAGGGCGAGGGGGCAGTTTCAGGGAGGAAGAGGCAGAGCTGAGTTGGAAATGGTGATGGATCATCCAGTGGACGTGACCAGCAGAGTCGGAAATATGGGACGGAAACGGGAGGACTGTCAGGTCGGGAGGTAGGGGTTTTGGAACCATCTGCGCACAAGCAGAAAGGCTGGGCGGGAGGAGACGTGATCTGAGAGAGGGAGAGAGCAGAAGGCCTACACCAGGCCCCACGCCAGGATTTACCCAAGTAGGAGGAGAAAGAAAGGCTGGGGCGCTGGTCAGATGGGCTGCTCGGCAAGATGGGAGGAAGAATGAGGCTTGTGCAATAGACGCAAGAAAGTCTAGTGTTTCAAGAGGGATGTTTCCTGGGGTTCCAAGTGCTGCAGAAAAGTAAAGCAGCCTGGCTCTGGATGTCCTCAGAAATTGGTAATCCCCTTGTAAGACAGCTGTTTCAGGAGAGCGATGGAAACAGAAGACCCACTGGAGAGAGGTGGGAGGGGTGCTGGGAAGGGGGAGCAGGGGGTGGGGGACTGGGGTTAGAGACGGACGATCCAGCTTTTAAGAAGCTTAAAAACATGGGGAGGAGAGATGACTGTAGTCCTAAAGGAGCAGCAGAGTTAAAGGCAATTTCTTCCACCATTTGGATGCCCTAAGTACACTTGTGGACAGTGAAGGGGAGATGGGGAAGATTCTGGAAGGTTCTGGAAGGCTTGGGAGCCCTGGAAGGGCCTGGACTATTGAACAGAGGACAGATGTGAGTGTACAGAAGGTCCTTCACGGAGGCCTCAGGGCTCACCCCCTGGTTATAACCTTGGTGGTAGGGGAGGGATGCAGTGTGGACTCAGGCCCCAGAAGAACAGTCTTTTATTTTTTACAAAATAGTGAACGCAAAATTAGCATTGAGTCTTTATTAGCTTATCGTTGGCTTCAAATTTCATTCCTGTGTTACACTTTCCTAGTGTGTTTGGTTAAAACTTCCTTAGTTTGTAACATTCTCATCAGCAAGGACTTTCCAGCAGCACCAGGAGCAAATGTGTTCCCCTAAATGCATGTTGCTCTTTTGTGAATGAGACACAAAGAAATTGAACTTCTAACTAATGAAAGATACTGGATTAACAGGTAATATTTTATCTGGGTTTCAGTTCAGTCATATGTCTCAGAACGAGCTTATCTTGCCCTGAAGCCTTCTGCTTTCCTCAGTTCATTTTTTTCCCTGCCACTCAGACCGGGTGGCAGGTTCTTATTTCTTGCCATTCACTTCTGCAGGACTCCTCTGAATCAATCCAGTTGCTTCGTGCTGAGCCCGACTTTGAAGGCTGGGCCCTTGCCTGTCACTCCTTGTAACCCACGAGCTCCATCCTCACTCGTGATCTGATTGTTCCTTGACCCAGTTCTGAATCTCCGGCCCTTCTCTTTACTTCTCTCCACCTCGCCCCAAATACCAAGTCTTAGGCTCAAGCGTTGCTCTGTCCTCAGCGTGTCTGCCGTCCCGCTGTGGGCTGCTTCCTCTGCATCCTTCCAGAGCCTCACAAAACTTCCTCTTGAGTGGCTGCTCCTATTCTCCCCACCCAAACCTTCCTCTTCTGGTTTTCTGAGCCCACGGGAGTCTCTGTGGGTGGCATCCTTTATTTCCAGTTTTAAACCAACTCTGCTTTTTAAGTGGTCACCTTAATCCTTCGCTAAAATTCTCTTTGGTGGAACACTGTAGTTTTGGTAACCCCTTACTGTCTACATTTTAGGGAGTGGGGCCTGATTTTAGTCCTTCAGACACATACAGTGAAATCGGCACCTGACAATAAGAGATGTTGCTGACAGGCATAGTCTTTTTCTCCTGAATGTAAAATATCACGACACTTGGCGTTACTCTAACTTAGCTGCAATCTCTGGCTCTCCCTGGCTAAGGACGCCCTTGCCAACACAGCAGAGCCACGCCAAGCAAAGGTCCTTCTACGAGGCACCAGAGGGAAGCTCTTACATCATGAAAATCAGGGGACAGACCATCTCTGATTCTCCTGGTCCTTGCACAAGTTTTATCAGAAATGTAACCAGTTTGCTCTGGGGGTGGGGGATTTTAATGACTATGAGAGTAGAACACTGTATTTCTAGTTGCTCTCTGTTGTTACAGGAAACTTCTAAGTGGCCCTAAAAATACTGAATTTAATAGTTTTGAAAATTCTGAGTTTCTCCAATGGAAAGGAGGAAAGGGAAGGAAGTTATGATGCTTTCAATGGGCACATTAATTAGGGTGTCCCATTTTACAGATTAGAAAACCAAGGCTAGACAGTGAGTCTCATAATGATAAGTAGCCACAAGCCACAACTGGGACCCAGGTATCTCAGGTCTGAATTCCAAGCCTTATCAAATATAGGTCACTACCTTTACAAAAAGGATGAAAAAGTGTGGAAAGGAATTGCAGGAAGGGGGAGTGGGAGACAGAAAGAACATACAGAAAATTCAAACTTGTTAAGATACATGTCCCTTAATTTATACATTGCTCTTGATTAAGACTAAGTGACCTGAATTCTTACACATAGTGAAAGGGAAAAGCAGGTAAACGGATTCATGCTGACTGAATATGTTACTTTCCCTCCCCAAACTATAAAGGTTGGTTTCAGATTCTCAAATAAAAATTTATGTAAAAACAGTAAAACAGGCAAATCACTTACTCTTGCAGCCAGTTGTAGTGACTTGGGTGCTTTTCTTGACAAATATTCAAATGTCACACACCAGCATCACATGCTCAATACTATTTCAGTCAACATGACTTGTGTTAAAGTCACCTGAATTGGGGGATTGTTTGATCTTAGTATCACCGACAGAGCCTCACACAACACCCCTCACTGCTAACAAACTCAAAAGAAAGACTTTAGTTTAGGAAACTAGCATTTTCTTAGAAAAGCGGGGGTGGGGAAAGCAGTTCTCAGTAAAAAGATAAACCACAGACCTACTGCGTTCAGCCAAGCTGTACGTATTAAACCACACACACACATACACACAGACTCACACAAACATACACTATCAAAATAAGGTTTAGGCTCTGTCTAATCCACAAAGGTGAGTAAATTCAGAATTAAGACGTTAAAACCAGAATCCTACTCAAGACTTTCCCTGACATTGAGACTATACTGAAGAATGATGGAACTGGATTCTAGATCACCTCGTTTGTTCTCCATGCAACTCTAATAACCCACATTAATCCAGAGGTTCTTTTCTTGGAGGGACACCAAGAGCCAACATTCTTTTGCAGAACAGGCTGGTCAGAATTCTCTAGGAGACAGAATCTATTTCTACCTCCAAGTACAGGGAAGCCTCAGGCTCTCAGGGACTCAAGGTCCCAAAATGATGTTAGATAAAAAATTAAAGGGGGGGGCTGGGAGAAACCTTTCTGTCAGGTGGAGAGCCTATCAACAGAAAAATTAGGGATGGAGACAGCTAACACAGGCCAATGACCTTGAGGTTATATCAAAAATGATATGGGGAGGGGCTTGCAGGCCTCAAAGCGCCATCTCAACGGCAGGCATTGGCTGCCAATGCCAAGCCTCTTTGCAGGAAAGTGAGAGGGACAGAAGGGAAAAGAAGAAGAAAGGCAAGAAGGACGACAGAAGTGGTGGCAGACCTTGGCATCCAGGATAAGAGGAGAAAGCACCAGACAGTTCAGACTTAGAGGAAGACAGGCAGTGGGGAGGGAAGAGAGGGCTTGAGCTGCCATCTTGGAGGACAGCAGGTACAGCAAACAGCCCAGCTCAGGAGATGGCCTGTAGGATCCAACCCACCCACTGCTTGCGGACTTCTAACACCACATGGACGGTTATTTTTAAAGCATTGGAAATGTAAACCATGTTACGGGAACTCTTACTCAGATCCCATCTTGCCATACATCCATGTGCGTTTTTTTATTTTTTAAGATTATTTTGATGTGGACCATTTTAAAGTCTTTATTGAATTTGTTATAATATTGCTTCTGTTTTATGTTTTGGTTTTTTGGCCCCAAGGCATGTGGGATCCTAGCTTCCAGACCAGGGATCGAACCCGCACCCCCTGCACTGGAAGGGGAAGTCTTAACCACTGGACCGCCAGGGAAGTCCCCCATCTGCGTATTTTGAACGCAAAGGTTCAGAAGTTGTGTGTGATGTGTTTCACCTTTTGAATTCTGCCAAAAACTGTAAAGAAAAAATTAAAACCAAGAGGGAAATTTCTAGCTTCCATGCTAACCAAATGCTGTCAGGTTAAAAAAAAAAATCATCCTAAACATAAAATAACACTTCAGGCCATAAGATTCATTTCCATAAATATTTCTTCCCCAGAACCCAATTCTAGAAAACCATAATCTCCTCTTAATTAATTCTCTTATGTATATTACTGTGATGGCCTTATTGTGGCCCCATGTTTGTCTTGAAGTTTGGGACTTCAAAGGGACCATGTCCCCCCATCCTTCCTGGCAATTTAGGGGCACTGCTCCTTGGTGGTGACACTGTCACAGCCACATGGAAGGATGCAAAAAAAAGGTACTTCATACACTGCTGGCGGAAACAGAAATTGCTATACCATTTAGCAAGCAATCTGGAAATATCTATCCAAATTCAAAAATACCATCATTGATAAAGTCATCTCATGCCCATATGACCACAGCACTGTTTGGAGTAAAATCATTCAATAGGTTATGCCATGGTCAACTAAGGAATAGTATGCAGTCATGAAAAAGAAAGAAGGGAGGAATTTCAACAATGCACCCTGTGAAGTGAGATGAAAACAAGATGCAGAGAGGGACATATGATATGATCTGATTTTTATAAGGTAATGACCAAAATCACATGTGTCTGTGCCTATCCATCTATCTACCTAAATGTCTGATATAATTATATGAGTGAAGTGGAGTGAGGCACAGAAGGATGACACACAAGGTTGATAACACTGGCAACAGGGGGGAGAGGGATTAGGGTGGAAAGAAGGAAGGGAGTGGGAGGAAAGAAATAAGTGAAAATGAAAGAAGGTAGCAACCATAAAAACCACGTGGATGCCATGATCTCATTTATAGGAAATCATGTGTGTGTGCTCAGGCACACGTCTATAAACAGAAGATGATGAGATAGTCTGCAAAATGTCAATGGTTTTTATTTCAGGGTGTTGAGATGTTTTTAAATATAATTTTTACTTTACTCCTTATATATATTTTGAAAAATATTTACAATCACCTGTATTGTTTATAGAATCAGAAGAATTCATTGAGAGAGAAATATGAAAAGTCCCATGCAAGGCAATACAGGTCCCCAGAGAGGAAGCCACTAGAGAGAGAAGGCTGCAACGTCAAGCTGGGACCAGACTGGGAAGGCTCTCTGTAACAGGAAAGACAAAAGAACAACTTATAGGCTGTGTACCAACATAGTAACAACAGGCTGCTGTTTTGGTGGTAGATTATGAGTGATATTTTTTCTTCTTTTTGCTTTTCTCCATTTTCCGGATTTTCTGCAAAAAACCATATCTTGCTTTTGTAATCAGAACAAAAAAAATGGATTATTTAAAAAATTATGCCATGAAAGTTTTTAAGTGGGAAGGGTCACTTAATGATTAATGATGAGTGATGTTTTAGGATATTATGCAGTGGTCCCCAAAGACAGAGATTAAAAGCCATTTATGAAGGAGTAGTATCAGTGAGAGTTGATAATGGCCCCCAATTAAGAGGAAATGGTGGAAATGGAAAGGTACATAGTGGGCCTCAGATGTTTTCTAAATAAAGGGATGAATAAGTGAAACATTGATGAAGAAGAACCGCTAGTCTCAGCGGCCCTTTGTCAAGTTTATACGGATGCCCGCAAAAACACAGCCAGATGTCAGTCGGCTGATTTAATCCAAAATTACAGAGAACTGTAATTGTACAGAGAGACCAACCCATTGTGAATATCACGTCCCTGAATGCAGCCACATCTTGCAAGCCATGTCAAAGAAAGATACAATACCCAAGGGAAAAGACCAAAGTGGTAGAAACCATGGGCGATAAAGAGAAATTATGTGATACGATGATGTAAAAAGCTTTCCTCCACCCAAAGAAGACAAGTCATCGACAAGCACTGCATCCAACAAACACTGGAATGTTGTAGATCACATAAAAATATTCCCAGGTAACTTCTGGCTTGCGTTCATTTTATACTAGAGCCAACTTAAAAAGTTTCTGACCAGTGTTAGGAGAAATTAATTTAAAATTTTTTATCCAATTGTGGTTTGCTTTTTTCTAAAAGTTGGCACATTCTGAGAACTCCCCTTCATTCGAAGTATTCAGGAAGAGGATGGGCGGCACCATGTTTGAGAAGGTGGTAGTAGAAGGCTTCCAAAGGACTTCCCAGCTTCAAGAGTCTCAGAGTCAAGAGGAAATATCATGCCAACTACCAGATTTTGTGCCTTCTCTCTCTCAGATGTTCCAATTGAGGTAGTTTACTAACTAAGCCATGTTTATGTTTTTCTGGCATTCCTGAAGCAGACGTAATATAACTGAAGGCAAACAATTTTAGTAATGCCAATTCATGCACTGCCATCTAATCACCACGTAATCATGAAACTAAAATGTTTATCCAATATCAAAGACCGAGGCAAAGAAACCAAAAGGCATTTTGTAAGACGAAGTACTGGCCAGTACTTCCCATAAAAGGATTTATGGAGGGTTATCCTGAAATGGCTCAAGAGGAAAAGTCGATGTGACTTGGTTTCTAATCACACAGAGGATTGCTCTGCTGTTTTTCCAAATGGTCAGAAAAAAACTGGGGAGGGACTGGACAGGTTGTCACAGAGAACCAGGGTCCTCCCGATAGAGTTTCGGGGTGGGCTCGTCAGAAAGTAAGCCAGAGCCCAGCTGCGCCCCCGGGAGACGCCGCCCGCTGCTGCCCATCGCCGAGCCAGGGCGTTTCTCCACCTGCGACCACCTCTGATGGTAACGGGCATCCTTCCCGTTCTCCATAAGGCAGCCGCCTTCCTGCCTTCTCGGCGGCTCCTCGCTGGGTCTCAGTGTGGCTATTCATCACCCCACAGCCCTCTCTTCCTCCAAGTCTGGCTCGAAGCCCACCTCTCCTCAGTCTGATACCAACCAATTCGGGTCTTTCATTCTATCTGAGTGCCCTCCTGGTTTGTACGCTCAATTAACATGAAATAATTGGCAAGTTTTTTTAATGGGAAGAGCCCCAGTGCATGATTCCCATTGGATCTCCTAAAGCCCTAAATATCCCACAGAGCGGAGAGAGGAAGAGCTTCCTCCCTTCCTTTCCTTCCTTCCCTCCTTCTTTCAATGTAGTGTTTATCCAACATTTATTTCATGCAAAGCCCCTTTCAAGGTTTCTTCGTGTACTATTTCACGTCATCTCCTCACAAACCTCCCTAGAAATCAGGAGCGCCCTCCCCGCCCAGCTCTGCTCCTCTCCAGCCTTCCACAGTCTTGTCCTCGGGTCACCATCTTCTCAGTCCCTTGGTGTCCTGTTTGGTTCTTCTTTCCTCGTCAGCCCTACATCCAACCAGCTGCCAATTCTCTATCTCCTATCTGGCTCCCCTTTTTTTACTCCCTTGCCTTGATATCTCTCCTGAACACCAAAGCCTCTTCATTACTGGTCTCCCTGCAACCAGGTTATCATTCTAACACGAGTTGCTTGATATCACTGCACGAATCCAAACCTTTATGTAATTCCCGTTGTCTGCATGATATAACCCGAGTTCCCTAGTTTGACATTAAAGGACATCCCAACTGTCAACACGTATATTCCAGACACACAGGACTTCTTCTGATTCTCCATACATGACAAGCAATTGGACTCTTACAGGTTTTTGTTTGTGCCATTCCCACTCTGTGAAATGGCCTTCACCCAACTCTGTCCTCGGGTAAAATCCTACTTTTCAAACCTAGCTCACAGGCCACCTGACTACCCCAGGTCAAAACTGATTGTTCTTTTTCCTGAACTTTCTTAGACTTAGTTGTTTACAGCTCCAAGGCTGCCTCTAGATATAAAATCCTGGAGGAAAGAGATAGTATCTGTTTGTCTTTGCATTCCAACACCATGGCCCAACCACAACAGTACTCCCTCAGCACAAGCAGGAATGGAGTTACCAGCGCTGGGAAGTGAGTTTACTAGCCACCACTGTCTTCCAAGTGTTCCTCGGAATTTCAAGCTAACAAACACTTATGAAGTGCCTACTGTATACAGAGCACTCTGGTAGGAGCAAGCCAGCTAGTGAGCCATGGTGCTTGTAATGTGTCTTTTTAAAGACCTACCTCACCTATTATGCTAAGCCACCGAATATACCATTATATGAAGACATTTCCAGTCTTGAGGGTCAACAGCCATTCATAACCCTTCCCTCTATCACTGGATGTACTAGAGGTAAGATCCTATGTTTCAAAAGTACCCAAGAAAACAAGGCTCAGAGCTCTCAAAATCGGGGCTGTTCTTTTCTTCCAGGACAGAGAATGGGTTGATATGGAAAATAAAGGCATTTGTCTGTTAGCAGTACTAATTCTCAAGCCCATGATTTACTTTAACTTCAGTTATAACAAGCACTTAAGGCCAGGAAATTAGCTGAGAAAACATGAACATCTGGGAAAACTAAACATTCTCTTACCTGCGAAGTCATGCTGGTGGAGGAAAGCTCTTGGAAAGGATGATAATTTTTTTATTTGATGACTGGTATTTTGATAGCAGCTGTGCAAAGTTTTCTGAAGAGCTCAAGGTGATCTATGACATAAGGTGACCATATGTCCCTGCTTGTCAGGAAGAGTCCCGGTTTACACCTGTTGTCCCTGCAAAATTATTAATAGTGCCTCCCCCTTCACTCTCATAACTGTCCCCATTTGAATGATAAATTATATGACCACTCTGTCTACGAGTGTACTGTCAGACCACAGCGGCCTGTCCATACAAGGTAAGACGGTTTGCTCAAATTCACCAGGGAGCTGATGCCAAGAAAAGGGGCAGAATCCAGGCTTCCTGACACCAAACCCAGGCTCTATCTCAGGGAACATATTTCCTCTAAGTTGCTTCCTCATCAATTAATCACGAAAATCACTTTGGGAAATGGTAAAGATACATAAGCATAAGCATGGCTTCTGCAAACTAGCACTTATGATTTAGTTGAGGAGACAAAGCACATACACACTCGATAATTAAACAGGGTCAGACAGATTTGTAATCTGGTGCCAATGACATGGTTCAAATGACAATTTCAAATGGAGTCAGAGAAGGGGAAAAACCCTCGATGGGATGCAGGGAAGGTTTCTGGGAGATGGTGGAACCTGAACTGGGTCCTAAAAGGGAAAAAAAAAAAAAGGAAGAAAGGAGAGGGAAAAGGGTATTTTTCTTTGAAAAAAAAACAAAATTGGGAGAGGAATAAATCACTTCAGTGATTCTATTAGCTCTATTACTTTACAGTCCAGAAAATTTTAAAATGACAAAACCAACACAAATGGCCTATGTGTCCTTCCCAAAGTCTCACCATGATTTAAGGCACAGCCATCATCAGGCTGGGGCGTCTTGCAAGCAGACGAGTGCTGGCTGCTGGAAGAAAGTGGCCACCTTGACTTCTACCCTCAGCTTTTTCACTAACTGGCCCTGTGTCTGTGGGCAAGTGGCTTCATCAGTTCTGAGCCTCAGGTTCCTTAAGTAAAATGCTGGGGTTGGATGAAGTGATCTCTAAGAACCTTTACGGTCAATTCCAGGTTTCAGTTTAGCTTAATGAATCTATTTATTTATTCTAGATTTATCTCAATAGTGGACGTTGAGCTATTTCCAGCAGAATGGCAAACTTTGGGCTGATCCTATGGGTTCCTTTCCACTACAAAGATACGAAATTCTCAAGAAAAATCACAATGCTGTACCTAGAAGGAAAGAAGAAAGGGAGAAAAGCATAGGCTCCAGGAATGAAGAAAAACTGAAGCCAGAGCTTTCACAAATGGTTGACTCCATGGGGTCCAAGGGAGTTTCAGACCTCCACAAATGTCCCTGGGGATCTGGGGATAGTGATTAGATTCTAAAGCCCATGAAGAGACGTGGCCTTGGTCCTGCATAAGGTGGAGGGAGGGAGGCAGGACGGAGCCCTTTTCATAAATCTTAAAGTCACCCGTCCATGAAAAAGGGACCAAACCACTGCCTGCTGGCCTCAAGATGAAGAGCAGACAGTTGCCTTATATCCAGAGCTTAGGGAGCCTCTGAGAAATCAAAACCCTAAACACGAACCACAGTCAGTTGTAGGATCAGAATTTACATTATCTGCATGTGGGGGGGGTGGGACGAGCAATGAATATAAACACAATTCCAGGACCATCAAAATGCCTTTGATCGCCAGAAAAAACAAATACGTGACCACTACATAGGGACGATTTCACAACTCAGGACTTACAAGGTTCCCACAGAAGAGAAATCTCTATGAACATGAACTTGACAACATACACACACACACACACACACACACACACACACACACACACGGGAATTAACTACCATGAGGGACAGTCATAAAGTGAATTTTTTTTAAGGTAAAATCTAAGAACTGGAAAAATACTACAATCTGAAACAGACTATGAAATAAGATTTCTTAAAATTATTAAAGTGATAAAAGAAAGACTAAAAAACATAATGAAATAATAGGAGTAAATAAAAAAAGAAAATAGCAGACCTGAAAAAGAACAAAATAGAACTAAAAATAACTCAGTGGAAAAGTTAGACTGTAGAGTGACACAAATATAGAATTAGTGAACTGGAAAAAGAGATTTGAGGAAATCAACCAAAATGTAACATAAGACTTCCAAGTAAAAACAGAGAACTGAACACACCATACCTAACACTGGTCTCTCTGAAACCTCACTAAAACTAGAGAAAGTGACCGTTTAAAAGACATAAACCCAGAAGGACTAGAAGAACAAGTGAAGGGATAACAGCAATAAGATTTTGGAAGATGGAAAACAGCTGGACAAGTGGTAACAGAACTAGCAGAACAAAAAGAGGCAGAATCCTAAACTAGGAATAAGGAAAGTTAGGAACCAAGTAGCAGATGCTCAGAAGGTCCAGGAACAGAAGGCACTAGTTACCTTTGGAAATGGGAAGGGAGGGGAAGGGAGGAGTGACTAAAATGAGGAGATGCGGTGAAAGCCGTTTAAGAACCAGTTATATCCCTAGACCCCCAGATCCCCTCCTCTTCTCCACCCTTCTGGGCAGCAGCCTCTACCCCAATGGGTAAAACTGGAGGTATGGTCTCTGGAGACAGGATTCCAGGATTGGGAGATGCCACGCATCAAACGAAGCAGAAAATATGTATATTGAATGCTGGCCTCTCCAGTCTGATTCCTCACCTCAGCTATCAGCACTGGAACAGGCAGAGCTTCACCCTCCAGGGGAGAGTTTGGAAGGGTGCTCCCTGGAGAGTCTCACCATCTCTGTAGGTTCTTCAGTAGGAGACTTTAGGGGTTGACATTAGGAGCTCCCCAAAGAATGGCATTATCATGTTATTCTATGATAATGCTCAAAGTCAACAAGCCCTGCACATCCTGAGAGCTTCCAATAAACTTGTTAGTTCTTCACTCTTAAACATGACCAGACACTCAAGGATTACCAGACATGCAAGGAAAGCCTCTATAGGGAAGACAGAGTTCAAAACAAATAGAAAAAGGCAACACGGAGGAAATAGAGGCCATGAATGGAGAAGAAAATTTCAAAAGAGAATAATTTTTTTTTTCAGAATGCTGAGAGAATGTCACACACATGAAAACAGAACAGAATGCTTAAAAAAACCCAACTATTTATAGATGAAAAGAGGAAATTTAAAACAATAACAGAACTGCAAACCCAATAGACAGGTTGGAAATTGAAGTTGAAGAAATTGCCCCAAAAGAGAGCAAACGATAAAGAGACGGAAAACAGGAGAGAAAAATAGGAGGAAATTAGAGGACTGGTCTAGAAAGTACAACACCCACATAATAGGAGTTCTGGAAAGAAAGACAGAGGCTAACAGAAGCACATTCAACAGACTGAAAGAAAACACTGATTGCCCAGTACAATAGATGTAAACAGACTCCCACGTAGGAAAGTCATTGTGAAATTTAGACAACTGGGGGAAAGAAAAGATTCTACAAGGTCCCAGGAGAAAGGAAAAAGAAGGTCAGGTACAAAGCATCAAGAATCAGAACGGTGTTAGCCTTCTAGCAGCAACACTGAGAGGCAGCATACAATAGGGCAATGGCTTCACCCTTTGGAAGAAAATTTAGTTTTGACCTAGAATCCTTTGTACCAGACGGACAAGCCTTCCAGTGAGAAGATAAAATAAAGACATTTTGGACATTCGAAGTGTGAATCTATCTCTCTTGGGTCCATTTTGGAAAGGCCGCTTATAGATTGGGAGCCACAAAAATGTGTAAGTGGAAAAGGAGGAAATTTATGTGATCCAACACAGGACTAAAGAAGAGGGGTGATGTAGTGAAGGGAGAGGACTGGACCAGTGGGTCAAGAGAGACAGAGAGTGAGCGCCACCACCAGGGCACCAGGCTGTAATTCCGATCCTGCTGGAGGATGTGCTTCCTCAATGGAGCAGATCATGAAAGGGGATTCAGCTCAGAAGAAAGGTCAAGGAAAGTTCTAGAATAACAAGGAAGAGAAATCCCAGCACGACAGCTGTGCAACAGGCCTGAAGAAAAGTCCAGAAAAAAGGGGATGTTACCGAGAAAAGAAGAACTCATGGATTTCTGATGTGATCGGCCTTGTGGAAACGTGTACAGGGAGACTATGAAAGATACAGGGGGAACATCTTTCCCTACAAGGACGAAGAACACTAAGGAAATTAAGAAAAAAAAACAAGACAGATATTAACATATGATATCACTTATATGTGATCTAAAAAAGGGTACAAATGAACTTAGTTACAAAACACAAGTAGAGTCACAGATGTAGAAAACAAACTTGTGGTTACCAGGGGATAAGGGGGGAGGGAGAAATTGGGAGATTGGGATTGACATATACACACTACTATATATAAAATAGATAACTAATAAGAACCTGCTGTAGAGCACAGGGAACTCTACTCCATACTCTGTAATGGCCTATATGGGAAAAGCGTCTAAAAAAAGAGTGGATGTCTGTATATGTATAACTGATTCACTTTGCTGTATACCTGAAACTAACACAACATTGTAAATCAACTATACTCCAATGAAAATTTTTTTAAAAGGCAGGTATTAACTTCATAAAAATAAAAAGGTGTAACTGTTGACACTATTTCCATAGGCAAAGAATGAAAACTCTAACAACTGATTTAACCCAATATTGCAATATAGTTATATTGAGAGAAAGGGGTTGGAAAAGCAGCGGATATGGTTATGTAAGAGAGCTAAATCTGTATTTACTATAATAGGAAGTTAAGACATCATGAGTAAAATTGATAAAAGATCACAGCATAGACATTATTTAGAAATGCCAGAAGAAAAAGCTAAAATAGAGACAGTGATGTTCTTTGGGAAGTGGGGGTTAGGGGAAGTAGGATGGGGTAGAAGTTGTTCCCATAGAAATTAAGGAACCAGCACATAAGTAAATATGTATGAGGATGTTTTTATCTACAATGTTTGTGTCAACATAAAACTGAAAATAACCTAAATGTTCATCAATAGTGGAACAGCTGAATAAATTGTAGTATAGCCATATCATGGAACTTACTTAGCTATTTTTTTTAAAAATTAGTTAAATTTGTATTACTTATCTGGAAGATATCCTTAATGTACTATTAAGAGAGACAGTAATGCACAAGGTATTATTGGATTTTTGTGTGTTTATATATGAGCTTGGAGAGACATGTGGAAGGAGGCAGACCAGATGTTAACCTTATATACCTTGGGAGGACAGGAATGGAAAGGGTAGGGGGAGACTGAAAAGAAATAGACCACAGAAAAGTAGAAATGTGGGAAATATGAAAACACAGGTTAGCAGACATGAAGAAGAGAAGGACAAGATCTAATAACCTATAACAGAGGACTGAGAAAAAGATAATAAAGATAGCTGGGAGGAATAATATTCAGAGATTATGACAGTATTTTTCAGAATCAATGAATATCAAGAATCCTTAGATTCAAGAGATATACTGAGTCCCACACAGGACTGTGGTGAAACTGCAGATCATCAAAGACAGGAACAAAAAGAAAAACAAATATCTTTTTTTCCACTAAAAAAGATAAAAAAACTTCTAAGCAAAAGACAGACTGACGCTGACTGCACCTCATCAATAACAGATATCGGAAGACAATGAAATAATATTTTCAAATGCTGAGGGAAAATATTTCTGTAGAATTCTATACCTAGAAAATTATTGTTCAAGACTAAGGGTGAATTAAAGATATTTTCAGATAGAGACTGACAGAGATAGTTTCATATCCCCAAATCCATGAAATAACTACTCAAAGATGTACTTCCGTAAGAAGGAATTTGAACTGAGAAAGGGGGAATGGAATCTAAGAAACAACATCAATAACATTTATTGAGGGCTCACTCTGTACTGTGTACCAGGCACCATTCTAAGTGATTTATAATTAAATTGGGATTCAGATTAAGGCAGTCTGGTTCTGGATTTCATAGTCTTACCCACAATGTGAATAAAATGACATCTATTTTGATAAATTTTAAAAAGTAGACTTGTAAAAAAATAATTGTATGTGGACAAAACAGAAACAAAATGATAGATGATAATAAAATAGCTGACGGTGTCATAACAGAATATGAGAGAGAGAGAAAAGCTGGGTTAAAGCGTTCTAAGTAATCTGTATTACATTGTCTGGGAAGCAAAGAGATACAGATAACACTTTAATTTTAGACTCTGTGAACGCAGATATAATTTTTAAGGTTTAAGGGTAACAGCTGAGATGCAGAACAAAACATATACGTTACAAATCAAGAGGGAAACAGTCATCATTGTCTTAACAGTATGACTGTATTTTTGTGCTTGGGAGGCAAGATGAAGGAGAAACTTCAACAGGAGAAAGGTAGGGGGAGGTGTGGAGTCTCCAGTGAGAGGCAGGGAGGTCTCTACTGGGCCCATCACAGAATGAGAGGAGAGTCTCAATACATCATTTCCTTTGATTCTCCCCTGGGCTTCCTGAGCTTCTTGAAGTTCTTCAGGATGACATCATATAACACAGCGCAAGCTCTGTGGGTCTCCACTGATCATCAGTGGGGTCCTGGTACTCTACTTCACTGTGGAAGCCTTCCAGCTTGGCATGAAGGGTGTTCATCAGCTCGAACACCTTCTTCAAAACTTTTCCCATCTTCAGTCTGAGGTATCTGCAGCTGCAACCAGGTGGTGACCCTGTGGACTGCTCAGTGACATCCGTGGTCCCCAGCTTCAGGCCCTTGCAGGAGGACTTCAAGCCTCTCCTTGCCATTCACTGGGCCACTGGGAGGACCTTTGCCTTCATCTTCCCCTTTTGTCTTTTCATCCCTATCCTCCTTCTCCTGCTGTTTCTTCCATTCCTCCTTCTCCATCTTCTGGACTGGATAGGCACCAAGATGTCCAACAGAGCCTTCAGATAGCTCAGGTTGGCTTCTTGAGAGCTGTTTCCTTCAAAAATTCATCTGACTCAGAAATCTTCCTGGGGAAATAGCTCCTAGGTAGGTTCTGTCTTTTGCCCTGGTCTTTGTGAAACATATCCACCTGGGGTTGGGCCCTGGGCGTGGCTATGGCTGGGGAGCCTAGTGCCACACAAGGAGCAAGGAGTGGGCATAGGGAAGAGGAAGCAAAATCAACAGGAAAACTCAAGTAATCTAACAGAAGACAGGACAGGAAGAAAAAATAAGTAAAGAAGAAGCACGGCAGATGGAAAACATTCAGATTCCTCGTGAATTCCAAATATACGACTTATCATAATAAATGTAAATGGCTTAAACTAATCCATTAAAAGGCAGAAATCCTCAGACTGAATTTTGTAAAACTCCAGCTGTTTATAAGAGAGTAGGCTAAAACAAGTCACAGGAAGGATAAACATGAAAAAATGTATTCAAATAATAAGTGTTCCTACAAATAATAAATGCTCAATAAATATTTATTTTAATTGAATGACTCAATAGGATAAAATAGACTTTAAAATAGCCAAAAGCATTTGGGGGGATAAAGAAGATCACGGCTTAGTAATAAAAAGACACATTCACGAGCAATCCTTCCATATACCTAATCACACCATGTCAAATATATACAGCAAAACTGACTTAATTATATGAAGGTAACAAATTCAAAATTATAGTGAGAGATTTTAGCACATATCTCTATGAAATCAATAGACCAAACTAAAAAAATAGGACAAATGTAAATAATGCATATTACTAACTTCACTGAATGGATATGACGAAACCCTCCACACAATAAAGAATAAACATGAATGTTTACAAAAGTTAACCAGGTTCTACGCCACAGAGCACGTCTCAACAGATTTCAAACAAGTGCTAACATTCAGACCACACTCATCAACCAAAATACAATAAAAGTTGAAATCAATAACAAAACCACAGGCCCCAAACTCCAGTACATCTTGAAATTTCAAAAACATGCTGTTAAATTATTAAATACAATCAAAATTAAAGTAACAAAATACTTGGAACTGAACAATAATTAAAACCCTGGATATCAGTAGAAGGAATGTTTAGCATTAAATGCAACATCAGAAAACAAGAAAAATTTTAGATTAAGAAAATAAAAAATTAAGCAATAAAGTAAACTCAAAGACAATAGGAGAAAATTCTTTTTCCACAAATGGATAAAGATAAAGTAGTAGGAAGGCAATAATAAAGATAATAACAAATCAATAAAATAAAAACAAAGACACAATACACATAGGGACAAAACAAATGTGGATTCTTTAAAAAGACTAATAAAATAGGTAGATATTCCACAAGAATGAGGAAGAGAAACAAAAGAAGGCACAAATAAACACTATTAGGCATGAAAAGGAGCCATAACTAAAGATTTTTTTTTTAAGCATGAGAATTCGATTCTCTACTTTAAAGCAGTAAAACTAAAAACAGATGAAATGGAAAATCTCCTAGAAAAATATGTTACCAAAATTAACACCAAAAAAACAGAAAAAGAACAAAAGCTCCTGAATGTATTTTTATAAGTTCAGTCTAAAGCTATATTTTAGAAGTAGACAGTACAAAAAAGGAAAGCAATAGGTCAATCTCAGTTAAAAACATCAATGCAAAAATCCTAAATAAAATATTAGCAGGGCTTCCCTGGTGGCGCAGTAGTTGAGAATCTGCCTGCTAATGCAGGGGACACGGGTTCGAGCCCTGGTCTGGGAAGATCCCACATGCCACGGAGCAACTAGGCCCGTGAGCCACAACTACTGAGGCTGCGCGTCTGGAGTCTGTGCTCCGTAACAAGAGAGGCCACGACAGTGAGAGGCCCGCGCACCGCGATGAAGAGTGGCCCCCGCTTGCCACAACTAGAGAAAGCCCTCGCACAGAAACGAAGACCCAACACAGCCAAAAATAAATAATTAATTAAAAAAATATATATTAGCAAACATACCCAGCAGTGTAGTGTGTGTATAAATGTATATTTATTTTAAAATATGTTTTTTGATATGATATACCTCAGGTATCATATATATCATGATTGCATGTATCATATTTATCACATGGTAAATATATGGTGTGTGTGTGTGTGTGTTGTGTGTGTGTGTGTGTGTGTGTTTGTGATGACCAGTAAGGTTTATTCCAGAAGCTCAAGGAAGATTCAACATTAGAAAGTCTTACTGTAATTCACCATACTGACAGATTAAGAAGGAAAAACTAATCATCACAATAGATGCAGAAAAAAACATTTATCAAATTTAGTACCCATTCACAATTCAAAAGTACAATAAAATACCTAGCCAACCCAGAATATAAGGAAGTTTTTACTAAGCAGTTTCTACTAAAAATCTATGATAAACCTTAGGAACCTAATTCCTTTAAAGTCAGGAACTAGACAAATATGTTTTCTTCTGTCACCACTCCACTCATCATTGTGTGAGCGATCTGGCTGCCACAATAAACAAAGGAAAAGGAGTAAGAGAAATAAGGATTTGAAATAGAGAAACAAAAGAAGAATTATGTGCACATAAGATTGTCTACATTGAGAATCCATGAGAAACTACAAACAATTACAAGTCATAAGAGAGCTTGGTAAGAATGCTGGAGATAAGATTAATATACAAATATCCATGGCGTCCTTATCAGCAACAACCAATTAGAAAATGTAATTTTTAAAAGATCCCATCAGCAATAGCAATAAACTATGACAAACCTAGATTCAATCTAAAGAAAGAGGTGCAAGAGCTAAATGAAAGCAAACTATAAAAGTTCACTGAAAGTCCTAAGACGTAAATAAACAGCGATATATCTCATGCTCAGAGATGAGAAGATTCAACATCAACATCAGTTCCTCCTAAGTTAATACATAAATTGAATGTAATTCATATTAAAGTCCCAGAAAGGTTTTTCATGAACATTTTTAGCCTGTTTTAAAATTCATATGGAAGAATTAAGGTCAAAAAACAGCCAAGACAATATTGAAAAAGTGTAAGATGGACACTTGTCCTACCAGATATCAAGACATTTATTAAAGCCTTATTTTTTTTTTTATTAAGATACAATAGAATTGGTGCAGATATAGATTACTAGACCAGCGTAATAGAGAGAGTCCCTCTGCGTATAGGAACTTGGGATGTGACATTATAAAACTGTGGGAAATGACTGAACTATTTATTAAATGGTCCTGGGACAATTGGTTATTTACAGGGAAAAAAAATAGATCTCTAACTCATGCTATATCCAAAAATGAATTCCAAGAGAATTACAGCTAACTTTAAAATATTTAGGAAAAAATACAGACACTATTTTTATAATCGCAGACTAGGCAATGACACAACAGCACAAAACATGAAGCAAAAAAAGAAAAAAATGTTGACCAATTTGATTTTAAAACTTATGTGACAGAAGACACCAGAAAACAAAGGTTAAAGGCAAGAAATGGAGACAGTAGTTTTGTTTTTGTTTTTTTTAAGTATCCAGGATATATAGTGAACGTTTGGTAACTGTAAGGAAAAAAAACAAATAACCCACTACAATAAATGAGCAAAATCTATAAACTGGCAATACACAGAAAAAGAAACCCAAATGACCAACAATCATGATAAAGAAAAGCATAAATCACTAGAAATCAGAGAAGTATGAATAAATACCACAATATGATACCTTTCAATCTATCAGATTAGCAAAATGTAAAAGCCTGATAACGCCAAGAGCTGGAGAAGATGCAGAGCAACAGGAACTCTCATACACGGTTCTGGAGTGTAAATTGAGAGCAATTCAGCAACATCTACCAAAGTGGATGATGCTTGTACCCTAAGACTCAGAAATCCATGTCTGCATCTATACCTTTAAGAAGCTCACATGTCCACATGGAAACAAGCCCAAAGAAGTACACAACAGCTCTGTCTGTAAAATGAAAAGGTGGAAACAATCTAAACTTCCATCAATTAGAGAATGGATATATTATGATATATTCATTAAAAGGAATTAATATAGCAGGTAAGGAAACTTGCTCTCCATCAATTAATTAGGATAAATCCTAAAAACATAACTTTGAGTGATAAGGCAAGTTGGAGAAAGATGGATTACTGAGTAAGAACACTACGGTAAATGTTTTAAACTCACAAAATAATATTAGTTATCGTTCATGACACATAGCCAGGAGCCAAATGCAACAACATGTATGTAACAACACAACTTTGGAAGACTGGCTACCTCTAGGAAAGCTGTAGGGGAATGGGATCAGGGTGGGTTAGAAAAGAGGCTTTAACTGTAACATTTTCTGCAAAAAAAACCAAACTTTTTAAAATGTGGCTAAATGTCAACATTTATTAAATGTGAGTAGAAGGCGACTACTGGTTGATGCATTATTCTCTGTGACTATTTTCTTTTGCATTTCAAATAGTTCGTCATTTTTTAAAGTTACATTTTAAAAGGATGTGTGGATGTGGTATTCATTTGCCCGTTTCCCCCATCTTTCTATCTAGGTATACAGCTGTGCTAGCAGTCTGGAGACCTGAAGAATAGTCCTGGTTCTAACACTACTACACTGTGTGACACTGAGCAAATCACTGAACCTCTCTGGGCCTCAGTGTGCTCATCTGTAAAATGGGGATAGTCACAGTGCTTATGTCTTCAAGAGCATTCTGGAATTAGATTTGGACTTGTTCCAGCCCCACCACTGGGGCTGTGAGACCTCAGTCAATTAACTTAAACTCTCTAAAAGGTGCTATCTTCATCTATAAAATAGGAATAGAGATAGTATTTAGCTCACAAACTTGTTATAAGAATAAAACAAAATGAAAAACCCTTAGTACATCATCAACAAAACCAAATTACAAAACCAAGAGAAGATACATGCCATGCCTATAATAGACAAGGGATTGGTATCAAGAATACATTATATACTCCAATAAATCAGTAAGGAAACAAACACACCAACAGAAAAATGGGCAAAGGATAAGAAGAGAGAATTCATAAAGGAGGAAACCTGACTTCAGTAAGCAAGTGAAGAGATACTCAACCTCGCTAGTAATCAGGAAATCACATCTAAAACCTACCCGGCCATCAGATGGGCATAAGATAATTTTGAATATGGTGATGACCCATACTGAGAGGCGATGTGGTGGTGAACTGGTACCATCACTTTGGAGAGCAATTTGGCAACATGTAGGGAAGTTTAAGATGTGCTAACTTTATGACTTTGATATTGGGTGTGTGTGTGTATATATGTGTACGTGTGTGAATGTATGTATGTATCTATCTATCTATCGATACATCTCCAAGAGAAGCTCAAGTCTCCCACATGTGGGTAAAGAACATGTACATGTTGTAGCACTGTCTGTAATGCCAAAAAGTTAGAAACAGCTATAATATTCTTCAAACAGACATTTTAAAAGTTAGAAACAACCTTAGCATCCTTCCTTTGGTAGAATACTATGCAGCATGGATGAAGTAGAGGTACATGTTTTACAACAGATGAATTTTACCAACGTAATGTAGAACACAAAGCCAATGATATCATTTAGATAAAGTCTGAAAACATTTAAAAATGTAAATGTCTATGGATACACATGTGTGTAAAAGATGCAATCATGCATGGTAATAATGTACATCAAAGTTAAATTGATGCTTCACAGAAAAGGGGAATGGGACTGGGAAAGTGCTTTCTCTCTCTCTCTCTTTTTAAAGGTAGGTAAGAAGATCTGAAGCAAATATGGCATAAAGACATGACAGAGCGATGGTACATACACATGCACTTGCCATCTTATTCTCTATATTTCCTGTTTGCTTGAACTATTTCACCATATAAGAACCCCGTGTTTTGCATACTTTAAAGATATCGATAGATATGATCATTTGTTCCTAGGTGCACCTAAGGCAGGTAGGGCAAGTGTTCTTATGATCACTTGACAGAGGAAGAGGTGAGGGTGGGCTAGGAGCGGTGGGTACAGGGCTTATTGTCTGCGGGCTCAAAGCCCTCCTCATCAGATTGCAATGCTCACGCCACTCATTCAGTAATCTATACACACAGGGAACTGGAACTCAGTGCAGATGAGGGTGGGCGGATGAAGGGGAAGATGACCTCTTCCCTTCTGGAAAAAACCGCAGCCTGAGGTAGGGCAATGGCATAACTCGATAAAAAAGGGAAGGAGGCCGCTGCCCAGGTCATCTGACAGCCTTTCAATGAATCTGTAACTCACTCGTGGAGGCCATCCCCCGTGCATCTGCCCAGGAGGAGGAAGGGGCTGGAGGAAGTGAGAAAAGTGACCTCAGTGCCAGCATCACTTCGCCCCCAGAGCACCAGCCTCTGAAGGGCAGGATATGGCTGGGCTGGGGGCATAAGACCTGAAGTCTGGTCCACGATTGGTCCCTCATGCTCTCTGGCTTTCAGCTCTTCTTATTTATAAAACTGAGGAGCTGAGCTACCATCTTGAGGCCAGTGAAATTCTACAGTCTATCTCCCTGAAGGAGTTTTTCCTTAAAAATTGGATCTCTTAAAATCCAAAAGAGGAGGTTCGTATTAATATTTACACATGGTTGTGAGGCTCATTCCTGGACGTGTCATGACAATATCCTCTCTTCCTGGTGACATACACAAAATGCTGGGTAACAGTACCTGGTATCTGGACGTCTCAGTAGCGCTACTCCTGCCTGCCACCAGCCCCAGCCCCATTCTTGAGCCCCGGGGGCCGATGGGCATGGAGGTCAAAGTGATTGTGGCTTCAACGAAGCAGCAACTCATATGCCCCATCCCACCCTCGGAGTCACATATGCTGTGGGGAGATGCGGTGGTCCCCACCAACAACTTAGCCTCTGAAGCAGCACCACGTGCACATTTTAGGCTGGAAATAAGAAAGAATTTCCTGACAGTACAAATTGCCAAAGAGGAGGGTGGGTAACCAAAGGAGGTTCCAGAATCTCCTCTGGAGATCTTTAAAAACCCGAGATGATCTGACATATCTGAGATGATTTTTTGGCAATCCTGCCAGATGGTCCTGGTGCCTATCTTCCCAGGCATACCCAGTCCTGCCCTTTGCTTTCTCTTTCCTCTCGATATGACAGATGCCTCCTGTATATTTTCTACCCACCGCCCCCCCCGGGGGAAGCACACTTGCTACAATCCCTTAAGGCTTGTTTTCATTCGATTCCTTCCTCCTCACACCTTTCCTTGTTATTTTATGGAGAGCTGGTCAAAGGTCAGAGTTGCCCAGTTACCCACACATAGTTGGGTGGTGGCATCAGATACCCAGGCAAAACAGACCGATGATTCCAATTCCAGCCTAGACTCCAAAGCTGGATGGAAACGGAGAAAATTAGCTGTTGCTAACAATCCACTGTAAATGAAAATATGATCCCAGTAATTGATTTTAAATAGATTTTTTAAAGAATCCTTGGCCGCATTTCATCAAGAATACAGAGTTTCAAAAGCGTTCATTCCAGGGTTAGATTTTTCCCCCCCTTTCTTCTGGCTTAAACCCCAAATGGCCAAGATCCGAGTCTGAATAAACAGTGTGGGTGGTGACTCTTCTGTGAGGCCCAGTAGAGGATGCAACCACTTTCTTATTCGGTTCAGCATTAAATCATGTGAAACTAGCCTGATGACTCCACAGAACTTTTACTCAGTAACAGAAGGCAACACAACATGTCCTGTTTCTCCGCTTCTCAGGGAGAAAAAAAATTAATTCTCCTAACTGCGAAGGTTTAATTATGTATAAAGTTCATTGACCTCACAGGCGGCTGTCAGATGATCTTTCGAAGGCCCGTGAAAGGCATCCCAGGAATGTGGCGATGTGGGCAGAAACCGTGGATTCACGCCACCGAATGCTTTAAACAGGACAGAACCAGCGGCCGTCCAGAAAGCCTCCAGTGCAAACAGAACTTTAGGAGAATCAGTAATTTCATCTCACCTAAGCATTTCTAGGCCTTCAAAAGTGATCGTTACAAATCAGAAGCTCAGGAAAAAATCCCGTAGGGACGGGGTGAAGTGATTCTATGTGCTGGTTCCTGCCGCAGCTGGCTGCAAATGTATGGATTCACAGTGTTCTTTCCCCATTTTAGAGGTAATGCCTTCTGACTTCCCAGCTACTGACACGAAAAGCAAATGAGGAAGCAATCCCATTCATAAATACACCGCGGGGCTTGAAGGAGACAGTAGAGTCAGTGTTTTTTTAGATGGTTTTGATAGAAGACAGCACCCGCCTGTGTCTGCAGTGACTTTATCTATTTGCCAGTAAATGCCCTAAAGTGTGTTCCTCATACACCAAGGCTGCATTTTCCTCTTCGGGCTGAGGGAGAGGAGGGGACAAGCAAGATGAGCTTCCAGAACGTGTCTCCCTCTTCTAGTCCTTACCTGGGGACACCCCTGTCAATTGGAACCCAGGCTACTGTGAAAGCCGGGCACTGAGGAAACCCTTGAGGACATGGAAGGCTGATCTGGGCTCCTTGGTGACAGGAGGCCAGAGCCCCAGGGGATGCTGTCAGGGTGGGGAGTAACTTCAGCGGCCCTGTGACTCAGAAGGAGGAAATAGGAAATATTTCGGCTTTGGTGCTTCCTAAGGTTAAAATTACCTGTTGGGCTCCAGTATCATTTTTCTTTCAGTAGCTTCCTCACCGAAAGCTTTATCCACTTTATCAGTCAAAATACTATGAGTTCAGTGGGGGAAATGTCCCAGGGTTGTGTTCTAACCTAGATAAGCTGCACTCGCTTGGTGGCAGCGTTATTGTTATGAATATAGAGAATGGGTGGCCGGAATTTAGCCAACATTTTGGATCCTCTGATGGCAGCAGAATGGAAAGATTATCACTTGCTTCATTTTTAGATAAACCCGCAATTCCTGAGTCCTTTACCCAAATCGGCCACCTAGATTTTGCATACATAGTGTCAGTCAGCATCCAACTCGCGCTAACTCAATAGATCCTTGGGAAACAGAAAGAGTGGAGTGGGCGCTATTGGTGATACAGAAGTCAGAAAGGGAACCCTGCCCTCAAGCAGGTCACAAATGAAGAGGCAGACATTAACCCCAACTGAAGGATTCGGGAAGGCTTCCCGCGTGGAATCTTCCCGCGTGAGGTGGCATTTGACCCAGACCTTCACCCGAAGCTCCCTTCACACTTGTTGGCTGTGGCCTTCTGAGAGTCACTGAGTCATGCTTATTGATGGCTGGGGGCCTACAGTTGCACCTTGTTTTGAATCCATCTGATATTTGAGGGGTTTCCTGCCAAGATCCCTCCCTTAAGACCCCATACCCTTTAATATTACTTTCTTCAGGGAACAGTAAAGTAAAAAAGAAAAGGAATTCCCTCTGTCTTCCCACTCTGAAGAAGGAAGCCTTCCTTCAAGTCTTTAAAAATTTTCTAGAAATACGATTATCCTCACAGTTACAGAGGAAATATGCTTCCAGATAAAGAAATCTGGACGCTAAGTAATATCCTAAATCATTTCCACCCTTTGGATACTACAATTTATAAAATTCCATGAAGGAAATGACTCTTATTTCTCATGAAGTTCCCACTGGGAAATCATGGGGAGCCACAGCTATGAAAGCGATATCCTTTTTCTTATCCCAATTCCTTCCCTTTGTCCAGGGCCTCCGCCATCTCTGAACTACGCAGCAATTTAGTTCTTTCTCGTCGCATACATGTCGCCAGAGGTGGCAATTTGGGCCCATGACTCGTCTCCGTTACATGGTAAGTTCTTGGACATTAGGGACTGCTTTCTTTTCTTTCTTTTTTTTAATTCCTCAAAAGTTTTTGTATTCCAGAAGTGCAAGATTAATTTAAAACAAGTGACTGATTTAAAAATCATTCTAATTTACTATTTAACAGAATGAAAGAAAAATTATATGGTTATTTCAAGAGATGCAAAAAATATATAAAATCTAACACCCATTATTATAAAATCTCTTAGCCAAACAGGACTAGGAGAGAACGCCTTGAATCTGATGAAGAGCATCGTTCAGTTCCATTTCATATGAGATTGGGAAAGAGACAAGAAATGCCTGTTCTCCCCACCGCTGTTCAACGCGTATTAGTTTTTTTTGTTTTTAATCTATTTTCTTCAAATACAGTTGATTTACAATGCTGTGTTAATTTCTTCTGCATGGCAAAGTGATTCAGTTATACATCTATACTTTTCCATATGCTTTTCCATTATGGCTAATCACAGGATATTGAATATAGTTCCCTGTGCTATACAGTAGGATCTTGTTGTTTATCTGTCCTATATATACTAGTTTGCATCCGCTAATCCCAAACTCCCAATCCATCCCTCCCCCACCCAGCCTCCCCCTGCTTTCTTCATCTCTACATTTCTCACATTTCTTTAACAAAGTTGGTGTTCACTGAACAAATGAATAAATGAATGAGTGAGCAAATAAATATCATAGAGATGTCTCTGACGGGTTGGAAAACTTTCAGTAAAGGACCAGAGAGCAAAGGCATCTGGTCTCTATTGTAACTATTCAACTCTGCTGTTATAATAGGAAAACAGCCACAGATAATCTATAAGCAAATGAGTATGGCTGTATTCCAATAAAACTTTATTTAAAAAAACAAGTGGCAAGCCAGATTTGGCCCACAGGCCATAGTTTTCTGAGTCCTCATCTATGGTGCTTATCTTTGCCATACATCTCAGTATATTCTTTAAAGTTTCATATGGCACCTGTACTTTTCAATAATTAGATGTAAACATTCAAGAGTTGTTTTGGAACTCCACATTAATGAATTCATTAAAAACAAAAAACAAAAAAATAGGAAAGCACGTACAGAAATTAGCTGTTACTCCAAGTAAGAGCTTGGAGTCACTTATTTTGTATATTGTACGCCTTTAACAGGAACAATTCTTATTCCCCAAATGAGGGTAGCAGTTTTGCCATTTACATCATGAGTATTGAGTAAACTTGATATGAGATCTCAGAGTTACTGGGTGAAGGGTCTGGTGCTGGGGCATGGTGAACTTGACACTTTCCTGGAAGGGTGAATAAATGCCCCCCCTGCAACCCAGCAAAACCGCCATTCCTGTTCTCCACCACATCATCTGGTCTCTGATTTTACTGCTAAAATCCTTCCAAAGGTTATTAATGCAGAGGATACGCCTTTCTCTTGATGACCCTCTGGAAAACATCCAGCTACAAAGAGCACAACAGAATCTGAAAAGCCCAGCAAACACACAGAGTAGTAGGGGGCAGCTACGAGAATTTGATGGAAACAAGATGTCCAGCTTGTCACCCGGCCTGATTTGAGAGTGCCCTGCCCGTCATTACTCTTTGCCTCACTATCAGCCCACCTTTTGTGTGTGATACAGTTTTGTTTTGTTTTTTAATCTGCAATCTATTTATTTATTTATTTGGCCGCACAGCATGTGGGATCTTAGTTCCCCAACCAGGGATCGAACCCACGCCCCCTGAAGTGGAAGCACGGAGTCCTCACCAGTGGACCGCCAGGTAAGTCCCAATAGGGTGTTTTTAAAAAGGATTTGGATTTGAATTATGGTGTAAACTCAAAGGATGCTAAGTGCTAAGGTCAATTGCTTGGTTTGGAAAAATTCAACTAGCGCTTTTCGAGGTATGACGAAACGCACAGCAAACAACATAGCAATGAGCACCCCCAGCTGACAATCCGTGAGACGGGCTGCTCTCAGGTGGGGATCTCCAGACTGCACCAGTCATTGCCAGGGTGTCGTGTACCCTTCTAGAGATTTCTTGAAAGAAAGAAAAATGAAATTGGAGCCTTTCCCTTATGCCAAGCGTCTCCTCAACACCCAGACCACACAAGTAGAAAGACTCTGTGCCTTAAGAAAATCAGACCCTCTGACTCGCAAATGGAAGGTAGCATCGCAGGTGTCAAAGTATTGAGTTCAAATCTACCACGTACCAAGTTCAAGTCATCTACGTGACTTGAGGCAAATGATCTGATGTTACTGTAACTTGCCCTAACTTTCAACACAGGGCTAGGACATCCACATTATAGAGGAGAAGGCTGGGAAACAGGGGATACTCTTGTTTCTGGCCCGATTTATTTCAGCAAGTGCTTGCGTTGGAGAGTGGAAAATGAATATGCCACAGATTCTGAGCACAAGGAGCTGGTGATCATCACTTACTGCTTGTCTGCAACACTCCAGAGCCACCAGGCCTGTTATCAGTCACTCTGACTGCAACATCCCCACCCCCACCCGCCGCTGCCAAACACTGAGGCCACTGTCATCGTCATTCAGAACGGAGCTCTAGCGAACAGCATCGCGTGCGTGAAGTGATATCATTTATACAAACTTAATTTCTATTTGATACAATTCCAAATTGTTGACAACATATGTGGCAGTGGCACGTGCAAAGCCCATTGCGATCTTGGCTGGGAGTAATATGCATAAAAATAAAGACAAGAGGGCTTCCCTGGTGGCGCAGTGGTTGAGAGTCCGCCTGCCGATGCAGGGGACACGGGTTCGTGCCCCGGTCCGGGAGGATCCCACATGCCGCGGAGCGGCTGGGCCCGTGCGCCATGGCCGCTGAGCCTGCGCATCCGGAGCCTGTGCTCCGCAACGGGAGAGGCCACAACAGCGAGAGGCCCGCGTACCGCAAAAAAAACATAAAAAAAAATAAAGACAAGAGTTAAAAAGAGGGAACACGTGGAGTAGACCCTGAGCGGGGAGTGGAAAGGTAGCTACTGCGAAATTTCCCAAAGGTTGTTGACAATAATGGAGGGCAACCTCCTCCATCTTAGTTATGACAACCTTCCGGTAGCGTGGATCAGGTCCCTGATGTCCCTCAAGGGAAAAATCTCAGAACGTGAAGTATAAACGTCTCGGCCTCCTGCTGTGCAGACTGGGTGAGGAGGAAAGGTGACGTGTGAGAGTGGAGACTGGGACCCTTTACTCACAACGCTCTTTGGCTTCCTCTCAGGGAAACGGAGAACGGGCCTACCTACAGGGAACACTTGATCTCTATTCCCTTTGTTCATTTTTTTTTTTAATTTTATTTTATTTATTTATTTTTACACAGTAGGTTCTCATTAGTTATCTATTTTATACATATTAGTGTATACATGTCAATCCCAATCTCCCAATTCATCCCACAACCACCCCTGCCCCCATCACTTTCCGCCCTTGGTGTCCATACTTTTGTTCTCGACATCTGTGTCTCTATTCCCTTTAAACCAGCCTCTTGGGCTGTGCCTACAGGATACAAACAAGTGACTCAAGGGAAAAAAAATAATACTTAGGTCAGGGACTCATCTGACAAATTTGAAGTTCAATCTAGCATCGAGACAGATGCTCTTCATCTCTTCTGAGGCTTCACAAGAACTTATCTGCTCCTTGCTTCTGGTCTCCAGCTTCTTTAATACTGAAAAATTCTACTTGAAATACGAAATCTTTAAAGAGTCCGTCTGGAGATTTCCAGAGGTTTTGTTTAGCAAAGTAAATGGGCTCCTCTGATTAGTGTGTCTAGAACAATCCAGGTAAAATGTCCTTTAAATCTATCATTCTAAAGTTAGCTTCCAAGGAATGCTACTGCAGCATCAAGAAACAGGACCATATGAGTTATTTCATCAGATCAGACCCTGGCAGCATTCTGGGCAAAGCAAACAGAAAATCTCGAGGAAAAAAAGAAACTTTCAGAGCCCGCTTCGGGCCCCCTCGCATTCCTTTTTTAAGCATTACAAGATTGATCCTAGGCCACAGATGCAGCTTTTGGATGTCAGATGCAGGCAGATGTTTTCCCTTAAATCCGTTGTCTCTCCCTCAATCTGTTTATAGCTGTTTCCCTTTCGGCCTGCACCTCAAGTTCTCGTTAGCTGCACGTCCTAAAGTTTTCTTCCCTCCACATACAAAGGGGCATCTTTCTATAATTTCTTCTCTTTTCTATAAGGAATACATCCACTCATGAGGTAACCTGTATACCCACGACCGGTGTGTTTCCTTACTCGGCCATCTTCAAGAAATATTTTACTAGAAGTCCCCTATAGCTTAAGTCCCCAAAGTTACGTGGCATCAAAAAGGGTTTTATTCTTAGAAGTAAACTATTGAGGTCACATGACTGGTCTTAGCCTTTTAAATCAACTAACGGGCTCCCTTGCTAAGGTTGGGCTTATTTATTCAAACCTGTGGTTTTTTGTTCTGGGCTTATACATGCTCTTCCTACAAGTCAGACCAAGGATCCCCATTGGTAAGTCAATTATGCAGATTCCATGGCAGCCAAACCAAGCGATAGATTTCAGAGATTTATCCGACCTCTCTCACTGCAGATTCATCCAGAATATGATCCAGACGAGAAGCAGGATACCGTCTGCTATTTCTCATACACGAAAGTGCCATGAGACAAAGGGAGTTTCTTAGAGGTGATGGAATAGTTCTGTATCCTGATGGCAGTGGTAGTAGCTACAGGAATCTGGACACGGGGTAAAGTACCCATACACGCACACACACAAACGAGCACATGTAAAAACTGGCGAAATCCAAATAAGGCCTGGAGATTATAGTAATGTCAATTTCCTGGTGTTGCTAATGTATATACTATAAACATTATACTCTATGCCATGGTTATGCAAGATGTTACCATTGGGGGAAGCAAGGTGAAGGGTACATGGGACCTCTCTGTGCTATTTTTGCAACTTCTTGCGTCTATATTTACTGCACAATAAAAAGTTTAAAAAGTGCCATGAGAAAGTTCGTGTTTGTCTGGCAGTAGCTTGCGCAACTTCGCCTAATTGTTTTTGAAGTTCTAGGCTGCTTCTTTTTCTAGTCAGAGGATTTTAAAGGATTTCCTACGACTTTTCTCTAAGAAGCCTACTGTATAGCACAGAGAACTATACTCGATATTTTGTAATAACCTATAAGGGGAAAGAATCTGAAAGAGAATACATATATATGATATATATGTATATATGTATGTATAGCTGAATCACGTTGCTGTACACCTGAAACTAACACAACACTGTAAATCAACTATACTTTAACAATAACCACAACAGAAAAGAAACGAAGTCAACCTAGCTTCTGATCTGCAGCCTGTCTGAATAAGAGAGCTGGGGGCGTGGGGAGGGGTAACTAGGTTTCTGAAAGCTTCCTACTGGATTCAGCACGTTGTGTATTATGACCAGGAGTCCAATAAGACAGCGTCCTTCTGTTGTTTCCTGGGTATTCCCAATGACACAGGGGTTTAAAGAGCAATCAGGTCGTAGCCTCAAGCGGCAAACATACACTTGAGGTCACCGGATAAGGAACAGGGAGGGAGGGGAGAGGGGTGGAACCGGGCCAAGATTTTGTTCTTCCTTCTGTCTCCAGAAGTTTCCCCCAGGACGTTTATGGCTCCTCCTCAACTTACAGGGCTGGGGTCCAACAACATCTCCAGGGACGCTCCCATCTAAACCAGTCCACCTCTCCCTACTTACCTGGCGTTACTCTTGATGTCTACGGGCTCCTAACTTTCTGGTTTACTTATGTATTATCTGTATCTCTGCCTTCACACATGAGCTCCATAAGAAGCCTGTGGCTTCTGTTCACCGGTGAATCCCAACACCAAGGAAAGTACAGTGGGTATTTGTTGACTGAATGACTGAAGGGTGAATGAAACATCTCCAAAGCAAAGGTCCATTCTTAGACTGTGGCAATTCTCAAACCCACAGGTCATTATAAAATGACACAGAAATCATTCAGGCTGATTTATGGATGTCAGGGTCATTCTGTTTGGCTAAGAGAATAAACATGACAAAAATGTGACTGATGTTTTTAAAGTGAGCAGCTGAGTTTCAAGAGCCGTGGGGATCCCAACGAAAAGGCATGATTTCCTGTCGAATTTTCTCTCTGAGGCTGAAAGAGACCAGTAGTTGGTAAATAGATGGGGAGATAGGAACAAACGTGTATCTAAACACACACACACACACACACACACACACACACACACACATTTTCTCGTCTTCAGTGATGTAATGGGATCTTGGTACTTCCTATACCTGAAGTGAATGGGGAGTCCTCTCTACCAGGGGCAGGGCAGAAAAGTACCAGTGAGACAGGTGTGCAGAGCACATGTGGGCAGAAAGAAGGGAGAAAGAACCCCTTTCTTTCTCACAGTACCAGTGAGATACTGAGAAACACGTGAGACACAAGAGTCGGGAGAGGTCAGGAGTGAGTCCAGAGCTGTCCTCCCCTGAAACACGTCACACCCCGGTTCAAAGCAGGAGAGGCTATGGACACCCACCATGCCCAAGATGTCCGAAGAAAACTCTTAGAGGGTTGTGTTTTTAGAGTTGGTGAAATCTTTAAAATAAATGAGTGACTTTACATGCATCTGCTTCAGTGAGAAAAAAAACTCCCCCCAAAAGACCCCTCAAAATCGTGGGAATAAGAAACAAGGAGGCCAATGACCCCTTCACTTGAAAAGTCTCCTTGAAGCCAAAGCAGCCTGAAGTCCGTCTTCTGATACCAAAGTCAGCCTGTGCTGACTCCCCTTCATTTCACGCTTCTCTTAAAAGAAAACAGGCCGGACTGTTTCAGTAAATAACAAAAGGTCAAGAGAAACGCTATTCACAACATGAGCAAAATAACGGCACAACCTGCCAAAATGTTTCCTAAGGCCTGACCGGCGGAACAATCCAGCGGTGAAACAGTCCACAGATCTGACTGTGAGAGGCTGAAAGGCTCATCTCAGTAAAATCTGCTACGAGGCCCTAGTTCGCATTTCATCCAGTAGAAAGGCACAGGCAGGTGATGCCATCAGGTTCAACCGACGTTTAAGCACCACGCCTCGCGTAAAGGAATCGGTTGCCTATGGCGTTGTTTGTTCTTACAGGCTCCTCTCCTTGGATTATATTTTGACGTGAGAGCCGAGTGTCAATGAGATGGTGAAACAACCGGGCACCGGTGGCCTCTGTGTCCGCGTGTTCCACATCCGAGATTCCCCCAACTGCACGTGGAAAATATTCCGAAAGAAAGATCCAGAGAGTTCCAAAAAGCAAAACATGGATCTGCCGTAGGCTGGCAACTGTTTACACAGCCTTCACACTGTATTAGGTATCATAAGTAATTTAGAGAGGATTTTAAGTGTTTAGGAGGATGTGGCAGGTTATATACAAACACTAGGCCATCTTATATAAGGGACTTGAACATCCTCTGATTTTGGTTCCGTGGAGGGGTCCTGAAACCAATCTCCCCGAGGGATGACTGTCCTCAAAAAAGCTCAGAGTCAATTTTGTAAAATCTCCTGAATGAACTTCCAACTGGTTTGACTCCAGTTGGGCACCGAACGTTCATTTTCCCTTTGGAATTCCTCTAATGTGAACAGAACAAAAAAATACCATTATAAGAGTTTTAGAGAAAGAGAAAAATACACACAAGGCATAAACCAGGACTCCTCACCCTCAGGATGCTGCCTCAACTGATTCTGCCTCAGCAACCTGCTGGGATACTGTCTTTCAGGCCATTCCTGCAGCAGCCATGCCACCAATGCCACACTTGAAGCCCGGTCACCAGACTTGCTGCAGTGACGGGATCTTACTCATCTCTGGCCTCCACGGGGCCTTGCAGTTGGTCAACACTCAGTATATACTCAGCTCAGCAGGTTGAGTCAATGGTACCTGTGTTCTACCACATTCCTGGTTTAAGACCATAGAGCAGCGTTTTGCAAAATACCTCCCATGAAATACTAGTCCAGCAAGAGGTTACCTGGGTGCAAAATAATTCTGATTTTATGATGAAATACATTTTGGAAAAGCTTCAGACTATATTCCCCCATTTCAGAGTCAGAAAGCATTCGAGCAGCATTTCCCATGTGATTTTCCGAAAGCTTTTCTCAATTCATACATGTCACCGTCTTGAGGAACTAGTGTTTTGTAGAGGACGTACTGGGGAATTCGACTTCAGAGCAATTTCGGATTCATGTCTAATCACAACTCATCTGTCCTTAAGTCTAATTGACTCTTCCTTCGCGATACGTTATTGTGGTCGATCCTGCCCATTTAACACCCTCTTGTGAGTTTCCTCCTCTTTAACCTATTGCTTCATAATATCATCGACTCACAGAAGGTCAGATCTGGAAGTGATCTTAGAAAAGAATCGCAGAGTAAAGGTCAACCCCTGAATTTAACAGAGCTGTTAACCAAGGCCCCTACTGTGAAGGGACCGGCCAGAGACGTCACAGTACAACACAGTTTGGCTCTCTAAAGGCAAGGGTGGTTTCAGGCACCTATGCTCTGCCGTCGAGGTACACTGCAGTCAGGGCTTACAGCAGCAGGTCCCCACTGGGGGAGAGAAGGAGAGGGAAGCAGGGAAGTCTTAGAGAACCCTCCGAATGCCATACACTTCCACCGCCATCCTCCCACTTAACTCTTAAACAGGTCCTGTCTCAAAAATTTCAACAACTCCTGGGTCAGGTATTTGAAAGACGAGGCAGTTCAAGGCCACACAGTAAGCAAGAAACTGTGCCAGGGTTTGAGCCAAGAACAGTCTGACTCCAAAACACATCCTCCTGCTAGTGTATTACACTCCCTCCACAAAGAGGCCCTCAAGAAAAGCATGTGGAATTACATACAAAACCAGGAATTTGCATATCTGAAATTAGTGGCAGAGACTATGGCCAGTGCTGCAAGGAAGAAAGAACACACAGCAAGACTTTGTTCCATCAAAAGACTCTATCACTTGTGAATGTGAAGGAGAGAGTGAATTTCTGAATTCACTGTTAACGAAATGAAAATTTTTTTAATTAATGAAAATTGAACCAACTGAATCAAGTAATGAGAACTACATTCTGCTAGTATTGACTATCACACACAATATATTTGCAAAGTTTTGCACGACCACTTAACGTTAGAAGTTACTGGCTTCTCTCATTAACTGTTTGGTTATAGTTCATGAAATCTACGATGGGCACAAGCCCAGTTACTACGATAATGATGGTGGTGGTGACATATTTTCATTTTATATCAAAAACATACACTCTTCAAAACTCTTATAGTTCTAATGAAGAAAGAAGGCTTTCAGATATAATCAACTGATAAATATGAGTGTACTTTCTCACATTCGTTTCTCAGGAATCTAAATTTAAAAATTCAAAAACTTTTTATTTGCATTTTTGAGGTATTTTGAACACTAATAAGTGATTTTTCCACTTACTAGTGGAAGTAGTGTCTATGGGGGAGCTTCTGAAGCTACATGTGGTCCATAAGTCCAAGGAGTAAAAATGACAACAATAAACTGACAACAAATAATAATAGTCACAAATCCATGAAAAATCAAATTAGACAAAATACTGGCCTGGGAGGATTTATATTGCTCTTTATAATAATCAGTGTGCAACTCAGCTTATGGATAACGTGGAGTTTCCATATTGGTAGAAGGGGAAATTTTTAATTTTAGTACATAAAAGTCAACCACGACTGTGTAACCTTAAGAAAAAGAATGACTAAGGAGGGTATTTTATACTTGAATGTCAAGATACATTTTTTAGTCAGTGTTAGATAGTGCACTCATTAGGTTTACCACCTGGAGATTTTTTAAAAAGACAAAAATGAGTTACAAGAGTGAATTTATGCCTCTACCAATCTTTTATCCTTCAAATATGAAAAATGCTAGTTTTTCTTATATCTCTAAAAAGTCATCCATGAGATCTTAGTTCACTAAGATTATTAGATATAAGAAGCAAAAATTTACAAGGAAACAGAATTTGTTAAATCTTGATCATTCGTGTCATAGTTTATCGACAGAAAATTTACTTACAAGCAAATTGACAACACCTACTCTATCACTTGCTTCATTAACATTCCAAACACACTTTATTTATTCATTTTATGGACAAGTCATGTCTTAGTGGGAAAGCGCCTATACCACATGCCGCAACTAAGGAGTCCATGAGCAGCAACTAAGGAGCCCGCCTGCCGCAACGGAGGCCAGGCACAACCAAAATAAATAAATAAAAGTTAAAAAAAAAAAGTAGTATTTAGGGACTTCCCTGGTGGTCCAGTGGCTAAGGCTCTGCACTCCCAATGCAGGGGGACTGGGTTCGATCCCTGGTCGGGGAACTAGATCCTACATGCATGCCGCAACTAAGAGCTCGCATGCTGCAACGAAGGTCAAAGATCCTGCGTGCTGAAACTAAGACCCAGTGCAGCCAAATAAATAAATTGATTTTTTTAATAAAGTAGTATTTACTTCCTCCCATATCCAAGTAAATTTGAACGGGTCAGTTCTGTGTAGGTCCGGCACAGAGAAGTTCTGCTTAGGAAATCTATCAGATCTAGTTCCAGAAGAAAAGAGGTACAGCAGGTAGAAATTAAGAAGGAAGCAGAATAGGCAAAATAAATAGCTTCCTAGCATCTGCTATTTCAGATCTGTTTTTCTTTACATGAATGCATAGACAACAGTTACCAATTCTATAAACAAAACCATATTTTAATGGCAAATAGAATCATCCCTGGAGGAAAACACAGTTCCTTGTTTCCCTCATGGTGAAAATAACAATAGCTGTCACTGACATAGGGTTTAGGGCATGCCAGGCACTGTTCTAAGCTCTTGACTCACATTAACTCACAACAGCACTTATGAGGAGGTGTTATTATTATAATTGGCACTTTGCAGATGAGCAAAAGGAAACACCGAGAACTGGGTCGAAAAGGGCAGAGCTGAGGCTTGAATCCAGGCAGGCTGTCTTGGGTCCATGTTGCTAAGACCTGCCACCAACTACGGAGCTTAAGCTGGGTTTCCTATTCTGACATGCTTGCATAAGAAGTACATTCAAAGTAGTTAATAATCACGTCCCATATAAAAATATATATACAAGAAAGGGTTAAAATATTCTGTGATTCTAGCACTACATCGCATAACTGGGTCAGCCTAATCACTGGAGAGAAGGAGGTTTCTAAGTGCTCTTTCCAAACATCAGTGACCGGGGCAAACCAAACGTCCCTAAGAACATCAGCCGTTTACAGTAGAAATTTGGGGAGAAAACTATTTGAGGTGAACATTAGAGACTTCTGTTATTATAACGATTTGATTATTTCTTTGACCTTCTAGATGTGAATAATTGAATAATTTAATTGCTAGAGTTAAAGACTTGTCTGTTTTTTAGGAAAACGAGATTTTTATCTGGGATTCCCCAGTATATTAGAAAGATGATTCTTAGTATAATTGTGGGCAAGAAGGAAATAATATACATATTTGTGGCTATGAGCAGCTAACCAGAAAAAAAAAAAAAAAAAAAAAAAGGAAAGAAAGAAACTGTCTGGACTTGCACAGTTCCAAAAACTACTGAATGTTTTCTTTTTTTTTTCTACCTACTAAGCATTTCTTTCCTATCAAGGAGGATTCAGTTCCCACCTGTGTCTTTTACATTTTTGAAATACATATAAAGTTAATGTTTATTTTCCACCCACTGAAAGCTTGTTTAAATTATTCTGTCTTTGGGCTTTACTTTTAGGAGTTACAATTGGTTTGGCCAGCTTTGGCGTGAGAGAAAGCTTCCTTTTATGTGCAGCAAATTCTCGACTATTTAGAATGTTTGCTTCGGAGATGAAGTGATGCCTGGTGGTTTTTCTACTTTATAACAATTCCCATGTACAACATGACTGGACAAAAACTAAAATGTGCTTGCACTGAATTCCGTCTTTCTTTGATGAGTACGTCTCATAATTGGGATCAGGATAATCAATGCCAGTTTGTTTTTCTGAATAGTCCAATGTTATGTGAAACTTCCCAATGTTTGTATTATGAGTTAATACATATATTCCAAATATGGGTTGTGGAAAAGATGCAATATGAGGTGGTCCAAACCTTTGAGTTGCACTGTCTTCATTCTGCACGCTAAGAATTTGACTTCAACTCCAGTGAAGATCGTTATCTTCAGGTAGCTTGCCACAAGGCACCATCCTGACAGCACACCTGTGGCACATTCCCTGGATTTCAGCAAAAACCATGCGATGGGAACAAAAAGACAGCGAGGGATGAGGTCTTCCAAAGGTCACGTGGAACTCAGGCAGAGGCGAAACGCAGAGGAGCAGAATGCGAAGCTACTGAGGCTTGCCCTACCTGTACCTGGATCTGGTCCTCAGGTTGAGGACCCCGGCTGCTGAGTGCTTAGACCCGAAGAGCATTTGGTTGCAAGTCTGATTCCTTTTGGGGGCGTTTGGATGAATCAAAGTACATACAGTGGGAAAGTCTGGTCTGATCCTCTGCTTTCATTGTTTTCATCACTTTCCCATTTTACTGATGGCGCAGCTGAGGTTCAAAAGAGCCAACGGCCACAGAGCTAGAGCAGTGTAAGGCCAGCGCCTGTCACCTTTTTCAGCTCCATAAATTATAGCCAGATCTTCTCCGTAGTATCTGGTACTGGTCACCAATGAAACAGGGTGGTAATGAGGACTGCTCGATCTAGGCCGTTACTCCTAATAAACAGACCAGACCAAGCTCGGTGATGCTGTGAGTTTAGAGCCCCTTCCCCCTCCACGTGGGCTGGGTTGCCCTCAGGAGCACGACAGCCAGCTCTCCCTCCATCTCTTGGAGCGTCGAAACCTCCAGGGACACAACTCTGTGCTTCTACTTGGAAAGCCATGCTTGATTCATTCGTTCAACTGTCAGTTGTTCAGTTCTTCAAAAACCAAAATGGTCTAGTGTGAATCCTGCAAGTCGAGAATATGGACTCAAAGAGACACCACTTGCTAGCCAGGATGGGCAATGTGGTTTCAAGAGACTGGACTTCCTTTTCTCACTTTGCAACTGACTTGTTGAGTAAACTTAGCCTACTCGCGTCTTAACTTGGTCTACCTTGGATTTCCCCTGTGTAAAAAATGTGGGAAGACAATGTCTAACTGCTTCTCAGGGATGTTGTAAAGATCACCTAATCAGTGTTCTAAACCACATGGTCCTAGGGCAGTACAATGTGCTATACGTTACCCTCACTATGATGGTCTGTGGTCGGTTATGGGCACACACACCAACATTTCTTCCCAAAAAGAAAAACAAAAACAAAAAAACCTCACAGCAAGAAATTAATTCTGTTCTTATTTGAGGGACTTCACAAAATGTCATATTAAAAACACTAACATTCTGAAAACTAAATTCAATTGTATGTAACAAGGGAACATACTAAAACCTTGCAATGGTGATATTCAATCTACAAGTGCTTCAAGGAGAGAAAGAACTTAACCAGGTGGTTAATTAATCAAATTTATTTAATGGGACAAATATAGTTGGTAATCTCATTCTGTTTTAGGTTGCGTTTAGTTTAAGAATACTATAAAAATGCTGTCATTGTGTAACCATCGAATACTTAAGTTTGCCAGCTACAGAACCTCAGTTACAAAATGACACTGGGAGAACAGAGGTGGGCAGATACAGTTTTGTGACCACTTTATGGAAAAAGAAACTAAGGCAGGGTTAGAGGGTGACTCACTCAAGGGCCACATACAAGTGCTAGATCTGCATATGTGGACTTAAATCCCTTCCACCTGTTTGCTCTCATGCTCAACACCCACATTTATGAGTTGGCTCTGGTGGCCTGGACTAGGGGTACACAGTTAGGGATACAGGGATTGATTTCTAGCTTGGGGTCACAGAATAGGGAGCACAACCTTATCACCCCATATGGAGCCTGTCCCTAGGAACTGAGTGTTTTTCATAGCAGGTGCTAATGAACCAACCTAGCCAGCCAAGAATAAGTGGAGAAATTAACAGTTATATTCAGGGGCTTCCCTGGTGATGCAATGGTTAAGAATCTGCCTGCCAATGCAGGGGACAGCACAGGTTCGAGCCCTGGTCCGGGAAGATCCCACATGCCGCGGAGCAACTAAGCCCGTGCGCCACAACTACTGAGCCTGCGCTCTAGAGCCCGCGAGCCACAGCTACTGAGCCCGCGCGCAGCAACTACAGAAGCCCGTGTGCCTAGAGCCCGTGCTCCGCAACAAGAGAAGCCACTGCAATGGGAGGCCCGCTCATCGCAACTAGAGAAAGCCCGCGCGCAGCAACGAAGACAAAAATAAATAAATAAAATGTATGTAAAAAAACAGTTACATTCAAACATCCATTAAAATGAAACGTGTGTCCGTGAAACAAGGTTGATCTAGGATACCCTCCATCCAGTCTGGTTTTACCAGTCTAAACAAAATGGGGAAAATAGGGAAGGTAGTGATTTGTTTTTAAAGTTAAATTCATTCCATTTAAAATAGTGTAATTTATTCTAAGATTATGCCCTTCCTATTTTTGGTGTTAAATAGTCTTTATTTTACCAGCGAGAGTAAATAGTAGCTGATTTCTTAATATCCCAACTTGGCAAAATAAGAAGTTAGCACCTCTGTATTGGCCCTTAAATAGAAAAAGTAAAATAAAAAGACTTTTGAAATTCACAGGTTTGGCTAGCTCTGCCTGAGAATGAGTTACCTACTGTTAGAAACTCTTAAAGAGCAGAGACCCATAAAGAGTGGGTATTATTTCATGTGATCAAATGTTTCCTAATAAGGCACAAAGCTTCATTTCAACCTGTAACGCAAAAGGATTTCAAGCGTACTAATGGAGTTTCCAAACTAAGCTAGAAAAGTATGCTGCCATCTAAAATCAAATGAAACGTAGATTCTAAAGTACTATAAAACACACACATTGTCATTCTTCAAAAGGTAGAAAGCATTTTCGTTAAAACCCAGAGGGCATACAAAGACAATATAATCCAACAGACACAGGCATAATAATAAAGAATGAAAACTGTTTACTGGTTTTCCACTTGTAGATCCTCTCTATAGAAGCTATAGACAAACACCGATTCTGCATCTGTGGACAGATGGCAAAGGATTTAACCATTCAGTTAACCCAAAAGAACCCAGGTCTTACCAACCTTGGCACTAGTTGACAGAGGCTGGCAGGTGGGAGAGGGCAAGGGAGTCAGAAGAGCTAATGTTCTCAGTTTTTAATGGATCATTAAGCGATAATCTCTCTGATTAATGGAATAAGAAATGAAGACTGTGTTTGAAATGTTAAGCACTGTCCTTTGAGGTGAGGGACTGGGAAGGATGACATAACCGTGGAGGGAAGACGCTGGTGGGAGAAATGGGGCTGATTAAGGCAGAGAAAAGCCATTTACCCTGGAACGAAGTTAACAAAACCAAATGTTTACAAACTGCGAAAGAGTGGCGTTAGGGGTTGAATTGTGTCCCCTTTTGATACATTCCAGTCCTAACCCTGGTACCTGCCAATGTGACCTTTTTTTGGAAATGGAGCCTTTGCAGATGTAATCAAATTAAGATGAGGTCCTGGAGTGGCCTCTAATCCAATGACTGGTGCCCTCACAAGAAGCGGGAAACACCACGTGAAGACAGACAGAGGGAGAAGGCACGTGACCACAGAGGCAGAGATTGGAGAGATGCAGGTGCCTACCAAGGGATGCCAAGGATGGCCAGCTGCCACCAGAAGCCAGAAGGGACAAGGAAAGTTCCCCCCTGAGGCCTTCAGAGGGAACATGTCTCTGCCCACACCTTGATTTCGGACTTCCAGCCTCCAGAACTGCGGGAGAATAAATTCCTCTTGCTTGAAGCCATCCTCTCTGTGGTCCTTTGTTATAGCAGCCCTAGGACCTTAGTCCAAATGGTGTACATATATTATTTAAAGAGATGAAGGTAATCACCCTAAGAACTTTTAAAAAGTGTGGGAGGCTTAAAAGGTATTGCCTCTGGGAAGCAGGTCTAAGGGAGGAGAGGAAGCAGCACAGTGGCCGTTATTTTGTATCAAATGCCTTTTGGAGCAATATTTGGCTTTTTAACCATGCAGGTGGGTTACTCTGACCTTTAAAAAGTATGAATAAAATAGCCTTGGGATGGCATCCCAGCGAAACCTGGTCAGCTTTCTCCACAGCCGATGCTGTACTCTGAGGACTGATGACCGTCCCCTCCGCCCGACCCCGTCCTCACCCCTGCAGTGGACACTCCCTGGACACCGTCCCTGTCTGTCCTCAGGGACGCACAGCGGCTGAACGTCTGCACGCACGTGCGCTCACACGCCTGCCAGCCCCCTCTCAAGTACTGTTGGACTTTCTGTGGGTTTGTATCATCGATGAGAGTAATTTTCCCTATTGACTTGGATGATTAAGACCCGACGACAATGAAAACGGAGAACCTCAGAAAGCCTGTCACTGGCTTCCTTCTCAGATTAACACGCAAAACAATGCCTAACAAAGATTTCCATGATTACGCTACACAGTATGGGAAAACCTCACAATGGAGCTTAATCACAACCATTTGCTCATCAAATTTTATTTAACCCGCAAAAAGAAATGCCGAGTGCTCCGCGGTGGCCTGGATCAAGTCCCTTCGATCTGTGATGCGAGCGATGACTTTCCCAGAGGGACAGAAGGACGGAAGAGGTCCCATGCCCTCTGCTCGCTCTAAGAAGAACGGTCACATTGAGCCCAGCAGCCTGTGATGTTGTGGAAAAGTGTGTAGTCACCTCGCACATGAATAGGCCTATTGATGACTGTGGAACCCAGTGCAAGGGCGCCAGCCCCCGTCCCAGAAGGGGCGGTGTTCCCAGCTCGCCCAGGGAGGGAAACAAAACAGAAGACAAATACGGCGTGTGTGCCCCAAAGGTCTCCACTCACGTCCATGGGCACGCGGCTCCCGTGGCAACTGGGGAGCACCTCGCCATGTGCTGGCGCTGAAGCCGTGCCAGGTGGATGAACACTGAATGAAATACCTACCAGCCACCACATGGACAAACACGCAGGGAGCGGAACAAAGGGGCGGCGTTTTATCAGGACGAGGATCCTGACTGCGGTCAATGCCTTGCCTCCGGGGAAAAGTGTTTGCTTTTATTTCCATCCCAGCACTCAGTTTCCGGGTGACCCCTCCCAGCCGCCCAGGGGGTTACCTGCCCTGCCCTCCTGGCTATCAGAGGTCCAGACTCAGCGAGTGCTGCCGTTCTTTACGTGTTGCAAGTGGCAAGTTCACCCCGAGTGGACTTCCCAAGACAGGTATGAATTGTGCCCACGAGAAATCAAGTCACAATTGGCAAAGCCACTGCATGCGTGAACCTATGCTGAACAGAAGGAACAGGTTAGCTCGATTTTTATTATGTGGCCTTCCAGGGAACTCTCCCTCCAGCCCCACAGACAGAAGAGAGTGTGGCTCCATTTAGAAGGGGCTCCATTCAAGCGTACACATCTGCTTTCTCACTGTCTCAGTTAACATTCTCCACAGCTGGCCTTTCCCCCCTTCTTGCTTTTAAAACATCACCTCTCAACATATCATAATGAAGACCAAACCCTGAGACTCAGATGTTCCAGAAACCTGAGAGATTAGATGTGCCTTGATCATGTCTAGCTCCTTCTCATCTGCCTTGTTCTTGATCACATCAATACTGCCATAAACAAATTGTCATTTTAGTTATGATGTAAGCCTAACAAGTCTTGCCCTATAGCACCTAATACTGGACTGTCTCCTTTTGCTCAATCCATACACACACACACATGTGTGCACAGGCGCGCATGCACACAGCAACGTACCACATGAGGACACAGGTGGAGTTCCCTTGCAATGTAACTGAAAATATGCCAATACCCTTTGGATCACCAGGTTCTGGCTTTATTAGGTAAACTGTTTAAGAGGCACATAACGGAGGGCTTCACAACCTCATTTTACGAAAAGAGAATTTGGTAGCTCCTATTCTTACACTACAGGGTACCTCTGTAAGGAGCTGCCCCTTCATGAGCCAGGCTCACCTTGGTCAGTGGGGGTAGATGATGGCACAGACCCCAAAGGGACAACCCAGCCAGGATGCTTCCTTAATCGCTAGGAAGGAACATAACCCAGCTTCTTGGGGGTCAGATTTATAACTAATGAGGCTCCACATTATGTAACAAACTCACTAGGGAAAAGGTGATTATTTCTTAAAGATGTCCAGCCAATTGACTTTTAAAATTAAAAAAAAAAAAAAGGACCAAGCGCCTCCTCTCTCTTCCCATCCCCCCGGTTGACGAAGTGGGAGCAGTAAGAGGAACAATAATTGAATAAACGAGAAGAAATAAAACAAAAAAGAAAAATAAACATGAGCTGGATCAGGAGCAAAAAAAAAAAAGGCAAAACAAGCAGAAATGATCTTTTGATAAGAACGGTATTACATAATCCAGCGCCTATAACATGGAAAGCCACTTTGCACTGCAAATCACTTTTCCATCAAGAATTAAAAGAAGCAGAACAAACGCAAATATCAATTAAGGTCCAGAGTAGGGCTCCGTTCCCCCTCGAGGGGCTTGTTCTTATCCAAACACTAATGCAGGTACTGTCAGGCTGCCTAGCAAAGGATAGTTTTTATTATCACTTGAGCTGGTCTGTCCAGGGAGTGATTTTCCCATTTTAGTTTGCAAGGAAAAAGCTTAAATAGGAGTAGAATGTCTTTCACTTAGAAGATAATACAATCTATCCCAGTGCTTAAGGCTCATGGGGCCTCTGTGGGTGTATCAGCTTCCAAGGAGCCCTCCTGGCTGTACCAAGGACCGGCTGCCAGGGTGTGGGTTAGACCAGACATCGCCCCTTCCTCCAAGGGCGAAAACAGCACTGCTGTTCCAACCGCTCCCAACAGGAACAAGGCAGACGCGGAGGAAACCAGTGCAGTGCTTGGCCCAAAGGAAGCACAAAAATCATATTTACTGAAGAAATGAGGGGCAAGAAAGAGATCTCTGACCCAAAGAGATAAAATACCAGAGCCAATGAGCTCCTTGTATTAGCTACAGGACAGCCACGCAGGGCAGACCTGCCTTGCATAGGACGACTCAGCGTGTGTTAGTCCAATAAATAAGAAAAGGGGGATAGCCTTGAAACTTACACAGAAATGTAAACATTCTTGGGGAATAAATCATATTTTTATTATTCTATCTGTACCATTTTGAACATGGTGGTAAATTTTCTGAAAAACAAACTGTCCTACTTTGTCTTTTTTTTTATTTATAATGTACAAGTAATCAGATATCTTAATCTATGCACAATACCTTAGATTTCACACTGATTTTTTTAATGTTTATTTATTTTTTTCTTATTAGTCATCCATTTTATCCACATCAGTGTACACATGTCAATCCCAATCTCCCAATTCATCCCACCACCACCACCCCCTGCTGCTTTCCCGCCTTGGTGACCATATGTTTTTTCTCTACTTCTGTGTCTCAATTTCTGCTCTGCAAACCGGTTCATCTGTACCATTTTCTAGGTTCCACACATATGCGTTAATATACGATATTTGTTTTTCCCTTTTTGATTTACTTCACTCTGTATGACAGTCTCTAGATGCCTCCACGTCTCTACAAATGACCCAATTTCGTTCCTTTTTATGGCTGAGTAATATTCCATTGTCTATATGTACCACATCTTCTTCATCCATGTGTCTGTCGATGGGCATTTAGGTTGCTTCCATGACCTGGCTATTGTAAATAGTGCTGCAATGAACATTGGGGTGCATGTGTCTTTTTGAATTATGGTTTTCTCTGGGTATATGCCCAGTAGTGGGATTGCTGGGTCATATGGTAATTCTATTTTTAGTTCTTTAAGGAAACTGCATCCTACTTTGTCTTACAAAACTGAATTTTTATAACGTTGGGTTTGCCTAAAGATGGGAGAGCACATACTTCTCTTCTTTGGAGTAAAAGTACAAGTACCCTGTACAAGTACAAAATAAAGGGAAATGATCAGAAGTGCTTTCCTGTTCAGGGTACTTGTTACCAGTTAGTTGTTGCTGATCTGGCTGATGGACCTGAGAACGTGCGAATGAAGCTGGTGACGATAAAACGCTATAGGTTGGGAACTCACGCCAGGGTCACGACTCAACCTCCTGTTCAGGGTAACTGCCGTTTTTTTTTTTTGACCAAATTAGGCCTCCTTGGACCTCTGGGGTAGCCCTTCTGCATTTCCAGGCAGGAGGTGGATAAGGGGCTATTTCGGTCTGTCTGCCCATCTGGTCCCTTTGTATCTGGCTAGCTCAGCCACTCAGCTCAAGGTCAGGCCAGCAGATGAGGTGCCTTTGCTCTGACCAGCCATCCATCCCACTACGACACGGACCACTCACTGGATACAGAAGAGACCCAGTAAGAAAGTCCCAGGGGGGGAGGCACCCTCTCATCCCCACAACACAAGTGCAATTCCCGGCTGGGGGTCTGCAGCACACTTGTCACTTAAGAAGGGGAAAGGACATCAGAACTTGACAGAGGAATCAGCACCAAACTGTTGTCCCCAAACAAAGAACTCATATCAACAGGGAATATAAAAATGTTATTGAGAACTTCTGTTCTCAGATGTTTAATACAAAGGAGAGATTCTTGTGCCAGGGAACAAAGTGATCCAGTATTCACAAAGCAGGAATTCTCCCACTGTACATTTTGTTTCCAAAACACTTAGGACTACAGCAAGTTTTCCAGTTGGGGTAAAGAAGCTACTTCTGGAAGCAAGAGAGGAGATAACTGAAATCTTTCACAGAGGAGCTGAAATCCTTCCAAGAAAAAGCACAGCCAATGTCAGCATTTAGGGGCATCCAGTGTGGATGGTGAGCCGACCTGTCCCCTAACATATGGGGGGGAAATGAGCGCTGAGAGTTCTTAAAGCTACAGAACATTCTAGTAACATACCATGGGAACCCAGGAACCTCAAGCTTTTTTTTAAAAATTAACTCCTTGAGCCCGGGGTTCCAGGCAGTGCCAGTGTAATTGTACTTCCACCGGGATTGCTGCCAGGAAGGAACAAGCAGGGCTTCTTTAGTACATATTTTAAAAACCTGTTTTGTGACCTGCAGGGAAGTCAGGTGGTAAGGAACCTTCTTTTATCAAGGTGGGAGCTGGGGAGCAGGACAGCGGATGAGTGACCTTTCTCTCTGGCATGTTCACCATATGAGCTGCACGATGGAATTTAGAGCCAAAGTCGCCAACCAGAAAGAGAACGCAAGGGTATCGGTCGGTTTCTCTTATTTTCATGTCATTATTTTTACTTTTCACTGAAAACAGTCACATCGCTGTTTGTCCCTCTGTCCGCTTTACCAGGCTGGACGTTCCTGGAAGGAAATGCAAAATGGACGAAGACCCCCGGCTTCGAGACCAGGTTCACCATTTAAATCCTAGCTCTGCGACCACCATGCGGTCAGTGTCAACTTCTCTTCAACTCAACTTCCTTACTCATAAACTGGGAATAAAGATGCCCATCTTTTAGGATTGTGGAAAATCTCAAATGTAAAATTATAAGTGAAGTGCCTACACACAGTAGGTCCTGCCTTTGAGTTCAGGGGCTGTGACTCACTCACCTTGGTATCTATCCCCCATAGCACTTTGCCCTTGAACCCTCTCCCGGGCAGTGTACCAGCACGCTTCCAATTAGTCATGACTAAAATTTGGTACAGCTCACCGTACTCCAAGCATTATTTTATGAATGGCAAGGATAGTGGCAAAATCAAATATGAGATGATCTTACTGCTTTGCTGCATCTCCTACCACTGGAATGTCAAAGGGACAATGTTAAAGTAAGTACACAAAGGAAATACTTAAAGAGGCAAAGGAGGAATTAAAGAGAGCCACAGAGATGCAAGTCAGGAAATTAAGTCTTAATTCTCAGCTCTGCCTCCAAAGTACTAGTGTCTTTGAACAGCCTGCATAAATAATCTCAAGCCTTTGTTTAAAGAGTTAGCATCTAGGAGCTAGCATCTGTGACAACTAACTAAAATTTTAGTAAATATTAACAGAAGCTGACATGATGGAAATTTTTAGGGCCATCATCCACTAAAAACCTTACTACTTGGGATTATCCTTTCTATATGGTCCATGGGAATGGAGACCACACCAAGTGGCTTACGGCTCTTACAATCAATACCTACAACTCTCCCACCCACTTGGTCACAGTCTTTTCTGGGCACGTAGCATGTGGAGTGCACTGTATCAAGTCCTCTCCGCCTGTGAGTGAGAATGGGAGAGGCACCAGCCCACCAAGATACAGCAAAGGGAGAGGAGGCGACTGCGTACGAGACCAGGGGAAGACTGTCCACGGAGGGGAAGGCACAGAGGCGAGGGACCTACAGTGCAGGGGCCGCAAGGTGGTTCAAAGGAAGAGCGAGGACTCTCACTGATGACCCATAGAGAGAAAGAAAGCTTCAAGATCCGGCGAGGCGCCGGGGCTGGGAGAACAGATGTGTGACAAGTGGGGACACCGTGGAGAAGCACCTGTGACACTCCAGGTGGCTCCAGCCAGAACTCCAGCCCTCTCCCGCTCGAATCAAAATAAACACTGAAGCAATCAAACAAGCACTCATGCGCTTCCAGCAGAGCCCCGGACTCAGGCTGGGAGTGGGGCGGGTAAGGGCAGGGCTTGACGGGGCCAGAGGAATGCAAGGGAGAGAGGAGAAAGGGCCTCTGTCCTTGTGCAACTGTTATGGAATTCGGAGAGAAACAATAACACAATAAAGGCAGCCATCAGTAATCAAACACAAGACACTTCCCTGTGTTGTTGCATCTGATCGTCATAGTAACCCTAGGATGTAGATATTAATAACCCATTTAAAGATGTCACCCAAGATTACAGAACTAGTTAAAGATGAAACCACGGCTAAAAGTCAGATCAGTCTGACTCCAGAATTCGTTTTCCAAGCTCCTATACTCAACTGATTCTCTCTCTGAGAATCTCTCTGAGAATCAGAACTTTATACATACATGCATGAACATGGAGGAGAATTTTATAATCTAGGTGTGGGGCAGGCCGGCCTCACTATGACTCAAACCCCAGAGGCTATAAAAGAAAAAAACTGATAAATCTGATTACATGAAAATAAAAATTTTCTGCCTGGGAAAAATACACCGTAAACAAAGACAAACGACAAACCAGAGAACTACTGGGAACATAAATCATAGGCAAAGGCTAATTTATTAATATATAAGGAATGCCTATACATCAATAAGAAAACATCCAACAAGACCTAAAGGACATTCAGCTGAGAGAAAAGAAAATCAAAATAGTTCACAAACACATTAAAAGATACTAAACTTTACTCATAAGAGAAATGCAGACTAAACAATATATTAGGATTAGTGAACACTGAAACGTTTTATTCTACAAGCGTTGGTGAGGATATGAGGAAAGAGGCGCTTTCATAAATTACTAATGAGAGACTAAATGGATACATCCGTTAGGAAGGCAATCTGGCGCTATCTATCAAAATTATAACTGTCTTTACCCTCTGACCCAAAATTCCAATTCCGGGATTTTATCCTGAAGATAAATCATACACACGCAAAGTGATGCCTATAGAAAGCCAATAGTTGCAGCAATGTTTGTACCAGGCAAAGTCAGAAGACCACCGAAATATCCAACCAAAGGACAAGGATTAAATAAATTATGGCATCTCCCTATAATGGCCTATTATTTAGCCACCAAAGAGGAGAGGAAGCTCTTAATGTGCTGATATGGAACAAGCCCCAAGGAATATTGCTAAGCAAACAAAGCAAAGTAAAACTGTCAAGCAGAATATGCTATCACAAATGTCAAAACACAATTACATAGAGTATACATATGTATTTCTGTGCACCCCATGGAGAGACACACAAGAGACTTGTTACACTAGGCTCTTCCAGGGAGAAGGTTGGTGGGTGGCTGGAATACAAGGGTAGGAGGGAGACTTCCTTGTCATTGTATACTTTGTATCTTTTGAATTTAACAACATGTACTTATGCCTATTCAAAAAACAAGTTAAACACACACACGTATAGAGATACACTGCATACAAATCAAAATCGAGTGCCAAGCAGTGGCAAAAAAGCTGGCTTCTGGCCCAGCCTTGCAGCCAGTGGGCTGGTGAGAAAAGCTCCCTCACCAAAGTCTCAGTTCCGTCATCCATAAAATGGGATACTTCCTCCTTCCTCTTGTGCTTTTGAGGAGTAAATGAATGGATATACATAAAGCCCTTAGACCGGTGCCTGGCACACAGCAAACGTACACAAGTGCCTGTTAAATAAGCACCATGTAAGCCGAAATCAGAAAGATACACAGGAATTAGACCAGGAAGACAGAAGCAGGGGGAAGCAGAATGTGCCACTCAGAAGGAACAGCACATGCAAAGATCAGGGGGTAGGAAAGCACACTGCTGTACAGAGGGCATCCTGGAGGGGAGCGGGAACCAAAGAGAAGGGGCTAAAGGAGTGAGCGTGGACCAGTCCGGACAGTTTCTCTGCGGGGGATGGGCAGCAAATGGAGCATTTCGGGCAGGGGAATTCCATGATTGGACAGGCTTTCCTAGAAAGAGTTCTCTGGCAACCGTCAGGAAGACAAGTTGGAGAGAGGCACAAACTGGGTGGCAGAGAGGCCACTTAACCATTGTTGCAGCAAAATGAGGCGGCTGTGAGCCAAAATGGTGCCAGTGGGGAAGTAGGAGAGGAAGGATTCGGGAGACACAAAGGAGGCCAAATCCAGCTGGCTTGTGGACCTGGCCGGGGAAAGGGTGGAGAAGATGCAACCAGGGATAACTCCCAAAGGTCTGACTTGGCTTATGTGGAAGCCCAAGACGCAACTCAGTGAGAAAAGGAGTTCAGGAAGAGGAGCTGGTTGGGGGTGGAGGTAAGATGGTAGGTTAGGTCCCAGGTTTGTTGAGGTTCAAATGTCTCCTGGGTAATCCATGGTTAGCTACAGGCATCTAAACCTCAGATGATGGACTCTGGCTGCACATACAGCTTTGGGAGGTACCAGACAAACCTGTAATACTGAAAGGCTCTGGACTATGGTTAAGGCAGCTGCCACCAAATGGCAATGGTCCCTTTGGTCCAAGGGAGAGATTTTTGAGAAGATACATGACCTATGATTCAGGTAAGACCCACGCTCCTCCCTGCATCCCTCTCTTCTGCTCTCCTTCCCTCTCTCCCTTCTTATACTCCCTCCTCTCTCTTCTTCTCTCTTCCCCCCTCCTCCTTCCTTCCTAAAAATGGAAAAAAGTTCTCATAAGAGGTTTCCTAAAATGCTTCGCGTGAAGCAACCCACTTCCGACAGTCCCAGCTAACTGGTGACGAAGGCTTTATTTTTTTCCAACATTCCTGCCCTGCTCTCGTTTCTCTCTTTACACACAGAAGTCACTAGAAAGTTGTCACTGTCCTGTAGACGCATCTCCGCGTGACGGGGAGCATCCCTGAAGACCTTATTTTTCCATGTGTCTGTCTCAACAGCTGCAGTGTCTGTCTCAACGGCTGCAGTGTCTGTCTCAACGGCTGCACTGTCTAGGTGCTTCTTAGAAAGGACATTCTGTGGTTTTTCTCTGCTGCTGAGGGTCTTCAGTGAATCCAACCCCACTTAAAGACCACCTCCCAAAGGGTTTTACTAAAAGACCACCTCCCAAAGGGTTTTACTAAGAGACGTTAGAACTGACTTCTGAAAGAGCATACTAAAAGTAGGCTCTTTGTACTTTTCTACTAAAAGTAAAATCATGTTTAAGCAAGATTTCTGGAACAAGTTAGGCAGGATCCTGGGGCCAGGATTCAGGAGTTTCCAGCTTTGTTACTCACTCACTCACCCGTTCACATGATCCTAAACTTCCCTCAGCTCTGGTCTCCTCACCTACAAAATCGGGGTCAATTGCTAGACCACCTCCAAATCTCCTTCTGGCTCTAAAATTTTGCGAAGTCTAGATTGGAGGGAGGATGGAAATTGGTCTCATGAGAGTGTGGACTATTTCCGCAATTCAAACGTGCCAGTAAACATTTAAGGCAACTTCAGTTTTAGAGATTAGTTGATTTCCTGACTGGACAATAGAAATATTCCAATTTTATCATCCACCAAGTGTGTTGCAATGGCCCATATACTTATCCCAAAGGGAACCCCAACTGTTATAACCCAGCAAGTGCCACTCACTTTTCAAATTCATACTTGGCCAAAGAAACCATCTCTTTTCCTGAAGAAACCACAGCTAGAGACTCTGAGGGGAGAGAAAAATGCCATGCAAGGCATGGATGACTACTCAGTCTTTAACTATGTAAATTATAGGCCTGCCTTTTTAAATGCAAGGTAGTTCAGTCTACCAAGAAATGGACAATGTATTTTCCCACTTACAGAGATTTATGTGACTTGTGAGAACAAGCCGGGAATATGAACGGGGAGACCTAACCTGATAACAGACTGCCTGCCTTCTCTCTCCCATAGAAGCCATGGGATCGTCCAGATGCATTCAGTTATTATAGCAAGGCAACAGCACAAACGGCCACAAGAGATTTCATGTAGAGCTCAACACAAAGAAAACCAACCAGGAGAAAGTGGCCATTTTTTATATAAGAAGAGTTTTTTTCCCATCATGTCTGTCAAAATGTGATTTCCCTAGAATCTGTGTACTTTTAGTAAAAAGCAATATGTCAGAGTTTAATTGACTTAAAATGTTGTATCTTAAAAGATATCAGGTAATGTACCCTCTTAAACCAAAGCCTGGATTAGATTAGTTTGAAATGCATCATCCTCAAAAATAATTTCAGTTGAAACCTGATTTCAGCAGTGTGATTTGGTAATCACATAAGGGAGAATATTAGGTATCTTACAACATTCATAGAGTATTTGCTGTTAATCACACAGCAATATAGAAATTAGCTGTCTAATTTACTAGAAACCAGATATAATTTATTGGTGTTTTGACGGGATGCACAGATAGGTTTCCATCTTTGAAATTTATACATATATATATGCACACACTAGTGTTTATCTTTAAATTGCTCACTATACCCAACATCACTCAAAATAAGAGAAAGGACAGGATAAATTAAACCATAAACTGAGTTATTTCGCCTATTAGTTTCACAAATGTTAAAAAGGCTGACGACTAGTCAGACAGCTGGTGGAGCTGTAAACTGCTAACTCCTATGGAGGGCGATTTGACAGAACCAATCAAAATGCCAAACACACTCACTTTTGGTTGCAGCAATTCTGCTTCTAGGATTTCTTTCTATAGACACACGAAATAATTTAATACAAAGCTATTCACTGCATCATTATCTGTCCCAGAAAAAATTGGAAACAGCCTAAATATCTATCAGTAAGGGACTAGCGAATAAGCCATAGTAACAAAGAAAGAGGATGCTCGCTCAACTTACTAATATGCACTGAATTCCAGACTGTATTTAAGTGAAAAGCCCATATGCAGAACAGCATTTATGTTTGCCATGTATAAAAAAGGGGAAAATAAGTAAATTCACATACGTATGCATACGTGTACATATATGTATACCCATATATATGGACGCATATGTGTATACGTAAGTATGAATATACACACACATAACAAGACTCTGATAACACAGATTCTGGGAAAGGCAACCAGGTGCATGGGCAGAGGAACAAGTGGAAGTCCCTCCCCTGCATACCTTTAGGGGCCTTTTGGGGTTTTTGTTTGTTTGTTCATTTGTTATTGAAGTATAGTTGATTTACAATGTTGTATTAGTTTCTGGTGTACAGCAAAGTGATTCAGTTATATACATATATGTTTTTCATATTCTTTTCCTTTATGGTTTATTACAGGATACTGAGTATAGTTCCCTGTGCTATACAGTAGGACCTTGTTGTTTATCCATTCTATATGTAATAGTTTGCATCTGCTAGTCCCTTTTGGGACCTTTTGAATTTTGAACCATGTGAACATGTTACCTATTCAAAAATAATTTGACAAACATAAATAATAATAAATTGTTGGCGGGTAAGCAGTAAATACACACTCATATGTATTACTACTTAATACGAACGTGAAGGACCATATTTTTTAAACACCAAAACATTTAGGCCAAGATTGGGTTTTTAAAACAATGCTACGAAGAACAAAAATGAGGTGATCTTCCTCTTTCTATTCTCTTGGAGCTTTTATAAAATAATAAATGACATATAACAGTTTGGAGGAAAACCAATTAAAGGGACATAAATCATCATTAACCCCTTCCCCAGATGAATGACAAAGAGACACATGTTCTAATTAACACTGAGTAACATTGTGTAAAGAGCAGTTTGCAATGGAAATGAACAGATGGCAAACAAGCATATGAGGTATTGGGGTGCAAGACAGAAAACTTGATCTGACACTGAAAACTTCAAGCAAGTGAAAGAAATTGTACCTGAATGAAAATTGCTCTAAAAAGATGAACGAGCTCCCCTATCTAACTTTCTCTAGTTTTTAGGTGCATTTGGGGGGGGTGTTGCTGCTTTCTGTGTTCAGTCCCCACGAGGCAAATACTAGTTCAAAGCCCATCCCACTGTCTACATAGGCAAACACACCCACACACCAACCATGCCCACACACCAACCACGCCCACACACCAACCACGCAGCCACCTTTTTACAACAGAAAGATTTCCTACCCCCAGGCAACGGATGGCTCAGTTCATTTCAAATCAGTCTAGCATTTCAGTTAAACTAAAGGCTTTAGACATCATCTTGGAGTTGGATGTAATAAGAGCTGACCTAGAGAGTTATGCTTTAACAACCCTCTCTTTTCTTTCCTTTGAAACAGAGATTTATGACAGGAGGCAGAGAAAGAGACAAAGATCGCAGGGTTGATGAAACCCTCTTGTGATGCACAGAGCAGGTACCGAGGGGTTTGTGCTCCTGACTTCTCTTTGCTCAAAGGCAGACCAAGTGAGGAAGGAGGCACGGTTTCCTCTTGTTTACAAGTTCATCCCATTCTTAGACTTTTCTCTGTGGAAACAAGGATGCCACAGCAGTGGCAGTTTCATTAGCTGAACCCTCAGCAAAGAACCAGTGACCGACTCCACATGTGGGAGACTTCAGCCCAGCTGACAGATGCTATTTCTCTCTGTCCCCATTGACCCAGACTGGGGAGACGGCACATTTCAGACAGGATGCCCTCCCAAGGTCGTGATGCAACCCTGAAGAAAAAAAAATCTGTTCAGGATCCAAAACCAGGATCTGGTTTCTGCCAATTCAGAACGACAGAGACCAGTGGCTCAGACACTGTCCTTACAGAAGGTATGTTGAATTGATACATATTTAACATCAGCCGACACTTCGTACTCTCCTGTCTTTTATTGTTTTACCTACATCTAGGGTTTTAAATGTACATTCTGTAGTGAACAACAGCTGGATAAAAAACATAAAACTTTGAGTAAACACCAGATACAGTTCCTGCTTTCCAGGCAAAAAGCAGAAAAGGTTTTTGTTTGTTTGATTTTGGAACTCCAAATAACTACTCAGAGGAAAAAATGCACATAGTGGGGTAATCAGCTATATGAACAACATTTAAGGCCAGGAATTATAAGTATAAACGATTTGTGCAATCTGAATTTTTGGATTTAAACTGACAATGTAGTTCCTGTGTTTGAGAGGAATATACATTTATTACATACATATAGACACACATGCACAGATTTATGTATCTATTTTATACAAAGCAGACAGTTTCCACTAAGCTATTATTTGAAGTATTTGGATTCAAACTCAGTTCCTTTCTCCATCTGAGACAACAGACCCCTCTGGTTTGAGGATATTTTTAAATATAAAAACTAATTATCCTATTTCACTGCCTATAAATTCAATTTCTATTTCTGAGCCTGCTTCTGTTGTATGTCTCCTGGTAGGTCCCCTTGCATTATGGCTTGTTTACAACCCAGTCTCAAATCACAGGAAAGACAGGGATCAAATAAAAATCAGCTTTCCAACCTTTTAGGAGGGTTTGGTAATGCAGCAACATTTCCATAATGCTATATATTTTTAAAAAATCAAGTCCACTTTCGATGAAAGGATAGTTCTTTTTAAGCGGTAAATTTTATAGACAATGTAGAGCGTATAAATTGGATGCATAAAGAGCGAGGCTAATGCCAGTGTCAGAATGCTTTGTCTTGGTGAGATTCTCCTGCAAAAACCAATCAACCAGTGCACCTGGAGATGCATCAGGCAAACTTTTGCAGACAAGAGTCCGGGTTTTGCTTTGTGTCAGCCTCCTAAGAACTTCCAAGGCCATTCTGGACTGGATCACAGAGTAGAGGTATGCAATGTACAGCAAACACTTTCCCTTCTCAACCCTGCTAACTCCTTAAAAAGAGAGGCCTTCAAAAACTTGTCAAGGAGAGCAAATTAACCACCACAATTTACGTTGTCCAGCTGGGGTAGTGAAGGTCAAAGGCAAACCAAAATAAATTGTCAATGATAAAGAATTAAATCAGCCTACGCTTAAAAAAAAAAAAATCCTTCAGGTCCATTCTACTGTCTCCGTTTCAGTTATGTGAGCCTATCTTCAGAAAGTTCCTCATCAAAAATCTGCCCTTAGATTGCTGGCTTGGCCACCAATTAGCTGGCTCAACCCCTGGCAGGCTCCTTAACTCTTGAGACCTTATTTTTCTTATCTATGAAGTGCGGGAGCTGGGCAAGGTGACTGAGGTTCCTTCCAGCTCTAACCGTCCATGGTTTGTGATCAAAGGCTGTGCCCACACCCACTCTGACCCCCCCATCCCAAGCCTTTCGCCTGACTCATCTCTTCTAAGGCTCGGTCTCCACGGTTTTCTGGACCCCGCAGCAATGGTAGCAGACGAAAACGAGATCTTTCTTAGACGTTCCTAATCAAGATGCTTTCTGTTTCTTGGATTTACAAACATCTCAGATCAGATGAATAGTAAGGAGAGGGTCCAAAGGATGAACTAAGATGATTAAGATGACATGCCTCCAAAAGGAAGAAAAACATATTTGTGAGGAGGACAAAGCCACTTCTGGAAATTCTGGGCTTTTTTTTTTTTCTTTTTCAAGAAGGGATCTAAGAGGACGTTTTCATACTCTACTCCCTCAGTCCCGATTTTTGAGGCTCTGATTCTTCTTATTTCCCATCCCTCACAAGACCAGGAAAGATGGACAGAGAATTTTTTTCTCACTGTCTTCTGATTTAGCCAAGTGGGGATCATTTCTTCATGACTATCATTCTATACACTGATTTCTGAGACCTCCTGGTAAACGTTGACTAGGCCCACCTACCATGGACTGGACCTTCTGTAAAGGTATTTTAAACAACACATTTCCCACACTGGATATCCACAAAGGCTGATATCTGGATTCTTCCCACCCTTATTTTTGGAGCAGTAAAGTTTTCTTCAAGCTGCCATATATAAGTGAAGGCCCTGTGTACGGAGCCGCCAGTGATTTCTGCCACAAGCCCCACCTTGCCCCAAAAGAAGAAACTTCCAGGCTCCTGGCTGAATCCAGGTATCTGTCAGCCTAACTGGTACATCTAAATAAGTGCTTGATTTTTTAAAACAGAAAATTCTAAGTCCAGCTACACGCAAGCTATAAAGAGCGTAGCCCTGCTATCGTTACATTCTAGGACCCAAACATTCGTTCACCAATATACTCAAGAACAGAAATAGGTTCTGCCTTCGAAAGTCCGTGTGTGGTCCTCAAGGAAGTATTTATTCAACTACTATGGTATACACATCCACTCTCTGGCTCCAATATCCTTTTACATCCAAAAATCGGGAAATAATTTTTGATGGCCAAAGTTTGGGTGACCTGAAGACCATTCAATTACTGAGGCCATGGTCAATAATGTTAGATTTCATGAAAACTCTGCTGTCCACTGCAGGGTGGCATCCCAGTGGGGTCCTTTGACCCCCAAACCCTGCCCCACCTGTACCCAAGCATGGCAAGTTCCAAGGGGCACTACCCTTACTGGCCTTCAACCCAAAACCCATGGGGCCACAAGATGGAAGAGAACTTGGAACATGCCCTTCCACTCTGGTGCTAAATACCATACAGCCCTGACTTTTCTAGAACACTTTGTGAGAGTGCCCTGGGTTTCACGACTAACAGAGTTTCCCTGTTGTTGAGAAATAAAGGACAAGTTTTAAGTAGTTTCACATGCAAACATCGCCGCTCGGAGAAGCACACACACTACAGTACATGTAGTTTTCTTTGTTATTGTTTGCAGTTTCCAGTTTAGGACTTATCCAATTATCTACCTATTGTCTGGTAGGCCTGGCACAGGGGATTCCAATTACAGGAAATGCTTCTGCAATCGCAGGCCCAAAGCAAACCCGGGAGCAGATGGCGGCTCAGCCAGAGGGCGCGTATGCGCCAGAGGGGGTCCGGCTGGGAGGGAGAGGCTGCCTGGCAAAACAACCCAAGTGTGAAGTTCAACTACAAAGCTACTTCCAACCACTTTGCATGGATCTGCTCTTTACTGTAGGAAGGGGAGTGAAAACGGAATAGGGGTGTGTATGGGAGGGTGATGCTGTTGAAAGCTGCTTGAGGGGACAGCCAACACCTGTACTTACAAAGGGTTTGGGGCGCAGAGGACCACACAGGGATGCCACCCTGCAGTGGACAGAAGAGCTCTGCTGAGATGCTTTATGGAGGCCCTGGCATGGTTGATTTAGATGCTCTGGGACAGACAGACAGACTCTGGGCTGGAAAGACTAAGGTCAGCTCGCACCCCTGTAGCTCTTTTGGGGGGTGAAGGGGGCGTGAGCTCTTGCCGAGAGACTCTGAAACCTCAGTCTCCCCCGACTGCTCTTCTGCAGGAGTTTCCTTTAAAACCCAGATCACTTCACTTCCCTGCTCAAAGCTGTCCGCTGACTTCGCATCACACACAAAACAAAATCCAAATCCCTGCCGGAGTCTACCAGGCCCTGCCGTGGTTCCCAATGGGAGCAGAACCGCCCTTGGGGGCACCGGGGGAACCCGTAGGGGCTGTTCCGGACGTCACATGACAACCGGGGTCATTAGTGGTGCTTTGTGGGTGGACAACCTGAAACGCATGGGATGGTCCCACACAGCCCAGAAACGCCCCACGCCCCCTGTGAGCTCCCAACGCCCCCTGGACATTCCCAGCGCCATTTTACACTTCATGTCAATGTGAAGAGTTTTGTCCACGATTTTCAGGAGCACCCAAATGCTAGGAATGCAACAGGGAACAACATAGTTTGTTTTGTTGGGAACTTGACCAAGAAGTATTCACCATATCAGAAATATCACATCACTAATCGCGACACTGACTGTCATTGAATCGCGATATAACACATCAGCAGCCCCTGCCTTTATTGCTGCCACGTTCCCAGGGATCCTACAAGGACGTGTAAAAATGTGACCGCCTGTTACGACTTCCCATGTAGTCATGCCTCCGCTGACATGCTGAGATGCTTATTATAAGTGACTGTCCTTTTGTATTTTCTTTATAGTACGGTTAAGGCATTATATCGATGGTTTGTAATTTATGTGGGTGCACAGGTTGTATTTTCTACAAATTTCATTGCAGGAGAGTACAAGGAGTGTCACTAATATCTGTGATGAAAAGCAGGGTTTGGGTCTGGCCGGGGCCAATTCGCACCACCTCTCCCCTCATTCTGAGCCCCTCTGTTAGGCTCTGCAGGTGCCCTGCTCCTGCCCTAGGACTTCACCTTGGCCTCCCTGGAAGGCATGTCTCTCAGACATCCTCAAGGCTACCTTCCTCCATTCCCTTCCGCCATCCCTTTACTCTCCTTTTTCTTCTATAGAATTTATCATTGCTCGACGTTAAATTTTATCCTTCATCGTTTATTGGCTTTCTCTGCTACTAGAATTAAGTCTGTGAGACCAAGGACCTATCTTGTTCCCCAGCACCAAGAACACTGCCTGACACGGAGAAGGCACTTATTAACATCTGTTGACAAATAAAGTAACAACAGACAAACTGAAGTTTAGTCCTACCAAGGGGCTCAGATTCCCTGGGAAATAGCAAATCCTCCCATGACCAGTGTTGCAAAATGTGCTCTTTCTTCCACTGGCCATGTTTCTCACGCTGCACCCTTTTTCTTAGCCAAAGAGCAGTAAAAGAGAAAGAAGCCAGTGAAAAGGAGGAGGGTGAATTCCTTTAAATAACCATCTTTGCAGGACAAGCTGTATGGGATGGACTCTAACAAGGGGACTCCCCCTAATCTTCAGGACATCCTGCCCATCCTCTCTACCCATTGTACAGACACACACTGTGGAGGCAAAGGTTTGATTCCTGAAGAGCCCAAAGCCCCTCAAAAAAGAACCAACTTCTACAATTCCATACCCAATAAATGCAACTCAAACCAAAAGATATTTTAAGATGGCTAGATCCTGACTGGTGATGGCCAAAGTGTGTCCTCCTTTACTCTTCTGTTCATTTCCGACCCCCCTGTTCTTTGAAATGAATTGTATTCAGAAATTATCAGGAAGTAATGCTCTTCAAATCAAAATCCCAATAGGTATTTTTGTGGAACTTGATGAGCTGACTTTGAACGTCATATGGAAGCCAAAAGGCCAGAGACAGCCACAATACACTTAAGAAAAAGAAAATGAGGCAAAGAACTTACTCTACTGGATGTCAAGACTTATAAAGCTATAACAAGTAAGAGAGTGTGCCATTGGCACAAGTGGAAGCAAACAGACCAATGGAACAGAACAGAGAGCCCATCAACAGACCCACACATACAGAGATACCGAATTTTTGAAAAATCTAACACCACAGAGCATTAGGAAAAGATGCTTTCCCCAGTAAACGGGGCTGAGTTGATTGGCTAACCACGTGGGAAACAGAAAACGTCGCTCTCCCAGCTCAAAACCTTCATGTAACTCAATTCCAGGTGTGCTGTATAAATGTAAACTTAAGTGGCAAAACAATACAACTTTTAGAAGTTAATATTAGAGAAAAATCTTCATGACCTTGGGATAGCAGGACAAAAGCAGCACTAACCGTAAAGGAAAAGATGCTCAATGAGGCTACATTAAAATTAAGAACTTCTTTTCATCAGAGGATGCTGTTAGGAGCATAAAAAGTCACAGAGGGGGGGAAAGATATTTGCAACCCATACGACTAGTGAAAGGTTCAGTCCAGAAGATGTAAAAAACGCTTACAAATGCACAAGTGAAAGACAAGGCAACACAGCTGAAAAATGGCTAAGAGACCTGAATAGGCATGTCACAAGAGAGGACAGTCAAGAAACGTATGAAAAACAATTAGTAATCAGTGATTGATAGTAAGAGAAACACAGAGAGCAGAAACAAAAACAAAATGACACTGTGATACCATTATAAACACAGCAGACAGGCTAAAATAAAGAGACTGACAATTCTAAGTTTGGAGAGTAAGCAAAGTATCAGGAGCTCTCATACACCTGGCGGGAGTGTGAACTAATTCAAACATTCTGCAAGACTGTTTGGCATTACATCTACAACAATTCTACCATTTGATTGGTACCCAACAGAAACGTGGTCTATAAATACAATGGGATATTATTCAGCCTTAAATAGGAAATTCTGACACAAGCTACAACATGGATGGACCTTGAACGCATATAAGTTCACAAATATAATCCCACTTCTATGCGGTACCTAGAGTATTCAGTTCACAAGAGACAGAAAGTAGAATGGCAGTTGCCAGGGGGTGGGGGAGAGGGGAGAATGGCAAATTAGTGTTTAATGGGTACGGAGTTTCTGTTTGGGCAAATGAAAGAAAGAAATGGCAGCAAGTGTTATTGTAAGGTACATCCCCAAAGCAGAAGTTAATTTTAACATATTCCCAAGAGAGAGAAGCCAGCGCATCCACAGGGGCTCACCGTTATTTGGCTGTCAGTATTTTTTTTTTTTTTTTTAATTCCATCCCATACTCAACGTAAATACCAACACAGGAGTTTCTTACAGTGAAGTGTGAACTAAAATTGGTCCGTAGCAGTAACTAATGCTATCAGATTTACTAAGTATTCTATTTGTACTTTGATTGTAGCCTTCATTAGCTAAGGTGAGCTCAATGCTGATCAGGTAAATCAAAGATTATAGTTGAGAAAAAGGGCATTGATATTACCTGACTTAATCACTCAATTCAATAAGGGTTGGTATCCCAAGGTCTTGCTGTGTTTAATTAAGAAAGTTAAGCTCCAAGTCACCCTTTGATGATATTTAACTGCAATTCTGATTATCTTTAAACTGCAATTCTAATCCATGAGATGCAGCTAGCAATTATTTCTCTCATGTGCCGAAGGATCAGAATTTACCCTGGAAGTTTATCAGAATTGCTTCCAATCTTCAAAACCCCACATTTGCATGCTATAGCCTACAGTGGCCTTGAAAATAATCTGTCCAAACACCCAGTTTAACCCATGGTTTAAGCTAAAAAGAAAGTGGACTTCACTTATTTTTCTTTTTTCCTCCTGAATGGAGGTCCAATTTGTAAAGCAGGTCGATAGAATGGAAATCTGATTTTCAAGGTTAGCTTTCACATACATCTAAATAATATTTCAGATGGCAGATTTTACAGAATCATACTAGAGATTATACTTACTCCAAACACCAAAGAGTTGGCATTGGGACCCTTCCACGATGACTTCTATGAAAGGCACTGAATCTTCATAATCACGAAAAGTAAGATCATGAATGTCAAAACACAGGCCCTGGCTCACAGAAAAATGCTTAATAAATGGCAGTAAAATATATATATATATAATAATAGCAAGAGTTGAATGTGCATGGTCCATGTAAGCTAAATGTCTTATCTCATTTTAGCTGAACAGATTTTAGAACAGTCAGTGATTCCATTCTATTTTGTAAATTATTGAGCTGCACCAATTTGGAAATTCTTCTGAAACTCAATTCCCAGGCATTTGGCTTTTGTTCCTGGGATTTCCACTGCTTTAGAGGATCCAGCTTTAATGGGTCCTTTCTGAGAAACCCTCCACAGGTTCTGAGAAGTACTTTTAGTGAATGCTCCATTTAACTTCATTTTGCAATTAATGAAACTTTCAAGACATATTTCCCCTCCCCTTTTTTCTATTCGAGTGATTTGTTTTTCTTGCCTTCTGGGTAATTAGGAGCAGATAACTACTCCCACTAGGACCTAAAGGCCATAAATATGGCACCAGAAATGCCAAACGCCAAAACAAATGTCATTTGCAGGGTTCTGAAAAGCCCATCTCTCAGACTTAAAAATATTCCACGTTACCGGTAAAGGTCTTTGGTCGGTAGGTATCAAACGGATCACTTTCAGATTTCAGTGAAATTCAACCAATAGTAAAGCCTTTTGAGTTTTCAGTCTTCCTTAACAAGAATACTTAACCTTTACCAGTCTGGGAGCTAGACTCTTTCCTGCCTTTGCAACTTGACCAGTTTGGTAATAAAACAAACAACCAATTTAGTTGTTTATTTTCTTAGCTTAAAAATGTTTGTGTGTTTAACTGAGTGCCAACGTACTGTATCTGCTCTTCTTCTTTTAAAGTTTTAAACAAACCATCACTGGACATAATTAACCAGGAACAATCCTCTGCTTGTGAGACACGTATCCCCCATCTAGAAACACGACAGAAAAGAATGCGGTTTATAGGGACCCGGAGTCTCTCCAAATTACTGTTCACTGTCTGGTGAAAAGCACTGTTTCAATCATTTTCCCAGTCACCCAATGCACGACCCCGGAATTCGCAGTTCAGTTATAGACCTAGGAAGTCACAGCCCCTTTGGTGATGGATAAAGCCACAAGGCTTGGTTCAGAGGAGGCAAAGATGCATCCAAATGTGAGAACAAACTTCTTGCTCCCACAGGATTCTTTATGCTTCCTAGTTTTAGGTAGATCAAGAGTACTTTGAAAATAAACTTGGCGTTTGTTTCCTAGCCCAGTGGAAAAATATGACTTCAGACTCTGCGGTGACAAAAAAGAAGCCTTACTTTCCTGGGCAACCAGAACCCAGTTGTCACAGGAACTGCGGCAGGTCAACAAAAAGGGTATGATGTCCACTTGAGAGCCCTGGTGAAGGTGATGGGTCAGCCTTGCCTGGGGGAGCATCTTTGAAGCTTTAAAATACGCTGATTCCTGGGTCCCACCCTCCACTCCTCTGCCCCCTCAGTGTTCTGACTAAATTAGTCTGAGAAGTGGCCTGGACACTGGGATTTTAAATGTTCCCTGGGTGATGTTAATGTGCAGCCAGGGCTGAGAACCCCTGTGTCTTACTCTATTTGGGCTGCTATTACAGAATACCATGGACTGGGTGACTTAGAAACAACAGAAATGTATTTCTCACAGTTCTGGAGGCTGGAAGTCCAAGAACAAGGAGCCAGCAAATTCAGCATCTGGGGAGAGCCCACTGCCTGGTGCACAGACAGCCGTCTTCTGTGTCTCACGTGTGGGAAGGGGCGAGGGAGCTCTGTGGGGCCTCTCTTCTAAGGGCACTAACTCCATTCACGAGGGCTCCTCCCTCATGACCTAATCACCTCCCAAAGACCCCACCTCCCAATGCCATCACATTGGGGGTTAGGCTTCAACATATGAATTCGGGGGTGGGGACACAAATGTTCAGTCTGTAGCAACCAAGAATGTGGTCAAGATGTCCCAGGCCATTTAAAAATAAGCTGTAGGATGGGCCAGCGGGGGTGCCCCCTGGGCACGGAGCTTATGGAAACCCTATGAGATGAATGAGACCAGGGCTGAGCTGATGCTGCTGGGAAGGGGAAGATCCCATGATCAGCCATGGTTTCCTCCCAGATAAGAAGGCCAAGAATCCCCCAAACATGGGGGGCGGGGGCTCGGGGGCAGGTGGAGGGGGTCACAAATAGTCCTGCAGGATCCAAATGTTGTGCCCATCACTCTCCCCTATTTGGGGCCCCAGAAGTAGACATTCCTGGGATCTGAGTTGTACCAAAAATGTTCAGACTCTTCACAAGGGTCATTCACAACAAGGTGGTCTTTGCTAGGGTGGGCCCTGGGCCCTGTATGCCTGCAACAGACTCAGCCTTTGCAACGCTTACCCGGCAGGGCTCCCAACGATGAACAGGGACTGTATTTAACGTTTTGAAATTTTAAATCCAAAAAGCTAGCTTCAAATCCATGATTCAATAGCATAAAACTTCAGAGAACTCTGTGCTTCCCTGGTAGTTTGAGCATCTGGTTTCAAAATGGCATGGGGGCATCTTGATTAAATTTTTGGTTGCAGTGTATTCCGGGTGAAGGAGGGGAGAAATGTGAGTGTTTACTCAAAACTACCCTCCTCCCCCACCAGGCCCAAGTTAGGTTTAAGCAGCTCTGGCTCCAGACTATGAGAATCCTAGAAGGATACAGGGGCTGGCTCCCCTCAGACTCCACTCCAGCGAGTGTAGACGTCAGGAAAAAAGGGGAAGGTGTTTCTGGCAGGAGGCTGCAGAGCATACCTAAGGAAGGCGCCTCCAGAGGTCTCTCAGCCCAGGCTCCCCGCCCCGCTCTGTCTTTCAGAGTTCACCATGGCCAGCTCACCTGCAGCTATACCACCCCAGGGACTGAGGTGGGGCTTCTGTGAGCTGCTGGAGGGAAGGAGGCTGGAGCAAGGATTCTTTTTAAATGGAAGAATAAAGATCACTAGGGGAACTTCTCATTCATCCAAGAGCCGTGTGTATTCAGCTCCCCTGGCAAGGAAGGAGGGTTGTTCTTCGCCACTGGAGACCATTGCCCTGGAGATGGGTGGGGTAGGAAGAGACATGTCGGGGAGGGGGGTCTCTGTTTTGCTGCCTTCTCTCTCTGGCTGACCTCTGGAATTGAGCCCCAGAGTGGGAAGAGGCCCTTGCGATTCCCCTGACACTTCCCCGAGGATGCATGGTCTTCGCTGGAGCTGATCTGGGTGGGAGGCAGCTGCAGACTGTATCCTCCCCACAATCTTGGGAAACAGAACATATGCAAATACGAGATGGGTAATTGATGCTGAGGCACTGGATGGGAGAAGTATTCTAGAGGCCTGTGTGGGCCGCAGACTGAACATATGTCAGCCATGTGCTACGGCTCTTACCCAGGAACGCAATCCTGAGCTTGGGTTTCACAGACAGGCTCATGGTGTCTGGGGAGACAGTGAAGTGAAGGTGGTACCAGTTTACACGGAGGGTGAGTGTGTGTGTGTATGGGGGTGCTCTGTATCTCAGCACGGGCTTGGGAGATACTGGAAGGTCACCCACTCAACGTCCTTAGCAAGCACATCTCTGCGTTCGCTGCCTTCTGCTGGCAACTTAAATTTGACAGCACACACACGACTGGACGGGGATGTAGGGGCAGGGGCCGTGGCTTCAGGTTCCCAAAGCCCTAAGGGGGCCTTCTCCCCCAACCTTCTGCAAGAGCAGCCTGCCTGGCTTTGTCAGTGCAAGGATACCCTTATTTCTCTGGGTCTCCCTGGACTGTGTCCTAATCTTGGGCACATTAAAGGGTCACCTGAGGAGCTCTGACCGTAGGACAGCTCTTTGAAAGCAGACCGCCTGAAGTACTCACAACTGCAGGGAATCTGTAAAAGTACAGCCTGCCCCATCACGGGCCTGCTACTTGAACATAAAAATGGGAGCGCAATGGGGGGAAAAAATGCCTTACTTTCCTTTCACTATTCTCAAAGTTGCTGTGATTATTTAGGAATTAACTTCATCAGCCATGAATTGAGACCCTTTTACACAGCTCAAGAGGGAGGAGAGAGACATAGATGAATAACTATGATACAAAACCTGTGTACTTTATAAAAACAGAGAAAGAATGTAGACAAAAGAGAGATTAATTCGGATTGAAGCGGGGAGAGGATTCATCAAAATGGAGGTGAACGCAGTTGGAGCATGAGATCGGGGCAGGAAGCAGAGGAGAGAGAGGTGAGCTGGGAGGAGACCTGGTGCCAGCCCAGGAGGTCAGTCCAGGAGGTCCCTGTCCACCAAGCTAAAGAGTTATCTGGGATTTGGGGCAATTTGGGGAAGAGGGGCAGGACAGGTGGGAGATGGCACAGAACTGTGGGGAGAGGGTCAACATTTCCTTGGCATCCAAAGTCGGCCAGGCACGGCGCCCACTCACTACACCCTGATACCTTCATGCTAACCCTGTGCAGTGGATGTTACTGCTCCCGTTGTAGACCTGGGTCCCCTGACTCCCTTCTCAATATGAAGACCCATTCAAAAGGCACCCCGACAGCTCTGGGGGACTCGAGGGAATGTAGGTCTCTAACAAAGGGGTCCTGAGGACACCGGGAGATGACCTGCACACTCCATGACACTCATCCTCAACTTCCTCTGCAGACATCACTGCCCCCAGCGGTCTGGTCTGCTGCCCATGGGTAGCTGCTTCCATCTGTCCCTCTGTTTCTTCTACCCCAGTAGCTCCAGGGCACCATTTCTTACTCAGAGCAACTTAACTGCGTTTCTGGCCTCCGCAACAGTCACTCAAATTAGGAGGACAATATGATTTTCCATGAGTGTCCATAAAAATAAAACTTTTGTTCCGTTTATCACCAAAAAAAAAAACCAAAAAACTAGCAAGACAAAGGGTCTTCGTCAGGAGCCAACCTTCATAGAAAGTATTAGAATTCTTCAGGCTAGTCATTTTATACTCTTGCCCTGTCACGAGGAAATGGAAGCTCAGAGAAATTAAGGATTTCTCGAGGTCTAGGGCAGAGATGTATTTTAGGAAGATACGGCATTGATGAAAAGAAGGGATGCGCTGGGAACAGGCGCTCAAAGAGAGAAAGACCAATTTATATGACATTTTGGAAAAGGGATGGAGAAGAGTCCGTGGTTGCCAGGGGCTAAGGGTGGGGGAGGGTTTGACTGTAAGGGGCAGCATGAGACAGTTTTTTTTAGGGGTGAGGAAACTGTTCTGCGTCCTGATTATGGTGGGGGCCACGTCTCTATCCATCTGTCAAAAATCACCAACTATACACAGAAGTGAATTTTACTGTATGTCGATTTAAAAATTATTTTTTAAAAAATGACAAGGAAACCAGCTGAGAGATTACAGAATAGTCAAGAAGTAATGAGAAGTTAAGTCACAGCAGTAGCAGGATTTAAAAAAAAAAAAAAAAAAAAGAGGGGGTGGGCGGACTTAGGTGAGAGAGATTTCAGAGGTGGGATTCAAAAGCGTGGAGCATACGTATAAAAAGGAATCACAGAACTACAGATGTACAGGGATTTAGAGCTGGAAAGGATCTTAAGAGAAAGATCTACCTCCAGGAAAGCTCTACCTTACAGATGAGAAAACTGAGCTGAAAGTGACTTAAGGGTTTGGGCTCTGTCTGGGTGGACAGTGATATCATTCAGCAGACAGAACAGAGACGGAACAGTGGCTTCAAGGAGGAAGTTAATGAGTCCACTCGTGGATATTTTGAATTTGGAACATTGATGTCACCAAGATTTCTTTTTTTAGTTTTCAGGAATTTGAAAACCAAACTGTTGGGTTTTGGCATTGAAAGCAATCTCTCTCCACAAATACAGTTTCACTGCAGTTACAATAAAAAAAGAACTCATGACTATAAAGTCCTACATGAAAACGCACTTTAGAGTAGTCTGAGTTTGTGAGTGTGTGACCCACGGTCATTGAAAATCACAAATAGAGTTGTCCTGATCCAATCCAGATTTTAGGCACATTCTCCATTAATGCACTTGCCATTAACACTACCCTATTTTCATGGACCCACACAACAGTCTTTTCCTCCTCATCTATAACATACAGATCAAACTTTGAAAACCAGTTGCTTTCCATTGTATTGATGCCAGGATATAGTTCACTGCTGTTTTATTTCTGCTTTTGTTTTATAAGATGTAGCAAATAGCCAAAGGAAGATGAACACTGACTTGCTACTAGTAAACCGGCAGCAGCCTAGCAAGAGTTTCAGTGCTGCAGACAAGACTGAAATCTAGGAGACCTCTGTCACTGTTTCAGAGCAATTTGCAAAATGACTCGATTTCACAGGAAGGCGGGGAAAAGAAGGAGAGTTTTCAACATCCTTACAGCCACTGGGATACGGAACCAATTTTAAGAACCAGATCCTCAAAGCTGCAAACGACCAAGAAGGCATAATGTGCTTGGAAACCAAGTTTAATCACAGAACAACAAACTATAAAGTTAATCACATTTAAAATGACTGCTTCCTGTTTCTTCAAGAGAGGAGGACGGTGAATTCAAGGATGGCTTGTTCTAGGAAGAAGCTAGAATGTAAGCAACTTCTGGGCAGGGATCTTTGTTTTGCTCAGGTTCTCAATTTATGATTGTTGAAAGAATGAATGAAGCATAGAGAGAAGTAAACAGGTCTTAAATAAGAGATGGCAAAGCTACTATACTTCATTTGTTCATTCATTCGTTCAGCAAATATCATTCCAGGTACAAGACTAGTTTTAGGCAACGTTGTGGATACAGAAACGCAGAAGACATCAACAGGTTTACGACCTCAGCAAGGAAGAAAGAAAAGATAGCGAATGTTTGTATATCAAAGCCATATCAGAGAACATCTCACAAAGCTTTGAAGGGAGTCACAACAAAGGCTGGAAGGAGGTAGTAGAGATGCAGAAGTCGGTGGGGTCACCTTCCTCCAGGAGGTCTGAGCCTGAAGGGATAGAGACTTTCGGGAAAACTTGGGTGGAAGCAGAGCCTTCTGGGATGTAAAAATAGCAGGAAAAGATAATGCCCAGAGCCTAGAAGACAGGATGGGTTTAAGGAGTAGGAAATCTTGCTCAAGAGCAGCAGGGGCTGCTGAATGCTGAAATGTCACAATTAAAAGGTTCTTCAGCAGCAGAATCCTTTATCTTGGAGGAGAGGAGGAGCCTTTTTTTTTTTTTTAATCAGGGAAGAATTTTGATCAAATCTGTTACAAAGCATAAGATAAACTGCAGTAAGGAGAAACTGAAGCGGGTTAACAGAATTGCCTGGGCACGAATTAGGGGCGCAAGATGAGTGAGGAACTTCGTAGTGAGTGAGCAGAAGAGGCAGGAAGATGCAGCCTCTGCTTTGCGCCTGGGAGACCAAGAGAACAGCGGTCAACTGAAGAGAAATCACTGAGCCCAAGAAAGGTGTCGAAGGGATAACGGTGAGCTTAGTCCTGAATGAAATATTTTGATTACACGTAACATGTGAGCTGCCAACAGGAAATCCAGGTGGAAAGGTGCATCAGGAAATACTATATAAGCAGAACTGGAGTTTGCGGAAATACCCATCTGAGAAGCAGCTGCATATGGGTGATATTCAAGCTGCGGGGATGGAGGTCGCTCGCAAGAGTCAAAAAAAGAGAGAGAGAGAGACTGACACGCAGAGCTGTGTCAAGGTAAGCAGTATGAAGGGACCTTCCAGACCATTTACTCAACATTTTCCTCCAGAACACGTTTTTCAAAGCAAAAGAGAATTCCTAAAACTCGTTTTTAACTTGAAATAAAGAAAACACCTCAACACCTCATTGATAAGAAGGGCGAGAGCTGCAGTTCTTTCTGACAAAGCTCAGGCTAAACTCCACTGCTGGGCTTCCCTGGTGGCGCAGTGGTTGAGAGTCCACCTGCCGATGCAGGGGACACGGGTTCGTACCCCGGTCCGGGAGGATCCCACATGCCGCGGAGCGGCTGGGCCCATGAACCATGGCCGCTGAGCCTGCGCGTCCGGAGCCTGTGCTCCGCAACGGGAGAGGCCACAACAGTGAGAGGCCCGCGTACCGCAAAAAAAAAAAAAAAAAAAAGTAAACCCCACTGCTGGCATTTCGCTTGAGAGAGCATGAGGGAAGGAGGGAAATATAACCCATTGCTCTGGACAGCTCTCCTTTCACAGACTTCATTCACGCTTCAGTCGGCAGGGAAAAATGTAACGTAGGGCTTATACCAGTACTTCTACTTGGTGGAAGGCAATGGAAACAAATAACCCAATTCATTTAATCTGCCACAGCACAGACACAAAAGCAAGAGAAGATGTGAGAGTAGCATGTAGGATGAATGTTTCTTTCCTCCTCCCACTGTCATCCCGCCCACCTCTCTTTCCCAGGTAATTAGCAACACATATCAAACACCTCGAAGATGTTGATAAGGCAGCTCAACATCTGCCAACTCCTCCTCCACAGAATAGCGAAGCGTCTCAAGAGCAAACCTTCCCACCTTCGCGCGGAACAAAAGCCCGACTCCTACCATCGGCACCCACAGCTGTTTTCCACGAATACAAAGAACTTAGCCAACCCAACAGGCTCTTTGAAGGTACGCCATCCTTCTCCTGTGGCCTACTTGAGCTGCAGATTGAAAAGTGCAAAAAAGCAAAAAACTGGATAAGGTTTTCACAAGAGTTACTTAGGATGAAGCTGATTTTCTTCCAGTATCAAATTCTTGGGGCATGTTGGTTTGGTTTCCATTCTTCTTTATTCGTTGAAAGAATCTCTAAATTGCTCCCTAAATGTATTATTATTTTGACTGGGCAGATGCAAGTTTGTGGTTACAAAAGAAAATTTCTACATTTTTCAAAAAGTCCTCACTCATTCTTATCAAAGACTCACAGAACGGTGTTGATGGGAACATTACCTAGCTGGGCAGCTACTGTCACATAGGGCTTGACGCTCTTCAACAGATCATCATTAGCACTGGAAACCAACAGTGATATGGATTCACGGCCCTGCGCTGGGCATCATCCACAGAAAGTGAGACAAACAGAGCCCCTTGGAGTTTGCAATTTAAATCAAAGAATATCTATCCCAACCTGTAAAAGGGCAAGTAGGGGCAGGTTCAACAGCACAAAGACACGCAAACAGTCTCGGAACTACTTAGTATGTTTGGAACCCTTTTTGTCACACTAACAAGGTCCTGGGGTACTCATGAGTATTCTTTTTTTCCCCCTTAGTAAAACAGAAAAAAAACTGCTGAAAGGATTTTTCAGATGCATTCCTTTCTCATGTAGGAAAGGTGGAAGACAACCTTACTGAAACAGTTAGACACAGAGTCTAGCTTATGTCTCTTCCTCCTATTCTTAGACTCCTAAACAAAGAAGTGGATTTGTATAAGAGATGAATCCCATGGGAAGGAAGTTCAATTACAGTCCAAGAAGGCTAGAAGCCACTTTAAAGCAGTGCTGAGCTCACAGGGGAGCAATGCAGTGGGAAAATGCGAGGTGGCTGCATCGTGAGGGTGGAAATGCAGTGTCCGGATAAGACCTAGTAAAAGACTGAACAGATCAGCTACAGTAGTTCCAGTGAATAAGTTTGGAAGGTGATTTATAAGGACGCAGAAACCTATTAAACAGTTCATTTGGTTTTCGGAAAAATGCTGGAAGGACTCAGCACAAAACAGGAAAAAATAATCATGTCCAATCCTTAAAAAGATGGATATGCCCAGTGTTATTACTATAGGTGCCAGTTTGCCTGGGACCATCCCAGTTTACCCTGATATCCCACAGTAATAATTCCTAATACCTCTTTTCACTCTCAGAAGTATGTCAGCTTGGACAATAAATTTTATGGTTTTCCTAGATATGAAAGAATGGCAATCTAATCGGTTAAGGTGAACATTGAAACAAACAAAAAAAAAAGTTTTAGAAAATTCTAGATTGTGCAATATATGTAATAAATAATCCAGACTTCCTATATTGCACTTACATATACAATTCTAGGTTGGGATTTGCAGTCTGATAATAAAGAGCGGGGCTCACACATAGACGTGTGGCACCCAGCAGGTGCTCGCTACATGGGCAGCAAATAGAATGGTCTTTGAAAGAAAGCAAAGACAGAACCATTTTCACCAGTGTCTTGAATGAATGGTTCTTCAGCCACAAGACACACCACTGAGGGTTGGCTTAAAAGTTCTGGGTGATTCTGTGAGTGAAAGAGGTGTGTGTAGGTGGGGGGAAGGACTGTCAGAAAAGGTTTCTGTTGCAGAAGGCTCTACTGAGTGAAGCGCCCTCTCACACCACGCACTAGGAGAGAAGAACAAGCTCTACCGCATGCAGTAGGCAAGTGGGCCCCCAGACAGAAGACTCTCAGGCCCTGGGCATCTCCCTCCTGTTGCACGTAACGAGTAATGTCCACAGTGGCTCTCATACCACAACCTGGTGGCTGCTGGAGCCTCCCTTTGGTTGGAGGTATGCTCTGATGGGGAAGTTCCGAAAAGAAGAGTCATGCTGAACTCCAAGACTCCCGTGAACATGTGACATGCGCACGAGCTGACGCCAACCCCTGGTCGGACCCACCCCTCCTCCCATCAGGGCCAAGCCAGGCTCTCAGTGGCCATCCCCCTCCCCCCACCCCTCTGCCCTGCAAGACAGTACACGAGCCGCAGAGATAGGAAGGAAGAGAAGAAAAAGTTTAATCAGAGGAAATCAAAATACTTCTCTGGGCCGCACTGCCCAGAATGAAATATTCTCTGATCCACTGAACATTTTAAACCAAAACATACTCAAACCCCGAACATCAGCGCTCTACTTCTCTTTTTTGGGGGTTGAGAAGGGAGGGCGGGGTGCTGCACAGAATAACAATTTTCAGCGTAGGAAAACCCCCACTACACGGGCTGACACCTGCTTTCTCTACTCTCCTCCCAACAGAGTTCAATCATCACAAACGGCTCTTAGCGAAAAAGCCTCGACAGGTTCAGAGATGAGAGTGACCAGGAAGAAAACGCGTGGGCGTGGGGTGGCGGAGGCCTCGTGAGTGTGGGCTGTGAACAAGGGGATGCTCCCAGCAGAGGGGACACGGGGCTCAAAGGAGCCGCAGCAGGTAAAGGCACGGCGTCTGGAGGACCCTGGAGATTCGGAACACGCACGAGTGTGTTTGTACAGGGCCTGGGGGAAGATAAGTACACAGGGAAATCACCTGGACCACTTTTCTTCTGTTCACACACAAGCACAAAGGAGAATGGGATTCAACTGTAGCAAGGCAACCCGAAAAGTCCCACTTCAGAATTTTAAGATTTCAAAATGGGAAACGCTTTCGTAGCTCACGTCAATTCATGGAAACCCTTCCTCACCTGGCTCCTAACCTTCTACAGGTACCAGTTATGGAACAGTTCAACTTTACGTCTTTTTTAAGAACAAGCTGCCTGCCGACCAGAGATCGTCAAGTCTACACTTTTTTAAGTCAAATCTAACATCTCCTTTCCATGTGATACCGTGATGCTTAGAGCTGGCAGAGCAAAAGCCTGTCATTCTTAAAGCATGAAGAGAATAATTCAGCGCCTTTTTTGTGATCACAGAGAATGCAATTAATACGCTGGCTGCCTTGGTATGTAGACCAAACCTTCTGCCACAGTGTTTTGCGGGACTGTTGTCTAGGGCGGCTCAGCCAATCTTTTCATTCCAACAGAAACCGTGCCAGGCTTCTCAGTGCTGAGCAGAGTAGATGAGGTAGGAGAGACGGCTGGGGCCCTCCGGGGGGGCGGGGGGGGGGGAAGGATGTGACCCTGGAGCTGTGCTCAAAAAATACAAAGCTATCTCGAGACCCAAGGGCTTTTGTCTCCCACACCTACTAAGCAATTGAAATATCGTCTCTGCGAAGAAAATGTAGTTAAATTCTTACGGTGTTCATCTGTGGCCCAGAAGCTTTTTAATTCACAGGAAGTAGAGGGTAGAGAAAATAGTTGCAGACAGAGAACAGCAGTGATTAACTAAAGCCTATGATCCATGTGGGAAAACGGCTACCTGTGTAACACTAGACTCTCAAGATATGAGACGAGAAATAATTATAAATCACAGAAAGTATCAGGAGGAGAACACAGACGGCCAAGAAAGACAAATAAGTATACATGTTTTTAGCTATTCCACTACAAAACGTGTGTACTGGCCACGGTTGTAAGGTAACCCTAGACTCAACCCATCTTATTCGGGGCCAAATGAATGGTCCAGACCAAGGACTGTATTTGCCATGGATCTCAGTGGCCCCAAGTATATTAGACAAAAGGAAGAACAGCGGTAGAAACCAAACCCCTGTGCTATGACGGATAGCTTGTTAATACTATACCTGCTGATTCTCTGGCCTTCAAAACCCATAGAATCACCAAAGTTTAGTGAACGACCCTCTAACCCAACTCCCTGGTTTGCAGATGAAGAAACTGAAACTCAGAGTAGTGTGTGACTCACACAAACAGCAGGTTCCTGGGAAGACGGGGAGGATACAACGCAAGACCCTTGGCCCTAAGTGCCCTCAATACTGCACTAATCTCACTGGCCATACCCACCTCCTGCTCTTGACCTTGACAGCTCCTCTTTTCTTCCCTAGAAGTGTACCTCTCCATCCTTTGTCCATATTGGGTGTGTGACATTGTGACATAATAAGAAATAGGTATTTGGTCTTGTCTCCAGTTCCTGGCACAGAGCTCCTAAAATCCTTGTCACTTCCTGAGTGATGGGGTGAGAGGAGCTTCTGTTATAATATTTGGCCTTAGTCCCCAGTTCCTGACACAAGAGCTTCTAAGACCCTTAGAATCTCCAGTGATGAGTGTCTTTTGTCTGCTAATGAGATGGCTGGGGCCCCTAGATCACTTCAGGATGGAGGCTGGTCACCAGAAAGGCCAAGGCATGATTAGGGGGTTGGAACCCCCGACCTCCCAGGGAAAGGGGAGGAGCTGGAGATGGAGTTAGTCACCAATGGCCAATGATTTGATCAATCATGTCTACATAATGAAACCTCCATTAAAACCCCTAAACTACGGGGTTCCGAGAATTTCCAGATTGGTGAGGGTACTGAGGCGCTGGCAGGTGGCACAGCCAGAGAGGGCATGGAAGGTCCACAGCCCTTCCTCCATACCTTGCCCTATGCATCTCTTCCATTTGGCTGTTCCTGAGTTGTATCTTTTATAACCAACCAGTCACAGTAAGTAAAGTGTATTCTTGAGTCCTGTGAGCCATCCTAACAAATTATCGAGCATGAGGAAGGAGTTATAGGAACCCTTGGGTGGCCAGACTTTCAACTGGTATCTAAAGTCAGGCAGTCTTGCGGGACTGAGCCCTTAACGTGTGGGATCGGATGCTAACTCCAGGTGGTCAGTGTCCAAATTGAACTAAAGTGCAGGATGCCTCGCTGATGTCCAGAGATTCTGATAATTACTCGTTGGTGTAAGGAAAAACCCCGCATGTTTGCTGTTCGAAGTGTTGAGAGTAAAATACCTCAGATGTGACTTCCTGGATCTCATCCCTTGCCTCTTTAGTCCAGGGTCCTGCTTTGCCCTTCCACCCCATGGATGACTGTCCTTCCATCCTGTGAATGGCTGAACTCAATCTCAGACCTTCCTGACTTGTGAGATCCGCCAACCCTGCTTCGTGCTGACAGGAGTTTGACAGGACAATAGCTGACCATGGCAACAGCTGACTTCCATCAGAAGAAAAGAGCTCCTTGTCATGACAACATGGCCTAACCCTCCCCTGACCCTGCCCTGACGGATGCAAAAATTCAACATGAGTCAAATCTTTCCATTGAATATCAGCTACAACCTCTGATTAAAGCATCGTGTTAGGTTGCAGGATATTCCCGTGTCCATTTACATACACAGACACACACATATGTACTTCTAAATTGGACCCCACTCTATTATCTTTGGTATAGAAACACAAGTAAATATTTCCATGGGTAATTTTATTTCTTACCGGCATTGGACTATAAGTCAAAAGTCTGAAATTATACTTGATTGAAATTATACTTGAAAAATACTCACCTATAAAATAAGCGTGGCCAGGCCTTCCCTCCCTACCTCAGTGGACCGACAATGGGATCAACTAGAACCTCGGTGTGAAAGTACTTGGTGAAGTTACACAACGTGCCACGAAACTGTCTATGCTGCACTCCATCTGTGAGAAAAGAAAAAGTCTTTCTACCCTCTTCTATGATAACATCCAAATCTGGGGATCAGAAGGGACCACACTGTGGAATAAACAGTTAGCAGTCTAGACCACTGCGTCCAATAAAAATATAATGTGAGCCCCGTACGTCATTTTCAATTTACTAGTAGCCACACTGAATATATTTTATTCCAACCAATATATCCAAAATATTATCATTTCAACACGCAATTAACAGAAAAATGACTAATGAATATTTGCATTCATCTTTTCATACTAAGTCTTTGAAACCTGCTGTGTACTTTATACTCCAATCACATCTCAGTTCGGACTGGGCACATTTCACGTGCCCCGTAGCCACCTGTGGCTAGTGCTACCAAACTGGACGGTACAGGGGCAGATTTTAGACACGGTATTTGGGTTCCACACTTTGACGGCTCACGTGAGCCTTTGATCAGTGCCTAGCACACTGTCTTGTAGTGAGTCAATGTGTGGGATGCGTAAATGATGGGATGTATACTGGGATCATGGAACATCTTTGGGGTGAGAGGAAGAATAAAGGGCTTTAAAAGGCATTAGTCTGGGAAACCCCTAGCAGTCCAGTGGTTAGGACTCCGCGCTTCCATTGCCAGGGACCCGGGTTCAATCCCTGGTCAGGGAATTAAGATCCCGCATACTGACTGGTGTGGCCAAAAGATAAACAAATAAAAGGCATTAGCCTGTGTTGACCTTTTCCTGTTCTCACAACATGGAAGTCTTGGTTCTCAGGCTGCCAGAGGAAACGCTGCTACTCGGGACGAAATGCCAGGCGAGGTCTCTACCGATGTTGTGAGCCCTTGCTTCCCGAACTGTCTTTAACCAGCCTCACTGCAGACTTGTCCTTGCCTCTAAAGCGGCCACTGCTAAAAGCCCAGGGAGAGGGCTGAGAACAGATGAGCACTTATCCCTGGGTCCCATATTCCTGCGAAATCATTTGCATCCTGTTAAGCAAATTTGCATAAAGTTGGAGCCAAGAGAGCTTGGCTGGCTTTCCAGGCTGTGCTTCCTCCACGCTGCGCTAGCCACCATGCTTTATCACTATTTATGAGGGTGGGAGAACAGGACAGACCCCCAGTTAGAATCAGCATAAAAATGTACTCCTTCCCCACACTGCCACGGAAATCAGTGGCCTCTGGTGTACACGAGTGAAGGAACTCTGAGATGTAATCTGGCTGCTGCCTCCTTTGTTATGACAAGAGTTTATATTCTATGACTCTGACCTGTGGCCTGAAAACACAGCCTCTGCTGGGGTTGTATTGATCCAGGCAGGCACACACACCTGAACGTCGTGGAGCTCAGATTCTGGCTCGTGGGCCACCGGGGAAACCGAACTCACCACCCTTCATTCCAGAAAACCACAGGCTGCCACCCCGAAAGCAGTGTTGACCCTAATGGCCCCGTTCTCGCTTCAGCCAGGTGTATGGAGGGCACTCTCGAGGTAAAGGAGCGACTCTGGACGCACACACTGGTCTCCCTTCCTTTGGGACCGAGGGGCCCAGGCTGCAGGTGGCAAGTGAACAAAGTAAATGACACAACTGGGCAGGCAAGTGTCGAGGGGAAAACACCCGGAAAACAATTTGATACTATTTAACATTTCTGTTATTTTATTTCAGCTGCCTATCTCTTTCTAGGACGATTTCCCAGAGAAATTCCATTTTCATTACAAAAGGGGTTTCTTATGCCAGGGAAAAGACTGTGGCGCTATTATTGCACTGTTACTTCTACTAAGGTCATCTCAGATGGTATGTCTACGTCTACGGGAGATAAATGGTTTCCTAAACAGGCTTCTCCGCATCCTGCCGCGGGTTACATTTGGCCCGAATCATCACTTCTGGGGCCGTGATAGAAGCAGCTTTCTGGAAACTGCAGAAGAAGGGAGGTGACAGAGAGTCGTGAGGAAGAGCACCAAGTACTCCATGGACGCCTGGGTTCAAAGCCCAGCTCAACCACCAAAGCAACTGTAGTTAGTCACCTCTCCAAGCCTCATCTGCGAGACAAAGGACAAAACCGCACCAGCCTCCTCCGACTGTCAGAAGAAATAAATGCGTTAACGTAGACAGAACATTTAGCAAGTGTCTGGCACGGAGCAGGCATCCTAGGAACATCTGCTTTATCACGAGTATAGCTGGGGCACCCCGTTAATGCTGCTGGTACTGCGTAGTAGGTCCACACGGGCAGCTGTCCATGCAGTCAGTCAGCTGGCATTACTGGGCACCTACTCTGTGCTTGTCCTGGGCTAAGCCCTGAGTATTCAGTGATGGTCAAGTCGCATCCATACTCCTCAACTCCTATGAACCTCGCTGACTCTACCTTTGAAATGACTGGCACGGTTGTCCCATCTCAGTGGGAAGATGGGGCACGTGTGCAGGGGCAGGTGCCCAGCTCCATCACAAGATGGACACCCACCCCATCTTCCCATCTGCCTCCCTGCTGCCTCCCCACAACACACACACACCACCACCACCACCACCACCACCACCCTGCTAGAAACCTTCACCGGCTCTCCACGGCATGAAAGATCAAATCTCAGTTCCTTAGGGAGACACTCAGGGCCTTGGCGAGTCAGCCTCAACTGTCCCTCAGCTTCACCTCCTTCACTCCACCCCATAACACCTCTATTCCGGTCACGCTGACCTCTGTACCACTGCCTAGCCTGTCACACCCTTCCCTGACTCTGTTGATTTGCCCGTGGTAGCCTTTCCCATTGTCCACAGAGCAAGCGCTTACTTATCCCAGACCAAATGGCTCTTCCTCTGTGAAGCCATCCTTAACTTTCTTAGGAAAAAATTCACTGGATTTCCATATTCGTTTGTGTGTCTGCCTCCCCAGGAGACTGCCCTCCACAAGGCCAGAGATCATGTCCAGATGCCTAGCAGGCACAGAGAATGTGAAATGAACAAAGGACCACGTGTTATTGTAAGATGGTTTCAGACTGAAGTCCTGAGTCAGATGCTCAGAGTTAAGGCAGCTCCTCATATGAGCCACTCTGCATGTCATGCGGCTACTCTAAATATGCAAACAGTGTGATGTGTTCACAGTGAGGAAAATGTAGGTAGAGCAACACAGCACAAATTCCCCCAGAAATCACAGTATCCATATCCACTTGGGTCAAGTTCCTATTAATTCTCCACTCAAAAAAGTGAGCTAGGAGAAGAAAAGGAAGGTAAATATCATTTAAGGTCTTTTGGTCTATTTTTAACTTAATTTTTTTCACACTACTATTGCTTTGCTTCCTCTCTTTCATCCTCTGGAATTAATCATTTCACTTAAGTGGATTTTTCAGATGACTGAAGCCTAAACTTTTAAAAAATTTTTAACCATTTGGAATGGAGACACTTCTGAAACTTATTACCCACTTTCCCTGAACTCTCTAACGCTTCCTACGGAAAATAAGCCTGTCTTGATGAGTCAGCAGCATCCTTAGGAATAAGTAAGACTGTCCCCTGCTTACACCCCACTGCTAACCTCGAGGGCGGCTGAGATCTTCATTACCGTCTGCCCCACACAGAGGGGCCTCACATGGCTGTGTTTTTTAGTTCGTGGGCTAGTCTTAATAGCGTTGTTATCCTATTTCTTACGATCAGACTCTTAAAATAATTTAATAATTTGCTGGCCTCCTCTGCCAGCTCAGTACTAATTGACTCTATTTGCACTTTCTATTGGCTGTGGAAAAATGATAACTAATTTCGTGAGAAAGTGTATTTTTGGAATCGGGTGGAAAGTTATTCAGCCTTAGAAAGAAATGAAATTCCCACACACGCTATAACAGGGATAGCCTTGAAAACAAGGGATAAACCCTGAAAACATTACATTAGGTGAAATAAACCAGACACAAAAGGACAAGTATGATTCCACTTATTTGAGAAATTTTAGTTATATATGTTTTGTCACTAGATACACACACACACACACACACACACACATATATTTGAAGCAAACCTGTTAAGAATGGCCACACTCTTATGAGTAATGGATGTGACCTTTAATTTAGCACGTGAACCTTGTGACATCCTTCTGCATAGCAGAGGTTGAAATTACTTCCTCGTTTCTAGCTGGATTGAGGATTACCAGAATCGCTTAAACAGAGATCTCTGAAGGCGTTAATGGACTTTGCGGTCATCAAGGCCTTTTATTCACAAATGACAATGCTGGTGACAAAGGGGCACTCTTTATTTCCATGTGGACACTATGAATAAGCCCAGGGAGAACTGGGACAGAGGAAAGGAGGGCTTTCTCTTCACACCGGATACCAACCAGCCCATCCTGGGCACAGATTCCAAACCTTTCTCTTGTCCTGAGATCAAGCCAGAAAACCCCAGGGTCACGTATGTAGCTGTGAGAAGAGCAAAGATCCTAATAATCTTAAGGATTTGTAAAAGATACATAAGGCATCCTTTTCAATATTATACTGTTGGGTTATGAAACATTTTAGGTTATATTGGACCAATATTTTTAAAGCAGTCTGGTCCATAGAAGAGAGAGGGTATAGCTGGTGGGGTTTCAGTTCAGTGAACACAGAACCCAGGGTTTGGGGAGTTTGGTGTTGAACTCTGTCTCGCTTAATGAAAGGTTACTGTTGTCCCTCTGCCTGAATAATAATTCCCCTTCCTTTTTTTGCTTTCTTATGAAACACCATGAAGTTCTACTCTAAAAGTTATACGTGTTGTGCCTGGGAGAAATGTTTAATTTTTAAATTCATATATGCTTTATTAAACAAACCTCTTAAAACAGTTTTTTTTTCCCTCCTGAATTTGAGCTACTTCATTCTGCACATGAGCCTAAAAGTAAATATTCCATCTATATGTGTTTAATAACACCAAGAGATATAAAAATTAATGAGACTGCAGGGGAAAAAAGAGATTGCTTAATAAGGAGCCTGGTAAGAGTTTCCTATCTTGTCAGAATTTGGTGTTTAAGTTTCTTTTAAGAAAATAGTTTCCTGGCCCATGAGGACACTCCCTGAGCCCTGCAGACCCTGCTCAAATGTTATGATGGAAATACTGTGCTGTTCTAGGCCAAATGTACCCAAATTAAACCAAGGGGGATGGAAAGAACGGTCCCTTGATGCAACGTGGTTGCTGAAGGTGGGTTTGTTTATGAGTAGAATAAAATTTACAGCTAAATATAAAAACAGATACATCGTCATCTTATAAACTGGAGTAACATGTCATTCCTCCTCTGGACTCTTGGAAAAAAACACGAAGGTCATGCCTAAAATAAGAACAGTGAAGGGCCGAGGATCACACCAGGGTAAAACCGCAGACTTTTCCCACTTTTGATTAAGGCATTAGGCAGGTTACAGTTGGACAGTGAGCTCATTTCTCTTGAACCAGGAAAGCACTGTGGGTTTGTTATTCCAACACACACACACTGACCCCGGGGAGAGTTTCTGAATCAGGTGTCTGGTCTTGGTATGAAGCAGTGATTACTACTTATTTTTTCAAAGGCTATTTATACAGACTATTGGAGCCAAAGAGGAGAGAGACAGAAACATTTTGTTTCTGTGTGTGTGTCTCTCTCTTTTCTTTTTAACTATAAAAGAACTCTAAAAAGTCCATGTAGTGAAAGATTTCACCTCCTAGTTACTAAAGTAAAGACGGCTAATTGGCTTCCTAAAAAGACACAAAAGAAACCCAAAAGTCACATGCATCAAATTGTTATTTTTCATAGGTTTCTGTTTTAAATTTTCAAAAATTTCTCAAAGTTTCAGAGGACATCAATGACCACTTGGATGGCCTAAAAAAGCATCTGGTTTTGCCTCTTACTAGGCAGAGTGACTTGACTTTGCAGAACCTCTGTTTCCTCATCAGTAATTCCACTTCCTACCCTCGGGGGAGGTTACTGGGGTCAAATAATCTTCTATTCATAAAATTGTTAAACCCAGAGTGTGGCACATATTGGGGGTTCAGTTAATGTTAGTTTCCTTCCTTCCTCCTGACTGTCAGTGACTGAGCCAATGACCAACACTGTGGGAAACGGGAATGGGGATCTGGTAGGGTCAGTAGGGGTAATGCGGAAAGTGCTCCAAACATGTGAGCCCAAATAGTAGGTCTTCTTTAATCCTATACTGAACATGGTAACCCATTTTAAACTGATGTACGGGCTGTATCATACTAATATATTAATTTTAAGGCAGAACACTATGTTTTCAGCTATTCATTTTTAAAAAGCCCTTCAACCTCCTCTGGGTAAGTTGCGATACTACTAGAAGAACCTCAGAACAAATATGAGAAGTTAATATTGCCCCATCACACTCTTGTATCGAATTCCCCTGTTTTTGTTATGTTGTAGCCCCAATATTACACTGTTAATTATTTGCCTGTTTACTGTTCTGACCTCCCCACAATGCTGGATTCACACGAGGTATGAGAGGCAGTCCACAGCTGTTCTGTTTTCTGTTATAGCCCCAGCACTCTTACAATTATTTGTTGAATGAATGAAGCTGAACTAATACATAAGCCACATGCCCTTTAGGAACTGAGGAAATCCTACTGATGAAAGCTCCACCACTTTTTCAGTTCAAAAACCACTTCACTCACCAAATTTACGTTGGTTACCTAAAGACAGGAGCCCGATCTTAAAAGTAAATAAAAACATAGATTGCTAGTTAGATGCCAATAATCAGAAACAATCGTTTATATATAATTCCACTTGCCCCCTGCTGAAAGGGGCTGTTCTCTAGAACCCTCACGTCGAGTTTTAGCAAATTCTCACATCCACCACACTACTGTCCCCTTAGAAGGAGTTTCAAGGTCAAGTGCGCCCAGCGCACGAGCCCATCCAAGGGCATCACATGGCAAACAGTTAGATGTCCCTCTGCCGTTAACACAAAACACATCTCAAAACTGTATCAAAGGAAGGAAAATAACCTGAAAAGCCAGACTACATTTTAATTCTCCTGAAAATGTTTGAGATAAAGAGATAAAGATAAAAATTAGATATACCTGATTAGGTTTCTATTGAGGAATCAGTGTCCTTATGAAAACACACCCTGAGAAGCACCACAGTATAAAGAAATATCCTGGAGTCTGGCACCGAATTCCCGCTTCTCTTGACTTACTGGCTCTCACATAGCTTTGTTAGTCCAAGTTTTCTCTTCACGTGTGAATAGACAAATAACAAAAAGAATGTGGGAAGAGGAAGGCAGAGAGAAGTGGGAACATATCAATAATACCGGCCTTACCTAGAGTTTTGTGAAAATCAAATGGGCCAAGAGATCCGAATTCCTTCAGAAACTTTAAAATCCTCCATCAAGGCAAGAGACTACTGTTGTAATGTTTTCGCCTGGAAAATAATTCTATGGAAACTGCCTTTCATAACTGAATTCTTTCTTCAAATACACCTTTGTTAATGAAGATTCATTGCAATGTGAATTCCAATAAAATTAAGTTTTCAACCAGGCAGCGTTAATTTAAGAGAATGGCAAATTTAAAAAATACTCTTCTAGGGCTTCCCTGGTGGCTCAGTGGTTGAGAATCTGCCTGCCAATGCAGGGGACACGGGTTCGAGGCCTGGTCTGGGAAGATCCCACGTGCCGCGGAGCAACTGGGCCCGTGAGCCACAACTACTGAGCCTGCGCATCTGGAGCCTGTGCTCCCCAACAAGAGAGGCCGTGATAGTGAGAGGCCCGCGCACCGCGATGAAGAGTGGCCCCCGCTCGCCGCAACTAGAGAAAGCCCTCGCACAGAAACGAAGACCCAACACAGCCAAAAGTAAAATAAAATAAATTAATTAAAAAAAGAAATGCATTTCCATTAAAAAAAAAAAAAAAAACCTCTTCTATAACCAGAACGTTGACCGTATTCTTTTCAAAGCAATGAGAGAAGAAAGACCGCTGTAACTGAAGAAGAAATGAGCAACGCTTTGAAGCATTCGGTCAACCACTGCATCTTCCTAAGAACCTCTCCACTCCAGTCCTAATCATCGCTCAAACCCAGCAATGCCCTTCCCTCCTCGCTACCGTGCCTCTTCACCAGGAACACGTGTCTGCTCGTTTCCTGAGCTAACCTCCCACCTGCCGCTAACATCACCAGTATCCTTAAGCACGTGGAGCCAGAGTGACCTTTGTAGAATAAAGCCCGCCGTGGTGGTACAACTCCAGCCTCACCTTTCTGATCCCCTCGCTGGCACTCCCCGTGCCAGCCAGGCTGGGCCTCCCCGTCCCTGCAGCTCCGCACGTGCTTTCTTGCCTCTGGCCTTTGTTCTCCGTGTTCTGTCTGCGGGCCGTCTCTGCCCCTCCTCCCCACATCCCTAGGTTACTTCCAGCCCATCCTCCAGGCCTCAGCTCCCTTTCCTGGGAAAACTTCCCTGACTCTAATAAATGCCCCGACTGGGGTTGCACTTCTTCACCCCCCAGCTTCCCCCCTCCCCAACCCCTACCCCAACCCCACTCTTCTGCAGTTGCTGTTTCATGAACTCCACCCCGCCAAGACTGCAAGCCAGCTCTCTGCAGCTCTCACCTCCCCAGGCTGGCCTACAGCATGCAGCCAATGGGGAAAAATGTGCGCGATAAAGGAATAACCCATCTCCTGTTCTGTCTGCTTTAACTGTGTGATCCAACACACACACAGAGCAACGATTTTCCGGAAAACACAGAGATGCAAGTGGGTCCTTCCTAATATGAACGAGGACATCTTTTTCAACTTCATTCCGAGCCAAACAGGTAGAGAGCTTTGAAGGAAGAGTCAAGTGTCTCAACTCGTATTAAATTTCCCCAAAGTTCCACATTTGAAAACCACTAATTTACTCATTGGCCATGCCCTTTCAATATTCCCTACAAAAGGTATTTTCAAATTCCATTTGACATGTACTTTCATCAGTTAATTTTTAATTGAGCCAAATATTAAATGCTCACATTAACCGGACAAAGCGTGTTTAGCTACTGATTTGCAGTGACAGCTTGTGTTATTCTCACACACAGGCCAAGCATGAAATAGAAAACTAATAACCCCTTAAGTGTATTCTCAAAGTATCATTTATGGGAAAGAAAACTACATTCAAAGGAAACTTGTGCAATGGCTGTCATTTTTTTTCCCCTGAGCCGCAAGCTGTTACAAAGCAGGGAAGCTCATTTTCTCACGGATCCGGAGGAGCTCAAGAATCCCACTGTCACTGGATGGATTCATTAAGAAGGAATCTGGCAGCAGCATAGGGGACAGATACTTTGGAGAACGGGCCAATTATCTGGGTGTCCTTTATAATCTGAAGTTTCTGAATTCACTCATAGATAAGCCACTTGAAGAGGGTCTGGCAGTGGTAACATAATGCACAGATGGCCACGGAAGAAACGACAGGGAAGAATGGAAGATGGGGGAGAAAAGAGAATTTGCTTGTGGTTTCATTCATGGGGACAGATCTGTAAGCTGACACATCCCTCTTTTGAAAAAGCCCCTGGAGAAGTATGGTCAAGCTTCATTACAAGTAAACAAATCATACAATCTTTCTCCAACAGATGACAAATGATGAGCAACGATGCTTTTGAGTTTGCTTCATGCCAAGGAACGAGGATTCTCAAAATGCAAATTCCACCAGTTCTTAACCACAAAAAGGCTGTGATGCTTGCTTCAACCAGAACAGAGAACTTAGTCCAAAGCTGCCAGGACAGTGGTTTGCTCCGTGCCACCCTTGGTGGTCTTCTTGTTGGTCAGTGTCTGCAGAAATGAAATCCTAGGTTCTCTTTCTTCTGGGAATGCTGAGCTGCACCGACTCCCACCTTGTAATGGCTGCTTGTTTTTAGGGGAGAATAACTAGGGGACCATTTATCCTTGTGACTTTTATGCTATAGTTCTTTTATACTTTAGCTACAACAATAATAAGAGAGGAAAAACCACTTTGTCTCCACTGTGAGAACCATGAACAAGCCCTGCTATTTTTAATGATAAGATAAAAAAATAATGAATAATTTTAGATGTCAAGACTTTGACTGTCTGAACTGGGCCTGAGACGAGAAACACGAGAATTGAGAGCAACTGCACACATATATGCAGACTGTGTGCACGTATTTTTTGTATAAACAGAAACAATGTGACAATCAATGGGCTAGTCTCTAACATTAGCATTAAGGACTTTCATGAAAGTTGAATGTTTATTATAAAACAACATCTAGAAGATTCCTTTTCAGGTATGAATGACAAACTTTTTCAATTCAATGGTGAAGGATGAAATCAAAACACTTCAGGTATTTTTCTTTGTTCATTGCTACTAAGTATTAATGGATCAGTGGGATGGGACATTTGGAACACATATGTCCCTATAATGGGATGTTATAGAGTGGGACACATACTCTATTTAATAAGTGGGGTGGGACATTAGTTGGTTAGGGTGAGTTTGATTTCCAAAGTGATCATAATCCATTTATTCAATCAACAATCATTCTGTGCACCTATTATCTACTATGCTGGGTGCAGGTTAAATGTAATATGAGGACTATTTTTTTAAATTAATTTATTTTTTGGCGGCGGCACTCGGCATGTGGGATCTTAGTTCCCCGACCAGGGATCGAACCCACGCCCCCTGCAGTGGAACCTCGGAGTCTTTACCACTGGACCGCCAGGGAAGTCCCAGGACTATTTTATTAAGTAAGGAAGTGTCAGTGAAAGAGAAAACCTTGACTGTTTAAGACCCCTACAAAGGGAGGACACTATTAGGAGGCTGAAACGACACTAATCTGACTCAAGGTGAATTATCTTTTAAGTAGGCAAACTGGTTGTGGGGAACCAAGCTCTGAACAGTAAAACTTCAAGTTAATTCACCTTCATTCAATCCACAGAAGTCCTCAGAGGACTTTGGGGGAAAGGCGGTGTAGAAACAGCAGTAATAAAAGAAGGCAGAATCAGCAGGGGCAGCTAGGACCACTTTTGGAAATAAAGAGGAAAATGGGAAATCTACATGGTCTGGGGAAAAGGCATAGGGTATTCCTGCCCCAACTTCTCTCTTCTAGATCCTTAAGACCAACTGCTGTTGGGCATTTCCACTTGGATATCCTATTGGGAGCTCAAGCTGAAAATGTCCAAATTAAGTTCATCACGTGTATCCCACAAAACAGTCATTGTTCTTATCTTTCCTTTCTCTCTGAAGGACAGTATCATTTTTTGAGCCAGCTGGGTTTTGAACTTGTGTCCTCTGCTTCTTTCCCTCCCTCATTTCTCACGTTCAATCTGTTCTCAGTCCTTTGGGTCCACTTCTCCACCAGCCCCCCACACCTGTCCCCATTCCCCCACTGCCATGGATCTAACTTCCTGCCTGGCCTCCCACTGTCCAGCCTCAGTCATTGTCAATCTTCCACAAGCCCACACATCCCACCTTGTCTCAGAATCCTTTCGATATCCTTTTAACATCTACCAAGTTAAACACCAACCTCTCAACTTAGGGCCAGTCTTATCTCACCAGAGATCTCTCAGACCCCAGCAACGCCTCATGCATTCCTGCCTGCTCTCCAGCCCAGCTACCTGGAATGCCCTCTCCCCATATCTCCCAACTATTATCTCCTGCATAAAGCTCTTCCAGATCCCCTTCTAGCTGGCCTGGATCGCTCTGTCCACTAAAGTGTGTAAAGGATTACAGCACTTTACACAGTACTTGTCTTAGTCTCACTATTGCTAGGCAAGTTCCTTAGAGGCAAAGGTTAAAGTCCACATTTTTCACTCAAGTGAAACATCTGGCATAGAGCTTTGCACATAGTAGGCCCTCAATAAACATTTTCTCAATGGAAAAAGGTAGTGTGCATGCTCTACAAAATAACAAGATATTTATAATACTTTCCGTTCCCATCACTGCCCTGGTTGCTAGGAACACCTTGGGGTTAAGATTTGCAAACAACTGCTCATTTTCCTTGATTAAGACTTCTTATTGTTTTCTCTTTTTTTTTTTGAAGGGATTATTTATTTGTTTGTTTGTTTATTTATGGCTGTATTGGGTCTTTGTTGCTGCATGCACGCTCTCTCTAGTTGAGGTGAGCGGGGGCTACTCTTCGTTGCGGTGAGCTGGTTTCTCATTGCAGTGGCTTCTCGTTGTGGAGCACAGGCTCTAAGCGCACAGGCTTCAGTACTTGTGGCACGCGGGCTCAGTAGTTGTGACTCATGGGCTCTAGAGCACAGGCTCAGTAGTTGTGGCACACGGGCTTAGTTGCTCCGTGGCATGTGGGATCTTCCCGAGCCAGGGCTTGAACCTGGGCCCCTGCACTGGCAGGCAGATTCTTATCACATCGTTTTCTTCCTATACTGTCACTTAAATATTTAGTAAGTGGCTGTGCAACATTATACTTAAAATTTTGTTAGAAAATAGCTCTAAACCAACTCTAAAAGTTTTCAGCTTTAAAAAGAGAGAGAGAGAGAGAGGTAGATAGACACATATCCCAGCAGGAATTCATAAAGAAAATAGCTAGGAGAGACTTTCAAGATGGCGGAGGAATAAGACGTGGCGATCACCTTCCTCCCAACAAATACATCAGAAATACATCTACACGTGGAACAACTCCTACAGAACACCTACTAAATGCTGGCAGAAGACCTCAGACTTCCCAAAGGCAAGAAACTCCCCACATACCTGGCCGTGTGGCTGACAGGGTCTTGGTGCTCCCGCAGGGTGTCAGGCCTGTACCACTGAGGTGGGAGAGCCGAGTTCAGGACACTGGTCCACAAGAGACCTCCCAGCTCCACATAATATCAAATGGTGAAAGCTCTTCCAGAGATCTCCATCTCAATGCTGAGACCCAGCTCCACTCAACGACCAGCAAACTACAGTAATAGACACCCTATGCCAAACAACTAGCAAGACAGGAATACAACCCCACCCATTAGCAGAGAGGCTGCCTAAAATCATAACAAGATCACACACACCCCAAAACACACCACTGGACGCGGTCCTGCCCACCAGAAAGACAAGATCCAGCCTCATCCACCAGAACACAGGCACCAGTCCCCTCCACCAGGAAGCCGACACAACCCACTGAACCAACCTTACCCACTGGGGGCAGACACCAAAAACAGTAGGAACTACGAACCTGCAGCCTGAGAAAAGGAGACTCCAAACACAGTAAGTTAAGCAAAATGAGAAGACAGAGAAACACACAGCAGATGAAGGAGCAAGGTAAAAACCCACCAGACCTAACAAATGAAGAGGAAATAGGCAGTCTACCTGAAAGAGAATTCAGAGTAATGATAGTAAAGATGATCCAAAATCTTGGAAATAGAATGGAGAAAATACAAGAAACATTTAACAAGGACCAAGAAGAACTAATGAGCAAACAAACAGTGATGAACAACACAGTAAGTGAAATTAAAAATTCTCTAGAAGGAATCAATAACAGAATAACTGAGGCAGAAGAATGGATAAGTGACCTGGAAAATAAAATAGTGGAAATAACTACCACAAAGCAGAATAAAGAAAAGAGAATGAAAAGAATTGAGGACAGTCTCAGAGACCTCTGGGACAACATTAAACGCACCAACATTCGAATTATAGGGGTCCCAGAAGAGGAAGAGAAGAAGAAAGGGACTGAGAAAATATTTGAAGAGATAATAGTTGAAAACTTCCCTAACATGGGAAAGGAAATAGTATATCAAGTCCAGGAAGCGCAGAGAGTCCAATACAGTATAAACCCAAGGAGAAACATGCCAAAACACATATTAATCAAACTATCAAAAATCACCTACAAAGAAAAAATATTAAAAGCAGCAAGGGAAAAACAACAAATAAAATACAAGGGAACCCCCATAAGGTTAACAGCTGATCTTTCAGCAGAAACTCTGCAAGCCAGAAGGGAGTGGCAGGACATATTTAAAGTGATGAAAGGGAAAAACCTACAACCAAGATTACTCTACCCAGCAAGGATCTCATTCAGATTCAACGGAGAAATTAAAACCTTTACAAACAAGCAAAAGCTAAGGGAATTCAGCACCACCAAACCAGCTTTACAACAAATGCTAAAGGAACTTCTCTAGGCAGGAAACACAAGAGAAGGAAAAGACCTACAATAACAAACCCAAAACAATTAAGAAAACGGTAATAGGAACATACAAATCGATAACTACCTTAAATGTAAATGGATTAAATGTTCCAACCAAAAGACATAGACTGGCTGAATGGATACAAAAACAAGACCCATATATATGCTGTCTACAAGAGACCCACATCAGACCTAGGGACACATACAGACTGAAAGTGAGGGGATGGAAAAAGATATTGCATGCAAATGGAAATCAAAAGAAAGCTGGAGTAGCATTTCTTGTATCAGACAAAATAGAGTTAAAAATAAAGACTATTACAAGAGACTAAGAAGGACACTACATAATGATCAAGGTATCAATCCAAGAAGAAGATATAACAATTGTAAATATTTATGCACCCAACATAGGAACACCTCAATACATAAGGCAAATGCTAACAGCCATAAAAGGGGAAAGCGACAGTAACACAATCATAGTAGGGGCCTTTAACACCCCACTTTCACCAATGGACAGATCATCCAAAATGAAAATAGATAAGGAAACACAAGCATTAAACGATACATTAAACAAGATGGATTTAATTGCTATTTATAGGACATTCCATCCAAAAACAACAGAATACACTTTCTTCTCAATTGCTCATGGAACATTCTCCAGGATAGATCATATCTTGGGTCACAAATCAAGCCTTGGTAAATCTGGGAAAATTGAAATTGCATCAAGTATCTTTTCGGACCACAACGCTATGAGACTAGGTATCAACTACAGGAAAAAATCTGTAAAAATTACAAACACATGGAGGCTAAACAATACACTACTAAATAACCAAGAGATCACTAAAGAAATCAGAGAAAATAAAAAAATACCCAGAAACAAATGACAATGAAAACACGACGACCCAAAACCTATGGGATGCAGCAAAAACAGTTCTCAGAGGGAAGTTTATAGTAATACAATCCTACCTCAAGAAACAAGAAACATCTCAAATAAACAACCTAACCTTATACCTAAAGCAATTAGAGAAAGAAGAACAAAAAAGCCCCAAAGTTAGCAGAAGGAAAGAAATCATAAAGATCAGATAAGAAATAAATGAAAAAGAAATGAAGGAAACAATAGCAAAGATCAATAAAAGTAAAAGATGGTTCTTTGAGAAGAAAAACAAAATTTATAAACTATTAGCCAGACTCATCAAGAAAAAAAGGGAGAATACTCAAATCAACAGAATTAGAAATGAAAAAGGAGAAGTAACAACTGACACTGCAGAAATACAAAGGATCTTGAAAGATTACTACAAGCAACTCTATGCCAATAAAATGGACAACGTGGAAGAAATGGACAAATTCTTCAAAAAGCACAACCTTCTGAGGCTGAACAAGGAATAAACAGAATAAACAAGCACTGAAATTGAGACTGTGTTTAAAAATCTTCCAACAAACAAAAGCCCAGGACCAGATGGCTTCACAGGAGAATTCTATCAAACATTTAGAGAAGAGCTAACACCCATCCTTCTCAAACTCTTTCAAAATATAGCAGAGGGAGGAACACTCTCAAACTCATTCTACGAGGCCATCATCACTCTGATACCAAAACCAGACAAAGATGTCACAAAGAAAGAAAGCTACAGGCCAATATCACTGATGAACATAGATGCAAAAATCCTCAACAAAATACTAGCAAACAGAATCCAACAGCATATTAAAAGGATCATACACCATGATCAAGTGGGGTTTATCCCAGGAATGCAAGGATTCTTCAATATATGAAAATCAATCAACATGATACACCATATTAACAAATTAAAGGAGAAAAACCATATGATCATCTCAAGAGATGCAGAAAAAGCTTTTGACAAAATTCAACATCCATTTATGATAGAAACCCTCCAGAAAGTAGGCACAGAGGGAACTCACCTGAATATAGTAAAGGCCATATATGACAAATCCACAGCCAACATCGTTCTCAATGGTGAAAAACTGATACCATTCCCTCTAAGATCAGGAAGAAGACAAGGCTGTCCACTCTCCCTGTTATTATTCAACACAGTTTTGGAAGTTTTAGCCACAGCAATCAGAGAAGAAAAATAAATAAAAGGAATCCAAATTGGAAAAGAAGTAAAGCTGTCACTGTTTGCAGATGACATGATACTATACATAAAGAATCCTAACAATGCTACCAGAAAAGCACTAGAGCTAATCAATGAATGTGGTAAAGTAGCAGGAGACAAAATTAATGCACAGAAATCTCTTGCATTCCTATACACTAATGATGAAAAATCTGAAAGAGAAATTAAGGGAACACTCCCATTTACCACTGCAACAAAAAGAATAAAATATCCAGGAATAAACCTACCTAAGGACACAAAAGGCTTGAATGCAAAAAATTATAAGACACTGATGAAAGAAATTAAAGGCGATACAAACAGACGGAGAGATATACCATGTTCTTGGATTGGAAGAATCAATATTGTGAAAATGACTATACTACCCAAAGCAATCTAAGATTCAATGCAATCCCTATCAAACTACCACTGGCATTTTTCACAGAACTAGAACAAAAAATTTCACAATTTGTATGGAAACACAAAAGACCCCGAATAGCCAAAGCAAGCTTGAGAAAGGAAAACAGAGCTGGAGGAATCAGGCTCCTTGACTTCAGACTATACTACAAAGCTACAGTAATCAGAACAGTATGGTACTGGCACAAAACCAGAACTATAGATCAATGGAACAGGATAGAAAGCCCAGAGATAAACCCATGCACATATGGTCACCTTATCTTTGATAAAGGATGCAAGAATATACAATAGTGAAAAGACAGCCTCTTCAACAAGTGGTGCTGGGAAAACTGGACAGCTACATGTAAAAGAATGAAATTAGAACACTCCCTAACACCACACCCAAAAATAAACTCAAAATGGATTAAAGACCTAAATGTAAGGCCAGACACTATAAAACTCTTAGAGGAAAACACAGGCAGAATACTCTATGACATAAATCACAGCAAGATCCTTTTTGACCCACCTCCTAAAGAAATGGAAATAAAAACAAAAATAAACAAATAGGACCTAATGAAACTTAAAACCTTTTGCACAGCAAAGGAAACCATAAATAAGACGAAAAGACAACCCTCAGAATGGGAAAAAATATTTGCAAATGAAGCAACTGACAAAGGATTAATCTCCAACATTTACAAGCAGCTCATGCACCTGAATATCAAAAAAACAAACAACCCAATCCAAAAATGGGCAGAAGACCTAAATAGACATTTCTCCAAAGAAGGTATCCAGATTGCCAACAAACACATGAAGAGATGCTCAACATCACTAATCATTAGAGAAATGCAAATCAAATCTACAATAAGGTATCACCTCACACCAGTCAGAATGGCCATCATCAAAATATCTACAAACAATAAATGCTGGAGAGGGTGTGTAGAAAAGGGAACCCTCTTGCACTGTTGGTGGGAATGTAAATTGATACAGCCCCTATGGAGAACAGTATGGAGGTTCCTTAAAAAACTAAAAATAGGGCTTCCCTGGTGGCGCAGTGGTTGAGAGTCTGCCTGCCGATGCAAGGGATGTGGGTTCGTTCCCCGGTCTGGGAAGATCCTACATGCCGCAGAGCGGCTGGGCCCGTGAGCCATGGCCCCTGAGCCTGCACGTCCAGAGCCTGTGCTCCGCAACGGGAGAGGCCACGGCAGTGAGAGGCCTGCGTACCGCAAAAAAAAAAACAACTAAAAATAGAACTACCATATGACCCCGCAATGCCACTACTGGGCATATACCCTGAGAAAACCATAATTCAAAAAGAGTCATGTACCACAATGTTCATTGCAGCTCTGTTTACAATAGCCGGGACATGGACGCAACCTAAGTGTCCATCGACAGATGAATGGATAAAGAAGATGTGGCACATATATACAATGGAATATTACTCAGCCGTATAATGAAATGAAATTGAGTTATCTGTAGTGAGGTGGATGGACCTAGAGTCTGTCATACAGAGTGAAGTAAGTCAGAAAGAGAAAAACAAATACCGTATGCTAACACATATATATGGAATCGAAAAAAAAAATGGTTCTGAGGAGCCTAGGGGCAGGACAGGAATAAAGACGTAGACGTAGAGAATGGACTTGAGGACACAGGGAGTGGGAAGGGTAAGCTAGGACAAAGTGAGAGAGTGGCATGGACATATATACACTACCAAATGTAAAATAGCTAGCTAGTAGAATGCAGCTGCATAGCACAGGGAGATCAGCTCGGTGCTTTGTGACCACCTAGAGGGGTGGGATAGGGAGGGTGGGAGGGAGACACAAGAGGGAGGGGATATGAGGATATATGTATACGTATAGCTGATTCACTTTGTTATACAGCAGAAACTAACACACCACTGTAAAGCAATTATACTCCAATAAAGATGTTTAAAAAAAAGGAAAATAGCTAGGAGATAGTCCTGAAATTTTAGACTTACAGGTGCCAACTGGTATCCTTTATAGACTTTCTTTTTTTCCAAAGAGATAAAATATCAATATGTAAAGATGATGATATAATTTGTAATTAATTTTATTCCTATGCTAATTGTAAGAAGGCACTGAACTAAGAAGACTAAGTTTTTGTCCCATATTCCCTTTGAAAATTCTAATGCATCTCAGTAGAATATTCGGCTGCAATTGAATTTCAAAGGTAATACATAGGTATGACATTCATCGTACTGTAAAGCAGAAGAAATCTTAGTATTTGTGTAGAAGAGTTAGAAAAAGTCAAGAAAAGACAACCTGCAACACTCATGCCTTGTTTGGTGCTCCAAGCATTAGAAGTCATAAACTCTCCATATTCTTTCACAGCTTAAGAAAAGACAGTTAAAAAATAGAGAAATACAGTAATTGGAACTGTCACAAGAAAGATGTATTGGTCTCAATGGTAAAATCTCCCTTGGAAAATTTAAGCTTCACTTGACACAGTGGGTCCTTGGGCTAGTTTCAGGAGACAGAGTAGGAAGGAGAGTGGGGGCAGTCATAAGCTTCTGACTCATTACGCTGAAGCTCCAGAGAGCTGATTAGCCAATTATTAACTAAAAATGGAATATGGCTCCATCCCTGAAATTCTGAAGGCAAAACAAGGAGCAGGATGGAAATACTGATGCCAGTGAAATTGCTCGTAGAATCTGGTCCATCGCCTAAGAAAATCAGCCAAGTAGCCCTTAGTGCTTTTGTAACTGCTACCAATGGCCATGCCAGCATGTCAGGGAGATTCTCTTTCTAACGTGTTTAAGAGGGCGTTTGGGGAAGTAATCTTTAGTATAAGCTATTTTAGTTGTTTAGTTAGTCAAACTTTATCTAAGGCTAGAGTATAACCCTCACTCCACTCTCACATTGCAGAGATCAGAGCTAGTACAAACTCTTCCAGCAGATTCTATGTTTTCCCTGCACAGAGTTGGAATTTATGATCTCTGGAGGGAAGGCATCATATCTGATGACAGAATTTTTCCTTGCCCGGTTGCCTGTAGCAAGATTGGAGTAAGGGTTATAATATTCCAGCTTGGGCAGACCCCTTTTCTGCCCCCTCTTGCTGGTTATCTAGACATAATGCTTTTTCCTTCAGGTGATTCCCACCCTTAACATGTTGGAAGGTGACAAGGAGCTACCCCTTGAAGGTCTCCCTGTGGTGGGGTGATGGGCAGGTAGGGGTCAGTGATGGAGGTTGGCGGGAGTGGGGAGGGTCCCGGACGAGAAAGCCCACACGGCTTTGGAGAAACAATCATTCCGTCATCATTCTCACCGAAGGACAGCTGGGTTTATCTTTTGTCTGGCAAATAAAGAGCAGAGAAATCGTGTTGGCACTACAAAATCGAGCACAGATCAGAACACGCAGCAATCTACGAAAATACTTTTAGAAATGAAAATGGCTTTGTCGTAACTTCAAAAGTTTAACAACCTCCATTTAGAGAAAGAGGACCACGCATAAAAGATGTTAGATGGTAAACACCTGCTCTTCAGGAACACAAATGTCTCAGTGGACTAGGAATTTCTATAAGCAGCGTTTTGGAAGAGAAGCCTCTTAATAAACAGAACAGTGCTAGAACCTAAAACCAAACCAAAACAAAAGGTTTTGTTTTAATCTCTCCCCTGTTCTGGTTCAAATCGACTTGGACTTGTCTGCATGCCAGAATGATTTAAGAAAGATAGTTCTTCAAATTAATCTATTCTAATCAACCTCATCAGAGTCTCGGGTGTCTTTTACCAAAATAAAATTAATGAAATACTTTAAAAACTGCAGGCTAGTGTTTATTAAGTCTTCATAATATGTAGAAAGAGCACCTAATGGGTAAATATTTACCAAGGGAACTCCCCCTGCCTTTCAGTTCTCTTAAGCATACGTCCGTGTAACATAGTATTTTTTAAATCATCTATATTTCTCTTCCTAGTTAAATCAGGCCTAATGCACACATGAACAACCATATGGTTAGAAATAACTTTTTCAGACAAAGATTGAAGTGTATGCAAAATAACACATCCTTAGGGTTTTGTTTTGTTTTGTTTTGTTTCTTCTTTTTCCCTCTAAATCTGAGAGTTTAGAATCATTTTATCAGGCTGTGTGGCAACTGAGTTCACAACGACATCTCCAGCCCTGGCCTGTGAGGGCCTCCAGGGCAGGGGAAAAGCCTTCCTCCCTGGACCCCCAAACTAACCCAGGGCCGGGCACATAGAAGACTTGCAGTCATGTTTGTTGAATAACTGTCTCCGTCCTTGGCTGACTCTCATCGTTAACCGCGTTTCAACGTCAAGCACTGATTTTGTTTGAATTGAACCTCAAATACGATACATCTCTGTGGGAAAAAAAAAACCTTTTTACTTGTACACTACAAATACAGTGTTGTTTTTGCAGCACAAATGCACTTCTGCTGAAATACTGCTTTGCTAAAGTCTTGGCGAAGACACGATGGATGACCTCAGATATGGGTGCGGGGACGTGCTGAGTGGGAGAGACCACCATTAATACACACAGCACCCACACACCTGCTTTATGAGTGGGTTTATCATCCTCCAAAGAGCTGACTAGGACTGGGAGTCGAGATAAAGAAAAACTATTTAAGAGTTTGTCTTAAAAAAAAAAAAATCTGTGGCTTTCTGTTACCTGGTGTGCTGTGTAGCCTAATAACATTTAGCAATTCTGAAATGTACCGGTTCAATCAAGGATTGCTAAAGAGATCAATCAGTTCTCACTAGAAAGCACAGCTAAAAGTAACAGGATGCACAGAAGAAAGCCATGTTTTCCACCAACATTAAACAGCAACAAAGGCCCTAAAACAGAAAAGAGAACTGAGTGAACTATAAAATTTTACAAAAGTCCCCAAAAGCAATCACTCAACAGCACATAACTGCAAACTCTAGGAGCAATAATGTATCTTTCTCTACAAAATAAATTACTGAAAGGGGTCATGTGATTCTTAGCAGGCAGGAAGATGCACTTTCCCAAGGAAAGTTCATCATTAAATATATTATTTAAGACTGGATCATCTTCAGGCTATTTGTAATCCTATCATTTTGCTGCCAAAATTAGCTATAAGCAGCTGAAACTCAGCCACTAGAAAACTGATGTTTTTTCATGTATTTTGTACACTGGCCTGAGAAGAGTATTGCTTTCCAGTTAATCAAACGTTTGGGTGGATGTGGACTATGTACAGAAAAGAGAAACTGCTTGCTGACCAACTAATAAAAAGGAAGCCAACCTCTACTGGATGTGGAGAAGTAAGTTCCTGTCTTCCTAAACCACAAAGACCAAATGACAAACACACAAAAGAAGTCGCACCACCATGTCATCAACAGAATGAACCCAATATCCAAGTTATGGCATGTCATTCTTGCAGCTGTCAAACATATCACTCTCTCCTAAGACATGAGGCGAAATGTTGTCACATTTCTCAGTTCGGAGGGCGCGATCAATGTTCATTCACCATCAACTTCCCCAAATCTCAACCCTCTGCTTGCAAGAGCCCCTTGGTCGTGAAGCGGTCTCAGGGCCCCTAAACTCATTTACAGAATTTGAACTGTGTTACAAGGGGATCAAACAATACCAAATGGAGCTATTAAAAGAGCTAAATTTCCTGTCTTTAACTGGAGTAGAAAAGCGATCTTACTTTCATGGGGTCTGTAATGCCAACACAAATTGTATAGCTACCACCCAAAACATTCTTGAGAGGATGGAGCTTATAACAATTTCTCTCCTGTCTCTCTTGCATTCCAGTCTATCTCTTCCAAGGGTCAGATCACTCTAGCGGACACATGGGAAATATTCAGCATCCTAGGTAATATTATGGACCCACGGGGCCACTGGAAAGGTACACTGTAGGATCCATCCCAGATTGCCATTTTTCCTAAAAGGCGTCCACGAGAATCGATGGTCGGTGAGGGCAGCCAGCATCTCTTAACTCTCACGTGCACACAAACACCTGTAGACGTGCGAACCACAGATTCTGACTCAGAAGCTCTGGGGCGGGACCTGAGACTCTGCATCTCTAAGAAGCTCCCAGGTGACGCCCAGGCTGCTGGTCCCTGAGCCACACTTGGAGTGGCAGGGTCTCAGACATCTAGAACTGCCTCCCTCTGGAAGCCTTATTCAGACTTAGGAATAAAGCCATACTCCACTCCACCGCCAACTTCTTCTTTAGTCTTTATATAATTTGTAGACTTCTAGGACCATCTCTCAGACACCTATCATCCAAGGTCCTGCTTTCTCCAAGTTATGGAACATGGAATGCAAACTGTTTTTCCTCGGCCTCAGAAGTAGCAGCAGCAAAGAAAAAAAATGTGACTTAGAATCTAAAGCCCCCGTAAGAATAGATTCAGTAGATGAGCTGATCCACCGAGCCCTGTAAACAGTACAAGTACAACATTGTCCAACGTTAAAAGAATGTGCTAGCTCTCTTCTGAAATTTTACCATCCTTACTGAGTCCTTTACACTGCAAGACGCAACATATTATTAGAGATGCAACACTGATTGGTGCAAATTTAGAGGAAAATCTGTCTGTATGCCAAACACTTAAAATAAAAACGTAGGTTCATGATGCACCTTTGAAAGGATAAGTACGTCAGGCTCTCGAGTACTACCACTTTTATTATTCCAAAGTGGACATTTATGATTGCATTTCCTGATACATACTTTTTTTTTTTTGCCAAAGTCCTCTGCTTTCCTAGTCATCCATCTATATGTTGTCCTGAAAGCTACACATTTTACCATCAGCTATTTGTGCTTCTATATGATTTATTTTTACTATAAGAGGTTTTGTCCAAAAAAAGTTTATCATGTTCTACGGTACGTCATTGTGGTTTGGCATCATAAAATGTAGCCTCTACATTTATCAACCTCAGATACCTGTTGACCACAAAGATAGGCTCTACTAAGAAAACTCTATTTTGAAAGGAGGAAAAGGTGAGCCTTCACTTAAAAAGAAAATTCAACTGTATGAGATGTTAATATACCACAACTCGACAATAAAGATCAAGATTATATCTTAATTTCTATCATAAACATATGTCTCCATTTCCCATCTTTTTATTAAATTACTTGACACATGACAGTTACCACCATGGATTTCTTTCAACTAGAAAGAAAATTTTTTAAATTATTTTCACAAAAATATGTAATAGTCAAACTGTTATATTAGTTCTACTTTGGTCTTAAAATGATCCTTTTGGCGTCTGGAAGTCCCTACCTCTTTGGTTATGGTGGTTAAAAATAAAACCACCTACTTAACCAAACATTTAACAAAAATATTCTTTACACACTTCACTGAATTCTTCAAGAATTACTAAAGGTCTGATAATATGAGATCTCGAAAAACAAACAATTCACAAAAAGCATTTAAATTTTAGAGATTAAATGGGGATGTTTTACTTTTAAACACTGAACAGTGGCATCAATATTTTGTCAACTTTGGTCAAGGAGGATCAGATGTTCATGTCAGTCATCTACTTTTCTTGGCCTTTTCTCTTTTTGGCCCCTTACCATTAGCACACTTTGTAAACTGTAGTAAAGTATGTAATGTGCTTCTTGAAATCGAATACACCTGTAGTGACTTCTAAGCTTTTTGCTCCTGTTAGGTCCTATAAAATAATAACATTAGTAATTCTCCCTAGAGACTGTGAAAGGAAGCACTGAATTGTATCCTTTTTCAAAGACAGCTCTTCAGATTAAAAGACAAGAATTCCTCTTGCACTTTTTCACAAATTAATCACTTCAGATATAAAGTGTAGATGTCAATTACACTTCTTCAGTCTTAGGATCTGTACCCCTCCCCCAAAGAACCACACACACAAAAAGAACTTTATGGCGACATGATAGAGGCTCTATCTAGCACAACAGTACCAGAAAAAAAACAGTTCACAGATGTTCTTCAAATATACAGGCATCAATCACTTCAGCTAAAGCCAGAGCACGAGAATCCACAGCTACGAATCAATTCTTCTACACTATATAGATACTCCAGATGCAAGTTTTGCCAGCAGAGGGGACCACCAAATCACGTGGATTCTAGGTGGTGGAAAGTAGAAGATACTAAAATTCCAGTAAACCTCAAAATCACACACAAGTTATAGAAATAGAACACAAGGTACGCAGCCAATGCAAATTCTGTCACAGCTTACCTCTTTACAAACATCCAGGTTTTCCAGGGAAAGGGGCTATACTGGTTTTCCTCTTTGGGTAGATCTTACCAAGTGAGTCAGAAAAGGCATGCCCTTGGTCCCCTGGGGGAGTCTGCTCTTCCAACTGGATGGTTCTCAAATTTTAGTACAAAGAAGAAACCCCCAGGGGAGCTTATTTCTGATGCGGATTGCCAGGACCCAGCCTGGCATCTAGTTTATGAGTTGTCCCTGAAATGTCCCATTTCAACAGGCTACTCAGGCCAGGTACCGTGATGAGGGGGATCCTTGGACCCCCATTTTGAGAAACCCTGAAAGGATGCCATTTACCCCAAGATCCTACTGAACAGCAAAGGCTGGATCTTTGAACCTCAATGTCTGGCAAGCAAGGGAAACAATTTTGCCGGGAAGCAATGATCACAGTTGGGTTGGCAGGGAGACCTCTGTACAGGGAAAGAGGGAGGGAAGCCACAACCCTTATATTATTTCATTGGCTCATCGGTCTCCCTTGGCCCAGTAGCCCACCAGACTCCAACCTCCGCATCACAGACCCGAGAGGTCCAGCCCAGACTCACATTCAATCAGACATGCACCTACCCAGCCTCCGTTATCCTGGATCCAGGTGTGCAGGTGTCGGTTCAGGTACTCAGTCATCCACAGGGCGATGTTGTCCACCAGGGGGGACATCTCCCGGTTGACGCTCTCCACACACATGACCCCACCGAACTCAAAGAAGGCCACGATCCTCCCCCAGTTTACTCCATCCCTGAAGAGCTCCTCCACCACCGTGGCAAAGCGTCCCCTCGCGGTGAAGGGCGTCAGGTGCAGCTGGCTGGACATCTCGGCGAAGTCGCGGCGGTAGCGACGAGAAAAATCATCACCGGCCTGGCGCAGGGTCAGGTGGACCACAGGTGGCACGGGGCTGAGCGCAGGCCCCCTGGCGGGGGCGGCGGGAGCGGTCTGGGGCGGCGGCGGGGAGGTCCTGGATGGCGCTGGGGTGCTCCCAGGCTGGGAGGAGAAGATGCCCGGCGCGGGGGCGGCCCCCGGGGACGTGGCGCCCGCGTCTCCGGCATCCCACTCGTAGCCCCTCTGCGACAGCTTATAGTGGATGTACTTCATCACTATCTCCCGGTTATCATACCCTGTTCTCCCAGCGTGCGCCATCCTTCCCCCACGGAAAAGCAGCCGGGTACCAACAGCACCTCTCGCCCCCGCTTCCCGCCCCACGGCCCCGCACGAGAGAAGAATAGTTATAATCCAGCTATTTTATTGGATGTGCTTTGCATTCTTGGATGAGGGGGTGTCTTCAGTCACGCGGAACACTTGATTCTGGTGTTTCCCTCTTGGCATGAGATGCAGGAAATTTTTATTTAAATTCCTTTCGGATCTTTATTTCATGAGGCACATTATTAATTATTGTTAATATCAGTCTACTTCCTCCGTGATGCTGAAAGGTTAAAAAAACTAATCAGTCAAAATCAGGTGCATTTCCCTTTATACAGTGGGTAAAAAGCAGGGCACACACACTACAAGTTACACAGCTAAAAATAATATAATAAACTGCCTGGAAATTAAACTTACTCGAATGCACTTAAAGTTAAAATCTCAACTGTTTCCACTGAAAGTTACATGAAACCCATTTCCTGTGCAAAGAACTTACTTGTATTTTTTCAGGACAGCATGATCCTCTGTCAAGTTTCCTTTTCTGTGAAAACAAATGCATAAGGCAAAGATTCCATCAATCTTCAGAACTCTCCAGTGATAGCTGCTGTGAAACTTCCAAATGAATCAGGAGTTGGGGGCGGAGGGTGTAAAAATTAGGAGAATTTCCAGTTTGATTCCCAGCCTTCTTCACAGAAATGTCAATCCGTAGGAATCCCAACCGGAGATCTCAAGAGCACGAGCAAAGAAAGGCAGCGGCGGCGGCAGATGAATTACAATTTTCAGTCCAGTATTTGCAGAAGTCCTGTGATTTTCCCCCTCTCGGCAATTTACACGCACACACACACGCGCGGGCACAGACATGGATCTCTGTCCGCGGGACCGCTTCACGCCTCCACAGGAGAGAGACAGGGACCGGGGGCCGGTGGACGAGCCGGGGACGGGGGCAGGAATCCTCCTCTGATTAAACTCCGAACAGCGAATGCATTTTCCGAAAAGCTGCTTGATAAATGAAGGCTGGACGCGCCCGGCCCGCCGGTGCCGAGCGCGAGAAGCCCGCGCTGTGTGTGGTGCGGCGAGGGCTGGGGAGAAGGACGTGGTGGGGGAGGGCTTTATTTTTTCCCTCTTTTCCTAAAAAGGATGACTGCTACGAAGTTCTCCCCCCTGGACCCCCTCTTCCGCTGCACCCCACCGGCGCACCCCGCCTCCGGGCTGCGCACCCTTTCTCCTCCTCCTGTCCTGCGCGGCGGCGCTGGCGGCGCCCGCCTCCCCCGCGCTCCCGCCGCGCACCCGCTCCGGGCGATGACGGCCGCGCCGGCGGGGAGGGCCCGGCGCCCGGCACCTTCGCTGGCGGCTGCGGCGGCGGCGGCGGCTCGGCGGGGAAACCGAGAGCGGCGGGCGGGAGCGCGGCGGACGGGGGCGGGGGCGGGCGCGAGGAGGAAGGGGGCGGGCGCGGCGCGGGGGGGCCTGGCCTCTTCATTCTCCTCTCGAACCGACTGGTTTCCTGTTCGTACGTCACACGGTTCATTCAAAAAAAGAAGAAAGAAAGAGCCCTCCTCGGTGCCGCCCCGCCACCCCCTCCGCCCCCTCCGCGCCCTCCGCCCCGCTCCCCTTGCCGGGTTAAAGGAGCCGCGGCCGGCCCGGGAGTGGCGCGCCCCGCCGGGGACTCATGGCGCGCAGGCCCGCGGCCGGGGAGGGAGCGCCTGGGACGGCCCCCGCCCGCTGCGCCCGCCCGCTGGGCCCGGCCGGTGGGTGGCGCGGGCGGCGCAGGCCTCCCGCGCGGCCGCGGCGCGGTGGGTGTGCCAGGGGCCTCGTCGGGCCTGCGGCGGGCCCGGCGCGCGCTCGGAGTCTCCGGGGCCCGCGAGGGGCCGGGGGCGCCCGGGGAGCCGCACGCGGCCGGTCGGGCGGCTGCCGGGGCCAGGAGCTGGGGGGGACGCCGACAAAAAAAGCGCTGGAAGAGCGCCGGGAATCGCTTCGACCCTTCCTAGCCGTGCGCGCGCGGGGTGTGTGTGTGTGTGTGTGTGTGTCCGCGTCCACACATCGTGTTACCAAGGACTTCGACCGTTTCTAGCCGTGCGCGCGCGCGGTGTGTGCGTGCGTGTGTGTGTGTGTGTGTGTCCACACATCGTGTTACCAGGGGCCTCAGCGCTGCCCTCCCATCAAAAGAGGCGACGCTGCACGTTCATCCGCGAGGGAAGCCCCAAGCATCGTGTTTACGTGCAAGCTGCTTCCTAGGTGTCCACGCACAACATACACTCCGGAGACACCATCCGTGACCGAGGCCACACAGAGCTCTCGGTGGCGCGGCCGAGGGATTAGTGAGGGATACCAAGGGCTTTCGAGTGGTTAAGTAAATGCTTTTCCTCTGCTCCTAACAATTTCGGTACTGGGTGAGGGCTGGACGCCACTGGGGGCTACAGGGCAACTTTCAGGCCCGCAGACCCCCAGCCAGGGTGGGTGGGTTTCTAAAGGCCTCCGCGGTCGCCTAGCAGCCAATCTTAGATGTTCGCACCTTCTCGAGTTATCTATACATACACAAACCTATATATTACACATACATATGTACACATTTTTTATAAAAAATTCACCAGGATGAATAGCTCCCAGGAGAAAAGCACATAGGGCAAACAAGTTGCATGTGTTTATTTTTATCTCTAAGAGTCTGACAAATAAAGTGCCAGGAAAAAATTAGCACGGCGGCTTACCTAATAGGACTCAAGTACAAACATATAGGGACACTGGCCTGTTGAGGTCATAGAAACATGACAAGTGAGTACTGCCATGTGTACAAATATGTTCTCACACTATATTTTGTCTCTTTCCTAGTCTAAAATCAAAGCATTCATTCTGTGGCAAAATAAGCACGGCAAATTATTTTCATTTCTTCATTTTATCAAATACAATCGGCCAACATGCCAACCTCTTGCATATAGGAATGGGTGCCTGGTACAAATGTCTTATCCAGGCAAGAGGGAATGAAGGAAGGTGGTCCTTCACGCCTTCCAACTGCTGTAACAAAGTCCCCTTTTATCCATGGCAGTGGCAGGGAGGTGTGCTGGCCTGGAGAGAGACACTGGGTATAGACTGACCTGGATATATGTTTTCACAGAATAGCAGAAGCCCGTGTTAATGCCACACATCATGGTTTAGGGATCTCCTCAGAACCTTGTCCTAACCCCCCAAAATTACTTAAGAGGAATTGAAAGCCTTAGTGCTTGAGACCTAGCATGTCAGTGAGGAAATGAGAGGCCAGAGCTGGAAAAAAGACTGTACTTCTGCAAAGAGGGAGACCAGAAGGAAACAGATATCCCATTCCCAGAAAAAGGAAAGCTGCCTTTTTTACTCCTTTACTCCACAGAGCCTCACTTTACAGATTCCTCCACACTTAAGTGGCATCTTGACCATAACCAAACATTCTCCAGACAGGTCTGCATTATTCCTTGACTAAGGCTATATATTCCCTAGGAATGTTCTGGATACTCTTTCAATCAAAAGAGTGAAACCGTTCCTCCATTCAGATTGCATGCTTATTAGAGTCCACCCAAAATGTAAGGACAAGTATTCCTTGGAGGTGTGTGACTTAACTATTTGTCTGTGAGTATTGGTGAGCTAGCGCAGGGAGCACTGGTCTGAGTCAGGAGTTCTACGTGCGAATCTAGAGACCTTCCGATAACCTTCAAAATGTAGGCACTGTGGGCTTTTCACGTCCCAAGACGTCTTCCACTTAGAGCCAATGGATGGTCCTTTTCGTGGTTTTGCCTGGCTGGCTTCTAGCAGTAGGGTGGCACCGGGAAGAGAAAAGAACAAGATGCAGGGAATGGAGATTGTACCAAGGGTCTGAAAGGCCTGTGTTTCCCTTCTTTATTCTCCAATCTGCCAAACAAAAAGCTTTTTATTGCCAGTTTTTGCCACCTACTGGTTGATGTTTAACAGTATCATTCAGAAGGTTCTCTTCATCCATCACCAATATAAATCTTCCCAAAGTTTATGAAATTCAAAAAGGACATTATTCTAACCTGAACATAAATACTAATATTTAATATAGGTATATATCAAATCTTCCCAACTATTAAAATTTTTATTTAAAACAAGGATAGAAATACAGTGTTTACTGAGAGGGAACTGACAACTAATAGGTAAGATGAAAGAGTTAAAAATATAAAACATGACCCCAAACCATTTAGGCAAACTGACGTGAAAATAAATCCATCAACAAAATGAACTGAGTAGGGAGAGTAAAAACAAGCAGATAGCCTGCATAAAAGAAAAAGAAACTGCTTAAAAAATAACATCCCACAGGCCTAGATAAGCAATCCAAAACACTAATTTCCAATTTCAAGTATCTTCTACATTATTGTTTCCAACTTTATTGAGATATAATTGACATAAGTATCTTATATACTACAAACTCTTATGTTAAATAGGGCCATATGCTTTAAGACAGTTTATACATGTTGTTGGCAAACATTATAAAATAATGTTATTATTATAATACTAATTCCCTATTAGCATTAGTTACTAGTAATACTAACAGTAGTACTGTTCCTGACTCATTTCTGCTTCAGAGCCCCTCTTCTGTAAGTGTGATGGTATCCAAGTAATCCACTGTGTGCTGCTCTCAAACCATCCTTGTCCTCATCAGGAAACTCTTTTACCAAATCTAAACCAACACGCCTTGGTTTAACTGAAAAACCCACCTGGCTAATTTTTGGTGGGTCCTAAGCCTCAAAAAAATGTTTGGAATCATTAAGCAACAACTTTTTTTTTTTTTTTTTTTTGCGATACGCGGGCCTCTCACTGTTGTGGCCTCTCCCATTGCGGAGCACAGGCTCTGGACGCGCAGGCTCAGCCGCCATGGCTCACGGGCCCAGCCGCTCCACGGCATGTGGGATCCTCCCGGACCGGGAAACGAACCCGTGTCCCCTGTATCGGCAGGCGGACTCTCAACCACTGCATCACCAGGGAAGCCCCAAGCAACAACTTTTGAAACCAAGCAACGAAGTGCAGGGAAGTCATTCTGTTGCGCAAGTTTAACAGCCAGCAAATAACGTTTACGTGTGGTTTACAAAGGAAAGCACAATAAACTCACTCGTGGCAATTTTTTCCTTTCAAATTAATGACCTGGCATTTAAAGTGAATCAACTGAGATTAGGAACTTGTCTTATACGTTTCAAATGTTTACTGCTCTTGTTGGATTGACATGAAACACCATAGTATTGAGGGGAAACAGGCAAAGAATATACATTCTTATGTTCAATAACTAATGTTTATTCTCTTATACTCTTTAGCACAGAGCACAGTATCTCCCAGACATTAACTGTTGATGAACACATTTAGAAAAATCAAGGTTAATATGTTTGTTATCTAGAGCTGCAGTAACAAAGTACCACAAACTGGGTGGCTTAAAGCAGAAATTTATTCTCCCACAGTTCTGGAAGCTCAAAGTCCAAAATCAAGGTGTCAGTAGGGCCATGCTCCTCTGAAGGCTCTAGGGAAAAATCTTTCCTTACCTCTTTCTAGCTTTCATTGGGGGCTGGCAATCTTTGGCTTGCAGCTGCTTCACTCCGATCTGTACCACTGTCCTCCTGTGGCATTCTCCCTGTGTGTGTCTGTTTTCTCCTATTTTTATGAGGTCACCAGTCACATTGGATTAGGACCCTAATAACCTCATCTTAACTTGGTTATATCTATGAAGACCCCATTCCCAAATAAGGTCACATCCACAGGTACTGGGGATTAGGACATCAACATCTTTTGAGGACACACAATTCAACCCTTAACAATATGTTTATCTTCTATCTTAATATGTTTTTTTCCAAAGTAATGAGAAATGTTTATTCCAAGGCGCAAGGGCTCAGCAACGCCTGAATTTCAAAGGGAACCATGATCTTTCTAAATCTTGCCATTTCATATTTCTGCTCAAAGCTCTTCAGAGGCCGAAATCTCAACTCCTGCGCATGGGATGATGTGACCCAAGCCTACCCCCTGGACACCCACCCAATCCTTCCACTTTCCCTTCTTGTAGCCACATCACCTCTATGTGCTTTCTGGAATACGCCAAGATCTCGCATGTCTTTTGCCTTTGCACATCTGCTCATCTCCCTGAAAGGAACCCGACTTTCCTGTGGCAAATTCATACTCATTCCTCAAGGTTTACCTCAACAACTATCTCCCCTGTGAGATCATCCCCGACTATCCTGGGCAGTCCTAGGATTCCACTTATGCCATTAGAAGAGGTTTCGTACGCAGGCTAGGAGCTTCGAAGACAGAAAACTGGTGCGGATCCTGGCTTCATCGCTTTGCAGCCGCGACCCTAACCTAGTTACTTACACCCGCTCTGTGTCTGTGCCCTCATTTATAACATGGGGATATAAAGGTACCACTGGTAGGGTTAGTGGATGATTTAAATGAGTAAAATGCAAAGCACTCACAACAGTGACTAGCACGGGTTACGTTTTCAAATGTTATGATACCTTAATCATAGCTATTGTTGGATCACCATGTAATTTCTGACGTGTGTCTTTCTCCCTAGATTATAAACTATTTGAGGGCAGGGACCATATTTGCCTTTGTGCATTCCCAGCCTAGAATAGTGCCTGGCATTCAAATAATTGTGGCATAAAATTCAGAGGCCTGAAGAAAGGAATGGGGAGTGGTTCCCCTTCCTCTCCTAAGGCTTGTAAGAGCCTTCAGAGGGATGAAGGGGGGAGGGAAATAAGAAATGTAATTGCCACGAGGGAGGGACAGATTGTTTATGCAAAGTCATATCCCTGGCGCCTGGATACCGAGCTCGTCACAGGCACTCAATAAATACATGTTGAAGGAGGAAAAATGGGGTGTATAAAATCAGGAGTGGAACAGAGGTCAGGAAATGTTTCTCTTTTTAAACGTCCAAACATAAAAAATTATAGAAGTGATATCTATGCCATTTACATATATAAGTTGCTCAAATTTAAAGGCAGGTTAAGTTTGCCAATCAAGACATCCAAAGCATCTCTTCTCAATGTGACCAAAATTTTTCTATTTAAGGACGGAGAAATAAATATTAAGGCGTGTCCTTTCCCGTATCTCTCTTCTATGCCCTTCAAGAGTCTAGGAGATATTTCATTGTTGGAATATGAAGGTTTAAAGTACGGGAAATCAATATTTGTGTATGAAACATAATTACTTAAGAAATTTTATTAAATTCCACATTTCTTACTCTTTGACTCATATATCCCACACTGGAGTCAAACAAACACTGAACACATTTGAAACACATTATAAACTATTTGAGGACGGAGAAATAAATATTAAGGCGTGTCCTTTCCCGTATCTCTCTTCTATGCCCTTCAAGAGTCTAGGAGATATTTCATTGTTGGAATATGAAGGTTTAAAGTACGGGAAATCAATATTTGATTTCAATCAAATTGAAACAAGGGCCCAGAATACGAAATACTTACCGTGAAAATATTACTTCCTAAAAAAGTGATGTAAATCAAGCCTTGTCAAGTGTTTAAGATGCAAGGTTAGGATAACATTATGAAAGAGGTTTGTGTTTTGTTTAAACATCTCTTTAAAAAAATGGACATTTCTAAAAAAGAAGTTTTTGAATCTGTAAAGCGTGTTCCCCATTTATTTCTTGTTGTGATTCAGAAATACAAGATATGAAAATCAGGTTACAATTCTGCCACAAAAGCTTCTAAAGTAGCAAACACAGGTTCTAATATATATCAAAATAGCCATAGGCACTCTTAACAGTTTAAAAATGTCTTTAGAGTTGTCACATCAAGCAAGTGTAAAATATAATAGCTATTACCTCCTCTTCAAAATACCAAATCTGCCATCACTGGTCTGAACTAAACAAGATTTAGTCCAGAATATGGAAGGTTATGGTTAGTAGGTATTTTTTCAAAGCTGAGTCACTAAGAAGATAAGGAAATGAGAAAGATTCAAAACATTTTATGTCAAAAAGTGTGAATCTTTTAAGTGTCCTCAAGTGAGTTAAGACACGTTTGAAGTGGAATATGATGTAATAAAATTAAATCTGTTGATGATACAATTCAGTAAGAAAAAAAATTATTATGGTATTGACTTCTAGAAAGACAAAGACATACAATTCTTTGCATCTAAGCAACTGTGATCAAAATGCTCTTGTCATCTAAATATTAGAAATGGTCTCTCAAATGTTTACTTCTAAGAATCAACAATATATGGCTTAACAGATCCAAATAGAGACATAATTAAACATATATGTGTTCGTATAAAGGGACCAACACTAACAGCATTTTTAGTTTCTTCTCCTTTCAGGTGTAAAAATTAAATTTTAAAACATAAAGAACAACTCTCTTGACTTTGTTTTTGTAAAAATAAATGAGAATTGTTTTTACACCTTTTTCAATGATAGAGGGTCCTTGAACATATTTTGGAATTTCTAAGGCTGAGTAACGTTAAGCATTTTAAAATAAATATACTCACAAATACATTATAATAAAACAGTACACCCCAACCTAGCAGAGGCAGACACTTGGAACTGAAACTCACATAATAACCTATGTCTCACACAGAGAGAACCCACATTTCAACAGAATTATGATTGAACTTCTTCTGCCACAAGTAAGACATACCCACTTCTGGGTACAATAGGAAGTGTTGAATCAATGCAATCCTTAAAAAAAAGCCAGTAGTTTCCCTAACAATCTGACTCAGGCTTTCTCTTCTTCCCCTGAGCAAAAAAGCAAGTCAGTATAAAAAAAGGTTGTACAAGAATTGAGCCAAAAAGGATAAAAAATAGAATTTGCCTTGTAATATTTTCATGTTTTGGATGAAGCCAGATCGTTATGTGATGCTGCTTAAGTGTCTACAATCCCTCATCCAAAGCCCTTCAGGCCAGATGTGTTTCAGAATTCATCATTTTTTTTTTGCATTTAAAAAGGTAGTATGGGGCATATACTGGCTATTACAAAACATCTCCACAGAGTCTGGGGTAATCCCTGTAAGTCAAACTCATTGGTATTTCTTCGGACAAAATTAATGAACAGCCCATGGAGTGGCATAAATAAAAACTATAATAATCTCAAGTCAGGTTTTGCTATCAAATGAATTATGGCACCAAATTTAGGGAGAAAAAAAGGAACACCTCAGTTTTCAAAGCTTTTTGGTTACAAGAATGTAGACCTTTGCCATCTCTGACAAAGCAGCCCATTCCCTGATACTATAACCTCCACAAATCTGCTCTCATGCCTGAGCTTCATTTGGGTTGGGGATATCTCCCCACCGTGGAACAGGGGATTGCAAATTTGTTAAGGCAGTAGATGACCTGGAGTCACAGTGTTCTCTCTGAGGATACCTTGAGAAATGTATATTGAAATAACTATTGCAAAATAGTTAATTTTATTAAATGAGGCATCACCTGGGACTAGATTTTAATATAGACCTTCAGTAGAAGGTGCCAACATTCAAGAAACATTTATGAGAAAAGAATAAAATTGAGGAGCACCCAGCGATTAATCTGTATCCGTGAATTAGGAGAACACGGCCTTTACTCCCTTCCAGAGGCTGCCCGGTATGACTCAGCTTCGCAAATGATGGCTCTCTAAGGCTGAAAGATTCATGAAACCATTATGGGTTCAAACCAGCCCCATCAACTGCAATGAAGTCATCCCAAGCACCTTATATATTAAATAATCATTTCTTCTGTCTTTGTCAGTGTTTGAAAATGTGCCATTCTCATGTCTTTCAAAAAGACACCATGGATTAAAGCCATCAGACATCTTACTTTGTAAAAATTAAGTCATTTTAAAGTCAAGAGTTCAAAAACTCAAAAGCAAAAAAGATTTGCAATAATTTTTAGGTCTTTAATCTTTTATAGAATTGTATTGTTTTGTACTGTTACCGAAACAACCTTTTGTGTTGTTTTTTTTTTAAACAATAAAAAAAAGTTTCTTCTTCAAAAGCAGTGGTCTTTTCTCACCAAAAGGAACTGGAAGGTGGTATAAACTTACTGTGTATGCAAAGGGGAGGGGACACAGCGTTACAATGGAGGTGACTGCCCTCAAGTCGGAGGAACATATACAATGACAGAGCGAAGCAGGTAGCAGTGGCTAAAACTCAACAGAGGCACTTGCTGTGGAAATCCAACCAATGGACAATGGAGCCTGGCATCTCGAAACAAAACTCAGGGGACCAACAGGATTTCCAGGTCTCTACGGTGAGAGTGATGGCTGGGCTTTCTTAACATGTGGTACAGAGAGGATGTTCTCAGGGTCAGTGGGAGAGTCATAGAAAGAACAGGGTGATCATTTTATTTCAAAAACGAGTATCTTCAACATCGGCCTTGTCGTCCTACATTTCTTTTCTTGATGAATAAAACTGAAACATGCTATCATCAGCCTTTCTTAAAAGCTACATATATGCTACGAGGAGACAAAGGTCACGCTTTCTAATTTTTTCATTTGCTTTAATAAATTCATTAATTAATTTAAAAAGTCAAGTCAAAAAAAACTGGTCTTCTCTTTTTTTTTACAAAAATATTATAGCAGTATAAGCAAAATTGGAAAGGAAGACATGGGAAGAATAAGACACTACAATGGCATGGGTGAGCTTCAGGTCATCATGGCTATTGAAGAAATTGTAAACTTTTAAGCTTCTAAGATTTGACTTCTCTTCAGAAAACATTTTAGGAGCCTGCCTTTCCCAGTAAATGAAAAATGAACAGTGCCCTAAGCATTTGAGTCTAAAGAAGACAAGAAAGCATTATTTTTTCCGACTGGAAAATATTTATCTCCTTTGTTCCACTGCATTGCCCTCTCCCATCCCCCTTGTAGTTTTATGGGATCAAAGAGAGAGAAGCCACGAGAGTCCACCAGCAACAGAGTAAGTGAGGGACGTTACTATGCACTCAGACACAGCAGCAGTGTATAAAATGCATCTGGAATAAAATACACCAAGTTAAAAAGAAAAAAAAGAAAAAAGAAAAGAAAAAGGCCCCAGGAACCCATAAACTGCCTCTCATGAAAGGTTAAAAAAAGTGCTTGGAAAGTACATTTCTGGACTTGATCTCTACCAGGGAAAAAAAAGAATAAATAGAAAAAAATTTTTCAGTGATCACTCTGGAATCCTGTCATTTACCCTGCTCACACGCTATGAATTCCCTTACCATCACTTCTCCGCCTCGGAGAATCAAGTGGTCTCCTGCTCCAAATTTGCATAGTATTAATAATATTCTCTGGAGTTGAACGTCTATCCCCCTGCTTGCAGCCAGGTTTCTGAAGAGCACTGGTCCAATCTCACAGATTCGAAAGCAAGACATGAGTGTCTGCAGGCCAAAAACTGCGTCCCGTTTAGCAGCAAGCTGGTCAAATTATTTAGAAAGTCTTTTTCCAAGGGATAAGAATTAGGCAGTTTTGTCTGCAATTTCAGATTTCGCTCTCTGCATCATGCAGCGACGAACTATACTGTCGAAGCTTCCAAGGTAAAACAAAGCAATCGTACGGAAAAGGCCCATGGTGACTACCTGCAAGACAAAGAGACCTTTGAGCTCATGCAACAGGACGACGCAATCATCCATTTCAAGGGATTTTAGGATATGTCTCTGATAAATAGTTTCTAAGACGCATCTTCCAATCTTTTCCAAGGATGAGTACGTATAATGAAAAATTTGTAAGTGCCAGCAGAACACGGAGAACAGAAGTTGTCTGCTCTGAGCCACTGCACAGCACAGGGCCTGCCAGACAGGCAACGACAAAACATTTGTCCAGTTAATATATGCAAGTTATACAAAGAACAAAATAGGGATTCTTGGTAGTCTTGGGGTTCTCTGAGCTAGGGTAGATCCAGCGCAGCACCTCAAATATCCAAGCTACAATCAAGGCTTTTTGGTTTAAGGTTTATGTTCTGATCATAAAAGGCAGACCCTACACTAGGTGCTGAGAGCACTGTGGTGAGAAAGCCCAGTGCCGGCCTCCACCAGCACACTCCATACCAGGGCAGACAACCAACTGAAAAAGGGCAATTACTATTTCAGGGTTAAGACAGCAATTAACCATATCCATTAATTTTCACTCTTTCCACTAAAGAACTCTCACTACAACACCTGTAAGTGGAAATTTTAAAGAGAAATAGTTTCAGATACACAAAGCCTCAAAAAATTTGCCTCCCCAGCACGCTTTTTGTAGGAAGCTACCAGAAGAGGTAAACAGCCAAAGAGAGCGGTGTCAACAAAGAAAGGCAATGTCCTGTGACGCAGAAGGCAGGGGACCCAATACCCAAGAGAGGCAGACGGGTCCCCCAGGATGACCGTGAAGGGGAGGCCGGGGTCAGCTAAGCACCTGACTGGGGGAAGCCACTCCTGACAGGCAGGTCAGAAGGCACCAGGAGGCATTCCTTCCAGTGGTGAAGCTGACAGAGTATCTGATATTTCTGAGAGGAGATGAAGACAGTCATTAGGAATAATACACAGAAATAATACATTAAAAAGGCCAACAATAGTTTCAGGGAAAACAAAAGGTTGTATAAGAAAGGAAAATTAGTTATGTGCATTACATAGCTCAGCTGTGAAGAGCATTTAAATAGCCCTAAGGATGGTTATCTCAATACAGATCTAACCAAAATCACAATATCACTAAAAAGCGAGGGTGGGGATGGAGGAGAGGCCGGTGTGAGCAGGTGGGACAGGGTGGAAAAAGGAGAGCTCCATCCTCATCCTTCAGAGCAGAGCTAGTACCTGATCCTGAACTGAGAAATCAAGTGGAAGCGGCCACGTAAGTATCTGCCTAGAGATAAGGAGGTGAAGGTCAGAAGGTCCAGCTAAGAGGACAGCCTGACTGCTCCTGAGAAAGGTGAAACGCGGGGTATGGGGTGAGGGTTTGCTGTGTCTCATAATGAGTCTTAAAAACAATTTGATTCTCTGAAGTGTGCGCAAGGATAATTTTGAAAAATGTAAAAACCAAAGGGAAGCTGGAAAAGGAAAACTCTGGAGACAGTAAAAAGATCAAGGGTTGCCAGGGGTTCAGAAGGGGGGTGGGGGATGAACAGGTGGACATAGGGGAACGTCAGGGCAGTGAATAGTCTGTATGACACTGCAATGGTGGATACATGTCATTCTACATTTGTCAAAACCCACAGGATGGATGGATAACGCCATGAATAAACCCTAGTGCAAACTATGGACTTCAGTTGGTAATAATGTATCAATACTGGCTCATCAATTGTAACAGTGCGGCCACACTAAGGCAAGATGTTAATAATAGGGAGGGGGGAGGGGAAGAGAGGGTCTGCAGCAACTCACTAATTCCCGCTCACATTTTCTATAACCCTAAAACTGCTCTAAAAAATAAAGTCAGGGCTTCCCTGGTGGCGCAGTGGTTGGGAGTCTGCCTGCCGATGCAGGGGACATGGGTTCGTGCCCCGGTCCGGGAAGATCCCACATGCCGCGGAGTGGCTGGGCCCGTGAGCCATTGCCGCTGAGCCTGCGCTCCGCAACGGGAGAGGCCACAACAGTGAGAGGCCCGCGTACCGCAAAATAAATAAATGAAGTCAAAAATTTTTTTTTTAACTTAAGGGAATGAAAAAAAAAAAAACACAAAAAAAAGCAATTATACTACAGCATAATCAGAGGCTAAAATAGGGGTGAGTCCAAGGCATTTCACCCAGTCATGGAGATTTCTGGAAAAAGCAACGTTTAAGGTGAGGCCTTGAAGGAAGGTTGGAAGTTGGTCAAAGGAAAGTGGGGATGGAGGGACAATGACAAAGTGGCAGAAAGAAGAGGAGGGGCAAGAGGAGAAGGAAGAGGGGGTGACAGGGCCGGAGGTCAGAGGGCCGCGCCACAGGGGCTGGGAGTCTGTGCCCTGTGCATCCGTGCCAGCCGGTGATGCCAGGTGAGAATGCAGACCCTGGGCTGCTGGGTCTCCAAGAAAAGTCCAAAATCTCGACTTTGAACGTAAATCTAATTTTGAAACTATTCTATTTCCACACGCAGGCTCATACCAGATGGACCAAACAGAACGTTTCACAGGCGCGTGGCTCCCCGGTTCACAGCCTCTGGCGCACAGAGCCTCAGGCACGGAGTGTCCTGGTCTGAGCTGCAGGAGCAGTGACAGGGCCAGGAAAGTGGGCCGACCCAGGACGAGAGGGCGGGCAGACAAGAGCTGCCCCGATGTGAGGGGCAGGAGAAGCTGGGTGGGCGATGACACGCCCGTTTCTGGTTGGTCTCGGAAGTGAACGTGAACACTGATCACGGGGGCAGGGAATACAGAACTGGTGACAGAAGGCAGGGGGCAGGATGCTGGGGAAAATACTATAAAGTCTTCCTGTGGACGTGTTGAACTTCAGACGTAAAGTCACAGCCCAGGGAAAACATCTAAAAGAAATGTAGTGGCTCGTCCTTTTTTTCTTTTCCTGGCCGCACGGCACGCGGGATCTTAGTTCCCCGACCGGGGATCGAACCCGCACCCCCTGCAGCGGAAGAGCAGAGTCTTAACCACTAGACAGCCAGGGAAGTCCCTAGCATCTACTCTTAAGAGAGAATCACAGTGAGAAGAGAAGAGGGAGGAAAATCAACACCTAAGTCCCGGGGACTTTCCATCTGGATGTGGTCGACTGCACATTGACTGCACATCGACTACACATTTAGCGTAGCGCTTTGTCATAAACTGCCCACTAGTGGGGGCAGCCCCTGCTCAGTGGCCTTCCCACCCCTCCCTGCCCTCCTCCTACCCTCCGTCATCCTCGGCTTGGTCTTTCTAGAGCAATTCCTCTGTTATAACTCTCATTATGCTGCACTGTACTAGCCTCACCATTCTTCTCAGTCTCTCCCTCTAGACTGCAAGCCCCCTGAGGTCAGAGAGGTTGCCTTACCTCTGATGCTCCAGTAGCAAACACGGCACCCGGCTCATCAAGGAGCAGTTAACTTTTGTGTGTGTTCTGGATGAACTATAATTTCCGTGAGGGCAGGGATTGCGTTGAATCCCTGACTTATCTCCCTAAGCTTCTGTGGCCTGACCCACAGGAAATTGTTCCAGTCTAATATTCCAGGACTTTCAGGCAAGTCCACCCCATCCCCCTAGTGACAGAGATTTCCATTTTTCAAACACAGAAGATGAGTGATTCTCAGAGGAGAACCCAGATTAACACCCCAATAGCAGAGACAGTGTTTTCTCTCTATAGCCACAGTACCCAGCATGAAAGTCTTCTTCCCAGACTAAATTCCTCAAGTTACAGCTTTAACCTACTTCCTTTTTACTTCTCCCAGGTAAAGGAAGAAAAAAGCTGATACTTCAATAAAAATTCTTCACATCCTCATGTAAAGTTGCTATGTCTTCCTTTAGCCTTTTCTCATTGAGGTTCACTGAGAGGCGCCTGTTGTCTGTCTGTGTGTCCATCTGTCCGGAGGCCTAGGCACAGCTCAGCTCACCTGCTGGAGCCCTTCAGTGATGGAAGTTACCGGAGCCATTCCACAGGTCAGGGACGAGAGCATGTACCCATCCGAGCCGATGGAACTGTTGAAATTTCCTTGCTAAAACAGAAGGAAAAGAAAAGACAGAGGCAATAGTAGCAACATGGGAAGGAATCAACTCAGTCACATTGGAAACAATGACGTGTGTCTGTTCACTTCAGGTAGGAGGAGAGGGTAACAAAGCACATGTCGCAGCTCAGAGCCGAACGTGGCCTCAGCAGATGGGCTGGGATGGCTGAACAGCCACTTCTCAAAATGTGGATCCATGGACCCTGAGTGTCCTGAGACCCTTCCACGAGGACAACACGATTGTCATGATGATACTAAGACGTTAAATGCCTTTTTCACCCAGTGACACTTGCACTGACAGGCAAAACTGCTGTCTCATTAGCACAGACCACACTGGTGGTGCCTCTCCACTGCCACACACACTTGCAGTGATAAATAAATACACAAAGAAAACAGAAAGTGTTTAAATCTCCAAAAACTTTTTAAATGTCAGTTTTGCTTAAAAATGCCCTTGATAAAGCAGTAAAATTAATCGTTTTGTTAAATCTCAACCCTTGAGGACATGTCTTAATATTCTGTGACAAATCCACATGGAAGGGGACAGATGCCTTGAAGAAGAGCCCTCCTCCAACCGTAGTCAGGAAAGGTCCTGCTTTTTCTGCAGAACACTATTTTTACATGCAAGAACCATGGACGGACAATCTGTGGTTATTCAAACACGGGTATCCGGAAGATACTTCGCAGAAAATGAATGAAAGGACTGTCGCTTCAAGGAAAACTGGCAGCTTTTGTGATCAATGTTCAAATCTGAGATTTCAAGGAAAAATTAAGAATTGGGAAAATGTATCTGCCATTTTGAGACTGTCAGCTTCCCAATACAGAAAGACTTTTATAATAAGATCAGCTGTGATAGTAATGAATGTCTTTTTTTGATAACTCAAGGAATCCATATTTTCCAAATGACTAATGCATAATGTTACAAAACCATGAATGGGTACAAAACATTCAAAGTGCAAGGCAGACCAATGTAACATGTAACAGAGAACAAGAAGTTCATTGATAGAGTTTCAATTTCACATTGCAACTAACTTTTAAGAAACTACTATTCATCCAGTTTAGGTTTTATGTCCCTCCCAAAAAATAAATAAGAATGTGCACAATTATCTGAGAAGCCTGTAACACATTCCTTCCCCTTCCAACTATATGTCTCCGTAAGGCCAGATCTACTTTATATCCTTCATTCAAAATAACATGTTACAGCAGACCGAATGCAGAAGCTATGAGGATCCAGCTGTCCTCTATTAACACAGACATTAAAGGACCAGTGAAATGTAAAACAACACCACCCTTCTCACTAAATTTTGTTTTGAAAAATAATTTTTGTTATAAAAAATGCTCATTAAAATATAATGGATTTACCATTGTTATTTTAAATGAATACATATTTTTTAAATGACGCAGTTTCAATTTGTGATACGGCAAATATATAACCCATGGAAACAAAAGTTCTCTGGGGTTGTCGACAACTTTAGAGTCAAGAGATGAAAAAGCGTGAGAACCGCCAGATTAAATGAATCCTGCCAAAATACAAAGAGCTGCTTCGGATCATTAAAAACATGGAGTGTGTTTGCTTTGACTTGAGATAAGCAGGAAAAACAAAGTCCGCCCAATCCGCTGGTGCCCTCTTTCTATGCCTTTGAACACAATCAGGGCAAAGTTCTCCCCACTTCTGCAGATATTTTAATAGCCTTCGATGCTTCCTGTATTCTGCTCGGCTCAGCCTGAACATGCAACGGCACGGACGTTCCTTCCAGGCCAAGGCCCAGCCTCCTGACGCTTCTCATTCCAATCGTCCCCAAATTTCCTAAATTCAACGGGTCCTAAGGTTTACAGACATCCCCTGTACATGTATACTTTTCTGCATGTGGGTTAACGGGAATGTTGCCAAAAAGCTTGCGGCACATACGCTGTCCTACAGAATAGCACCTGGTTTCTAAAAATACCATTTCTGACTCAGAATAAACTCGGTAGCCTGGAAGTGCATTAGCTGAGTTGACAGGATGATGGCCCAGTGGGCTTGTGGCACTTTCTTATTAGTAAACATTTGGGAAAAGGATACTGGGAAGCAGGAAGGTGAAAGAAACATCCTTCATCAACACATCTGGCAGTAAGACACCTAAAATAATCTAAAACTGAAAATACTGCAGGAACGAAGAGGACAACATGCCGCATACAGTATATAGTACATACCGTTTACACATCACAGGTTAAGTCTCATTTTCCTTTCAAAGAACCGAAGTTCTCAGACTGATCAATCTGTTCCTAAGATTAAGATATATTACTAGTTTCCAGAACCTACTAATCAACATGGAATCAACAAGGGAAGAAAAGTACAGTCTAATATTAGATATGATGAATTTAACTCACCACAAAACCCCAATAATTTATATTTTGAAATAAGCCCTGAGAAAAATATCTTTTTGGAAATACAGTACTGCTAACTATTAATAAAAGGAAACAAGGTTTTTACTTACTATGGCATCTTTAACAATTTGTTTGGCCACTTGTTCTGGTTTGCAAACAGATGTGGTCTCTGAAATAAGACGAGTCTCCAAAGGCTGAAGGTGAAAAAATGAGACATACCATTACTGCCCACCGAGTTAAAAAATAATTTTACAGCCCTCCTCCCCAAATTTATACATAATTCCAGTTTTCTGCCTTTGAACTGATTCCTGTTTTTAGAATTATCTCTATCTAGATTTCAAATCAGTTTACTGATTACTGGTTACTGTATAAAATTCAGCCCAGTAGCTGAAGCAAGACAAGGAGACCCCAGCTACTCTCTGTGGGATGTGTCTCAGTTCCAATGAGGACCATCAGAGCTTAAGTTTAAAAAATTAAAAAAAATACCTTGCCCTGTCTTTATTTTCATTTTTAAAAAATCTTCTTTGGAGCGACATGCAACACATGTGCTCAAAAATTCTTTAGAAGGGAGTTTCAGTTAGAAGTTTCAAAACTTAAGCCTTAAATGGCATGAAACAATAAATTTTATTTACCATGTAGGCTTGAAAAAATAAAATAAAAAACAGAACATATTTTCTTAAAATAGAATAGCACAGTGCTCATAAAAGTCAAGTGTTTCTTGATGAACCTAAATTAACAGAAAAGCCCTTTTTTTTAACATCTTTATTGGAGTATAATTGCTTTACAATGGTGTGTTAGTTTCTGCTTTATAACAAAGTGAGTCAGCTATACATATACATATATGCCCATATCTCTTCTCTCTTGCGTCTCCCTCCCTCCCACCCTCCCTATCCCATCCCTCTAAGTGGTCAGAAAGCACCAAGCTGATCTCCCTGTGCTATGCGGCTGCTTCCCACTAGCTATCTATTTTACGTTTGGTAGTGTATATATGTCCATGCCACTCTCTCACTTTGTCACAGAAAAGCCCTTTTGAAGGTGCCACCATTGATTCTTCCAGACCCCCAGGCTAACATAACCGTGTATGGCCAGATACTCAGGAGATTTAAAGGCACTATGGCGCCCCCTACGGGACCCGCAGATCAAGGTAGAATTTTATTTACCCAAAGAAGTCAGCCTGACATTTTAGTGGAGGAAAAACAAAAACCCCCAATTTAACAACAAAATCAAATCTTCACAGGGAAATCACCGTCCTTTGTCAGCTTTGGCTTCTGCCTAAAAGACCACTTACCAAATGTTGCAAATCTGCTTAGCAGATTCCCCTTACTCATTTGGCTTAAATTTACTTCTTTGAAATAGTAGTAATTTTTAAGAGGCAGCACCAAAGAGAAATGAATAGGAGAAAAAGCTTCTAAATCATAAACATCTTGTTGCAAATATACAGCCCATGGAGCATAAGTGCCAATTTTTATGCTGTGCAGATTCACACTTACTAAGCATCACTATAAAAGAGAGGAAAACACATCAATACCAAGTTCAAGGGGATAAGTTCTGATTGATTCCTTTCTCCCCCACTTTGTTTGCTCAGAGAGTGCCTACCACGTGTCAAGGCAGGTTCATCTGAACAAAGTGCAGAGACGGCATTCAGCTCAGGATGACTGACAGTCACTGTATTAATGTTAGTGTCCAGAGGTGATGAACACTATAGAGAAAAATAAGGCCAGGGAAGAGCATTCACATCTCACGGGAGGGATACTTGAGATAACAGAGGGTCAGGGAAGTCCTCTCCAAGATGAAGGCTGTACAGAGATGGAAAGAAACACAGGAGGAAGATCCATTTGAATATCCAGAGAGATGATGGCAAGAGCAAAGCCTGCAGGTGCGAACAGGCCAGGCAAGCTCAAGGAACAGACAGGGCTCCGGTGTGGCTAAGGCCAAGGAGAGGAGAAAATGCTGTGGACAGGTGGCCAAGGTCCAGACAGTGTGGGACCCAAAAGGCTCGCAGCCTCTGGATTCTATTCCAGGCACGCTGGGAGCTAGGGGAGCTGCACTCTTTGATATACAGCCAACACCAACATGTGCTATTTAATTCTAACTTTAAATTACTTAAAATGAAATAAAATTAGAAATCCAGTGTCTTGGTCCCACTAGCTGCACTGCAAGTGTTCAACAGCCACAATGTGACTTCCATACAGGAGCGTGCAGGACCATTTCCACCATTCTAGAACATTCTACAGGACTGTGCTGTACAGGAGGTTTTGATCTTTTGGGTTTGTTTTTTTTTTCAGTTTTGTTTTTTGGCTTTTTTTTTACACAAGAGGGGTTTGACCAGGGGAGTGACAAGACCTGACTTGGGCTTTAAAAGGATCACTAGCTACTTTATGAAGAACAGATCCCAGCGGGGTAAGAAAAGGAGCAGGCAGACCAGGCTGAAGACCATGAGAGAAGTTCAGGCAAAAACATCAGCGGTTCTCACTGCTGGGATGGTAGTAATATGTGCAGTTCAAAAAAAAAAAAAAAAAAGGTCTGATTTGGGATAAATTCTGAGAACAGAGCCCAGAGGATGTGCATGTCAGCTGGATGTGTGGTGTGAGAGGAGGAATCAAGGCTGGCCTCGCGGTTTCCAGCCTGAGCAGCTGGGGGAATGGTGGGCGCCGGGTAATGAGATGGAAAATAATAAGGGGGGAAGGAGAGGGAATCGCAAGTTTCGTTTTGTAAATGTTAAGTCTTAGGCGCCCATTAGACCCCCGTGTGGAGACAACGGATCAGCAACCATTTCAGGTGTTTAAATGTATTTAAGGCCAGGGGGGAAAATATTATTTTTAAAGAGTATTATCTTGTTAGTTAAAATACAAGTTGTACTCTCAATCAGAAAGCAAACACCTTATTAATTAAAGCTTGAAGATTCTTAGCAAAAATGGCCTTTGGAAATAGGGCTACATCCTCCAAGACTCTAAATGAAAGTTCCAGAAAGTTCGGAGACCTCTTGCAAGCACATAAATTGAAAGGAACTCAATTTTCTGACTGATGAAAATGCCCCCAGGCCGAAGGGTGGAAAGACAGAAAATGGGAAAACGGGTTTCCTACGTTCAAAACTCGAAACAGGGCACAGAGAGGCATACTTACCTTGGTTTTGTTTTCTTCTGCAAACCCGGGGGTGTCTGTGTCTGGTGGGTAGGCAACTGTGACATAAACATTATACGGCTTCACCTGCATTTCAGAGACAACATCGACCCCTTCAGTAAACAAGATACAATTTCGCATCCTCCCTTATCAACCTGCGCTGGCTGCCAGGCAGACATTCTAAATACGGCCCTGATTTTCTCAAAAGGTGGTGAGACCAACAGGGTGATTCTGTAAGAGAAGAACTACCACCAGGTGAATCAGGAAACTCCTGGCCCTGAAGATCATTTAGAAGTAAAGGCAGAAAGCTCACCCCAACCTCGATTCCAGAAAGCAGCTGGCCCTGAGCTAGGGAGACTCGCCTCCTTCTAAGTTCCTTCCGCTCCCACTGGCCAGGGGCCTGGGAGCCACCCATGAGGAGAGCAGGTGATGCTAAGGGGGAATGCACTCGTCCTCCCTGCCACCGCACACTTGGGCTCGGTGGCCAAGGCCACGGGACAGGTCTACTCCTCGGCCATCAGGAAGGAAAACAAGTTTGTTTTCCTTTACGGCTGCTTCTCAAACCCTCGTTATGTTGATTTCATTTACAAAATATATTGAGATCATTCAAATCCCTTCCCCAATGCCCTTCTTGCGCCACCCCAGACCCGGGTCTAGAATTATATCCATCCCCTGAGAAGTGTGCTGGTTCAGGAACTCCCCTGCCAATGAGGGGCTCAGGGGTCACTTCCTCCACCACAGGGCCAGCAGGCAGGACGCTCCCCCGCGTGGACCCCCCAGGTCAGACCAGGACAACCTCACCTGTGAACCATCTCATCCCACATCTATACGTGCAAACTCCTTCCCAGCTTCTCTTCCCAGCTCCCTGGCTCTCTCTGGAACAGAATCCTAGGCTTGTTTACCTCACTGCTGGGTGTCCTCACTCATAAACACACCCCCGACAATTCTAGAAGATTCTCCTGCTGGTCGGACAGGACACACCTTTCCCACTGACCCCGTGCTCCACGCTCGTATCTTGCCCTGAGGCTTAGTGACGCTAAGCAGGATGGATTAAACCATCAGAATCTCTGCCATGACTTTTGTTTGCTTCTGGCTCACTGTTTAGCCACACGGAAACGCCTAAGGAAGTTGGCAGCGGACAGGCAGCTGGTCGTGAGGAAGACCACTGTGCGTCTTAAGGAAGCTGCAAGTGACAATACTATATTGCTTCCTCGTGCAACAGCCTCTGAGAGCATCCCAGGGTCCTGTGTCACATGTGGCTTTTTTTCTCCCTACTTCCTTCTGTGAAGCACGGTCCTCAGGGCCGCGGAGGAGCCGCAGGGGTAGGAGAAGCACGCGGGCAGGAGAGCCTGGCCAGCCAGCCCAGGAAGTGCAAGAGCAGAGGACGGTGTCCCTGCTGGTTCGGTTCCAGGCACCTAGGGCGTGAGAGTGCATTCACTCAGCATCGCCGGGGCATGCGGCTTCAAGGCCCAGCCGTGCTCGTCAATAGCTCTGGATTCGGCCCGGCAGTGAGGTTGATGAGCAAGCAATTCTTCTTCCATTTGTTTTTGAGATACTGACTTTAAAAACTGTCTCCCACGGCCCTGCCCTTTGCTGTGCACAGACCAGAGAGAAACACCACCAAAGAAAGAAAAGCCAATAAGCAGTAATTAGACAGCCCACCCAAAGCCTGAAGCTGACTGCTCAGACGCGGTCGCTTCTGCACTGCTCCCTCCCCGGCAGTGGTACTAAGCTAACATAAGACAGGATGTCAAAGCAGTGTTTCTCAAAGGCAAGGTTATGGCTGAGCTTCCAAATGGTTAAAACAGCTTTCCAGAAGAGCTTTTTCCCGGGGTGGGCACAGATTGTCAGGGTTGGGAGAAACCAGTCCAATCCCTTTCTGGGTACTGGTATCCTCCCTACAATCATGGAGCCAAATGACCCTCTCAACCTATGGCTGGATACCTCCAGTGGCTAGTAACCTAACCGCTGTATTTATTTATCCAACAAATACTTACTGCATTATTACTGTGCCCTTGTGGAGCTTACAGTCCCCTGAAACCCTTGGTTCAATAATTTGTTAAAATCTATATAAACTATATCTACAACCTTCCTTTAATCAACTGATCCCATAACTCCGGCAGAAAAGGAAATGAGGTTAATTTGGCTTCACTGGTTCTTGCTAAGACAAGTGCTGACTCCTCAAGCCCACTTCTGCTAAGAATTTATAGCCAGGACTTCACTGATTCCCATTTACATAGCCCCTGTCTGCGTTTCCTTGTTCTGCTCACTGACCATTCTGTCTCCCCCACTGCTCTGCCCTAGTCCCATCCTGCTACCATTCCCACCCTTCTACCTGGCCTCATTCTCAATCAGAAAGATGCCCTACGTGCTCACGAACTGGCTTATTACCAAAATTATCTCACCTAAGGTGTGCTGTTCCTCATTCCATCAAAGCCAAGGCATGGGGGCTGGAGGAAGGATTACAGCTGTTGACATGAAGCTCCAGAACTTAAGCTTCGGCTTACTTGTGGGCCATGGCGGGAAAAGACAGGGTTGGGGGGCGGGGCATGAGGCCAAGGGAAATAGAAAGGGGGACACCTAGTTTTCTTTTACTTGGTCTCTGCTACCACATCTTTGGCTACACCCCACCTCAGAAGTCTGCTTTCCAAAAAGATCAACTTCTAAAATCTTTAAATGATGTATTTGTACCTAAAAGACTGAGTCAAAAAAGGACGACCAAAAAAAAAGCCAACAAAGCATTCTTTCAAATTTAGTCATTGTATGTAAAACATTTCTAGGTCCAACTTTAGTCTGGGGGTCAAGGGCTGGGGTGGAGAGGAAGATTTAAGAGTTCATTAAACCAAAAAAGAATGATAAACAGCACTTAGAGTCTGACTAAGTCTAGAAGGTTTCATTCACAAAAACACAAAAATCACCTTGGCCAAACAGACCAAATGATCCAGGTTTCAAAAACAGGATAAGTTTGGATATGTTTGTAAGGAAACAATTGTTTGGATGCAAGTTCTGCTATGAACAAACTAGATTTTGATTACTGAATTTACTTCCCCTCAAACCTACTTTCCATGTACATGTTTAGTTTTTTTTTTTTGTTTTTTTTTTTTATTTATTTATTTTTGGCTGTGTTGGGTTTTCGTTGCTGCGTGCAGGCTTTCTTTAGTTGCGGTGCACGGGCTTCTCATTGCGGTGGCTTCTCTTGTTGCAGAGCACGGGCTCTAGGCACGTGGGCTGAGTAGCTGTGGCACACGGGCTTGGTTGCTCCGCGGCATGTGGGATCTTCCCAGACCAGGGCTCGAACCTGTGCCCCCTGCCTTGGTAGGCAGATTCTTAACCACTGCGCCACCATGGAAGCCCTATGTGAGGGCATTTTTAATGGAGTCCAAGTACGGAGCGAAGTCAAGCTGACCAGCAAGTCCAGACCGGCCACTTGCAGCCTGTGAATCACGCGTGTCATCAGGAGGCTTCAGGGACTCGTCTGGACTAGCAGCTCCTGTCTTTTCCCTCTGCTTTATTAACATCTTCTTTCTACCCGAAAGGAAACCAGGCTGCCCGGATCATACACTTTGCCCTAAATGAGTGAACCCTGAAGTCGTTCTGCAAGACAAGACTCGGGGACAAAAAGCCCTCGTGCACAGACCTTTCAATTCCAAACTATTCCTTCTCCTACTGGGTTTCTGAGACCGATGTGAAGGGGTGAGGCAACCCCTGACCTGAATTATAGACACGTTACAGAGGCAGACAGGGAGCCAAAAGGCAGGACGAGAAGGCATGGACTTTGTTACTATTTCTGTCACAGGGTAATGACGTGGCTCTGAGCAACCCAATGGCTTTACTGAAGACTCAGTTTTATTATCTAGAAGGTGGCATAACAACATCTGCCTCGTATATTTCACAAAAGTGTTATAAAAATAAGACGGTTATTCATAAAGGGACTTTTCAAAGTAAAAACTACAAAAGAAATACCGGTTTCTTGTTGGAAATTTCACAGGCATACGTGCCCCATAGGCTAAGCATATATGACAATGACCCGTCATTGATTAAGAGGATCAAGGACATTGATGACAATGAAATCTGTGGCTGGTTCCTCTACCATGTACCATCAAGGGCTCTTCTGGGGGCTCTCTGAATCAGGGGTCAGCAAGCTATGGCCCTTTCCCTGTGTTTTTACTGGCACATAGCCACACCCGTTCATTTAAATCTTGCACAAGGCTGCTTTCCTGCTATCCCAAGAGATGTGAGTAGCTGCATTAGGCACCATCTAGCCCTCAAAGGCTAAAATATTTATTCTCTGGCCCTTTACAGGAAAAAAATTTATCCACCCTTGATCTTAATCATTAAATGGGATTCTCAAATCACACTCTTACTATAAGAGGATTGGCCACAGTGAAGTTTCCTGTGGGCTTCTTAACATCATGATGTAGTGTTATATTTCAGTATACAGCTGACCCTTGAACAACGTGGAGGTCAGGGGCGCCGACTCCCTGCACAACCGAATTCCACGTATAACTTTCCAGGAGGCCCTCCGTACCCACAGAGCTGCATCCACGGATTCAACCAACCTCAGATCATGAGGTACTATAGTCTTTATTGAAAGAAATCCACAAATAAGTGGGCCTGCGCAGTTCAAACATGTGATGTTCAAGGTCAACTGTATATAGAAATAGAAAGAATTTTACCTTAAAGTACGTGATTTTGGAAAGATACGTGCGATGCTCTCCAAGCATCCCCATGTGACAACAACGCAGAAGTCTACTTCACGCAGCTGAGGAGGAAGGTTATACACATCTGACAAGTGCTTATTTTATGCTAATCCTAACCACATCCTCCTTCCACAAGATGTTCTATTCACTGTGAAGATAAAACGCACTCACATTCAATATTTCTTTAGGATATTAAAATATAAGTATCAGGAAAGCCAAATGCAATTTTTAGTTTCTCATTTTTACAAACAAGGAAACTGAGATCAAGCTAAATGAATCTGTCTAAAAACTGAGAGCTACACAGTAGCTCTTTCTTCAAACACGTTAGTTTTATTAGTCAGTCATAAAGGACAGACCTTTTTTGTTAAAGGGGTATCTTTAAAAATGTTAAAGAACAGCAACAACAAAAAGTTAAAGAATAAAATATCGTACAAACACGCACACAGCATCAGGCCAGTAAAGGCACACCTCACTTCATTATGCTTTGCTTTACTGCGCTTTACGGCTATTGCATTTTTTACAAGTTGAAGGTTTGTGACAACCCTGCACTGAGCAAGTCTATTGGCAACATCTTTCCAACAGCATTTGCTCATTTCGTGTTTCTAAGACACATTTTGGTAATTCTCCCAATATTGCAAACTTTTTCATTATTATTACATTTGTTATGGTGATCTGAGATCAGTGATCTTCGATGTTATTACCAAGACCCACTGAAGGCTCAGATGATGGTTAACGTTTTTTAGCAATAAAGTATTTTTTAATTAAGGAATGAATGTACATTGTTTCTTTAGACATAATGCTATGCACTCTTAATGGACCACAGTACTGTGTAAACGTGGCTTTTATATGCACTGGGAAACCAAACAATTCATGTGACTCACTTTATTGCGATATTCACTTTATTGCATCCAGAACCGAACCCACAAAATCTCTGAGGTATGCCTGTAATGCTACGAAGATGTTAGTAGTGCTAACTGTGTATTAAATTTTTATGCAATGAAAAGCACGTTAACTGCAAAGTTCAGGGGTTGCATCAATTCTCCTTCACTAATGCCAAATCTACAAATCTCTAATTTAATACAATGACACGTGTAAGGAAGTTACAGACTAAAGGGGAACATATATTGCTGGGCTGACTGAAGACAGCTCTTACCTCCATCTGCAAAGCTTCCGCCAATCCCCTAATGGCAAACTTGGACGAAGAGTAGGCTGTGAAACCAAATAAGCCCAACTGCCCCGCCTGGGAGGACACGAAGACAATCCTGCCCACGCGGCGTTCCTTCATGGTGGTGATCACCGCTCGGCTGGGGTACACGCTGCCCAGGTAGTTGACGCTCATTAATCTCTGCAGGGAACAAAGAGGCCACGAGAACTAAGCAAGGTCAACGCCCCAAGGCTGCATCCCACAGGCATCCTGCCTTCTCACCAAGTCTGAGCTCGTCAGTGGAGCCCAAGTGACTGGGAGCTCAGCCGATCTGCTGAACGAATGAAGGCCTAATGATCCTGTAGGTGACCGTGACACACAGGACCTACCACTGGGAGCCCATTTCAATCTAGCCTTACATTCTCACAACGAGAGCACTTACATCTTTGCTGAAGACTGGTCAAAATTAGTCTTCTCCTTATAAAAAAGTACACTACATGTTACAGGTAACACTTTTCGAGAAACAGTTTTGAGGAAAGAGCTTCAAGTATTTCCAGCTCTATTAGTTCTAAGTGACAGGAAGACCACAAAGAGACGGGGACCAGGGTTGACAGCAGCGACTGTGGTGTAAAGCCTGGGCTCTACCATTTACTGCCTATTTGATGATGAACAGAAAAGTCAGACACTCTATTTCCTCAGTGACAACAGGGTTAATATGGGTGTGATCTCACAGGCCTGCAGCAAGGATTGAAAGAGGAAACACAAGGCAAGCGCCTGGCACAGCCCCTGACCTGCAGCAATTACTCAATAAATGTCGGCTCTTATATTATGATGGGTAAGAACTCACAGAGGCACCAAGATCTACTTTCCCCTCATCCTGGGAACTCTTAAAAACCTTACATTTTCAACCTGAAAGTCTCAGGATACTGCATTACAATGTTTCTATATTAAAAGTCTTGTAAAAATACTAGATCTATCACCATGTGAAACCAAACACTTCACTGGCAAACTTTAAGTCCATCATGAAATGTTAACTCAACAGCATTAAGTAACTTTTAGAAACAATGACCAGAAACACCAGCAGGCCAGGGGGAAATACTTAGTTTAAAAAAAGCAGAGGGCAGGGCTTCCCTGGTGGCGCAGTGGTTGAGAGCCCGCCTGCCGATGCAGGGGACACAGGTTCGTGCCCCGGTCCGGGAAGATCCCACATGCCGCGGAGCAGCTGGGCCCGTGAGCCAGGGAGAGGCCACAACAGTGAGAGGCCCGCGTACCGCAAAAAAAAAAAAAAAAGAAAAGCAGAGGGCAGACGGTATTTATACCGTGACTGCAACTATTTTGAATATTAAATAAAAGTACATGTGCACAGGTACAAAACCAAAGAAATGTAGAAAATTGTAAGTGACTATGTTAGGATTCTGGGATTCCCATTTTTCCCCCCCAAATGTTTTTTAATATCATTATATTGGTTTGACAAAAAAAGAAAGCATACTGAACCCATGTGTAAACCTTAGCTCCCTTCAGAGACCCCACTAAAATCTCAACAGAGATTTTTTTCAAGGCAAGAATCCACATGAGCAAAGAAAATCGCAGCAATGACATTTCGGACGTTGAAAAGAATGACGAGTGAGAACTAACCTGGCAGAAAGCTGAATGCGAGGTGAGGAGACGATAAACTAAAAAAGCAAGATTAAACCACAGAAGCCCCAAAAGGCTCATGCAGCACACCAGGCACCGCTGGGGGCAGGAGGGCAGGCGTGGGGCTGGAGGACAGGAATGTGGACTGAGTCTGTTTAAAAAAGTCACATAGACAAACCCACCCACCGTCATAATCAGAGATTTCAGTACCCCACTTTCAATAACTGACAAACAAGCAGACACAAATCAGTAAGGAGACAGGAGCCCTGAACAATGTTATCGGCCAACTGGACCTAATCGACACTGATCGAACACTCCACCCAAAACAGCACAATACCACCAACCCTCGGTATCCATGGACGATTGGTTTCAGGACCCCCCCTCCCCCCGATACCAAAATCTGCAAATGCTCAAGTCCCTCATATAAATGGCACGGTACAGTCAGCTGTCTGTATCCTCGGATATGCGGGGCTGACCCTATATATTCTTTTCAAGTGCACAGGGAATGGCTATAAGATAAACTATATTCTGGGCTATAAAGCAAGTCTCAATAAATTCAAAAGGATTCAACTCATACAAAGTATGTTTGCTGACCACAATGGAATTCAACTGGAAATCAAAAAGAGAAAGATTTCTGGAAAATCCCCCAAATATTTAAAAACGAAGTAACACTTCTAAATAATCCAAGGGTCAAAGTGAAAATGGAAAGGGAAATTATACAATATTTTTAACTGAATGAAAATGAAAATACAACTTATCAAAATCTGTAGGATGCTGCTAGCGCAGAACTTAGGTGGAAATCCACAGCGCTAAATACCTGTGTTAGAAAAGGGAAAAAGCCTTAAATGGATGACCTCAGCTTCTGCCTAAAGAAACTATAAAAAGAAGAGCAACTTAAAACAAAAGTAAGCAGGAAAAAAAGTAATAAAAATAAAAGGAAATAAATGGAATAGAAAAAAAAATAGAAAAATCAATAAAGCCAAAAGCTGGTTGTTGAGAAGATCAACAAAATTGATAAATCTGTAGTCATACTGGTAGGAAAGAGAAGGAACACAAATTATCAATATCAAAAATGAGAGAGGTGACATCACTACAAACTCTATGGATGTTAAAATAATAATAAGGGAATATGATGAATAACTTTTGCCCATTCAATGACGTAGATGAAATGGACAAATTCCTTAAAAGAGACAAGCTACCAAAGGTCACTCCAAAAGAAACAGATAAAAAGATATAGATGTAGCCCTTCATCTGTTAAAGATAAAGTTAGAAACCTTCCCACAAAGGAAACCTCAGGCTTCACTGGTGAATTCTACCAAACCTTTAAAAAAGAATAAATCAATTCTACACAAATTCTTCCAGAGAATTGAAAAGGAGGGAATATTCCCCTCCTCATGCTATGAGGCCACCCTGACCCTTATACAAAAATCACAAAATAACATTACTAAACAGTACAGCTAATATCCCTCAAGAACAAAGAAAGGATAATAATAATCACAACCAAGCAGCGTTTATCCCAGGAATGCAAGGTTGGAAACATTTGGAAACTAGTCAATGTAATTCACTGTATTAACAAACTAAAAAAGAACTCTATGATCATCCCAATAGATGCAGAAAAAGCATCTGACAAAATTCAACATTCATTCCTTATAAAAACTCTCTGCAAACTAGGATAAACTACTAAACTTGATAAAGGGCATCTACCAAAAACAAAAAACAGGGAGTTCCCTGGTGGCCTAGTGGTTAGGATTCTGGGCTTTCACTGCTGTGGCCCTGGGTTCAACCCCTGGTCAGAGAACTGAGATCCTGTAAGCTGTGCAGTGCAGCCAAAAAAAAAAAAAAAAAAAAGAATTAAAAAAGAGAACAAAAACAAACTACAGCTAACATCATACTTAATAGTAAAAGACTGAGTGCTTTCTCCCTAAGGTCAGGAACACGACAAGAATGTCTGCTTTCACCAGCTTCTATTCAACACTGTACTGGAAGTTCCAGCCCATGGAATAAGGGTATGCAGATGGGAATGGAAGAAGTAACACTTGCAGATGACATGACCTTCCATGTAGAAAGTCCAGTGAGCGCTAGAATTAATAGTTGAGCTCAGCAACACTGCACGATCAGTACACAAAAATCAATTGTATTTTTCTATATTAGCAATGAACACTCAGAAACTGAAATGAAAAAAACCATTTACACTAACATCAAAAGACATGAAATACTGAAAAACAACGTGCAAGACCCATACGCTGAAAATTACAAAACACTGCTGAGAGAGATTAAAGAAAACTTAAGCTAAATAAATGGAGATATATATTATGTCATAAGGGTTAGAAGACTCAACATTATTAACATGTCTGTTCTCCCCAAATGGATCTACAGCAGCAGTGTAACCCCCATCAAAAACTACTCTCATTGATAGCTACAGGTAGATAAAACAAGATACAGCTCCAAGAACCCACAGAGAAAACCACTGAAAAGGAAAATTAAGAGAAGTGTGTTGGTGTTCCCCAAGACCACCTCCAGTGTGGGCGATTTGCTGGAAGGTCTCACGGGACTCTGCACACAGCTGTGCTCACGACCGAGGCTTATCACGGTGAAAGGACACAAAGCGAGACCAGCCGGGGCAAAAGGCACACCGGCCAAAGTCCAGAGGAAACCAGGAGCACATTTCCACGAGTCCTCTCCCTGCGGAGCCACAAAGGACATGCTTAATTTAAGTCCCCCCGGCGATGAGTCGTGACAGCACCAACTATTGTGTACCTGCGATTTACATGCATGTGAACTTCAGCAAAATTAAAATGAAAAAAATTCCAAACAAACCAAAGAACATAATTGAGATAGAATTCATCTTAAAGAAAAAGGAACTCTTATCTTCAGAAAATGCATCAAACGTGGTAGTGTTGTTCTAACAGGGCGTGTCGGTGATAAGCCCACACCTGGACTTGACCAGAACAAGGCAAGTGACCAGACCGAGGTGGGAGAGAGCAGAGAGGCGCGTGACAGCCTGCAAAGGGGACGCCCTCTGCAGCACAGTGGCCTCCTGCCTCCTCTCAGGGCAGCCAGGGGTAGAGGGGCGATGGCCAGAGACGGCGGGGCCCACAGCAAACCATCCCTGGAACGAGGCCCTGTCGCTGGAATAGAGCAACAGGTTTGGGGTTAACCAGCCTTCCTCTTTAAAGCCCAGTCCTTTCGGAGGTGAGGCCAATTCCAACATCCCCTGTCAGCTGCTTAAGCCCCTGCGCCGTGCTGACCTCTGTTCTCACCGCCCTCACTCCACAGTGACCCACGCCGGCACCTCCATCCACTTCCCAACACCACCAACCCTTGTCTTAATCACCCTGACAGTCCTAAAAGTCTCCTGACACAGCAGGCAGAAAGAGCCTCTAAAAGCTGCGATGCAGATCTCACTACTCCCTAGCCTGGCTTAAACCCCTTCAGAGGTTTTCAACTGAAATCTAAAGTGGCCCCATCCCACATGCCCAGGGCTCAGGAAGCTCTGGCCTCCTGGCCTCCTAGTCAAGCTCCTGGAGTTTGCCCGGCTCTTTCCACCTCGGGGCCCCTGCAGCCACTGGCTCTCCGGACTGGATCTCCTTCTTGGTGTCTCTGCACCTGCCCTTTGGGTCACCTTCCACATTGTGTAAAAGAGCCTCCTCTTTTCCTTTCCCATTTCCTCTCCCCCGAGTATCAATACTTAGCGCATCTGTAATCACACTGCTGATAAGCTGGATCCTGCCTGGTCTGTCCCACCTTAGCTGGGCCAAGCCTTTATTCTCTCGCTCACCACAGCATCCCCGGGCCCTAGAACGACACTCGATTCACTAGAGGCTTTCTCGAATATTTGTGGGTTGAATGAATAAAAGACAAAGGACATTAATATTTACACACAGCTACCCTGAGCCAAGCATTATGCACCCAATTATGCTACTTCATCTTCATAGCCCTGGGAGCCGTACGTCCCATTCACAGAGATGGAGGCTGAGGATGGAGGAAAACCTGAGGCCAGAAGGAAGAAGAACGGTTTGCCTGAGACCACAGGTAGTAAATGGTTAGACTTGAAACCAGCTGTGCTAAGATTTAAAACTGGTTTAGTCTGATGCCAAAGGCCAGCTTTTCTCCTACTGTCCCATGCTGCTGGGGACAGAGCAACAAATAGTCTGTGTGCGTGGGTACTGGTGTGGGTGGGAAAGAAATCAGTTGTTTTTCTAAATGAAAGTGAGACAGAATGAGAGACAGATAGACAGAAGGAAGGAGATAGTGTGCTGGAGACTGAAGGTTGAGAATAAAGTGAGTTTTTTAAAAAAAGATTAGATTTGTGCTTTTTTTTTAATATTTCAGCATATGCTTCATATTCTGTACATGAATTTTACTTCTTCCTTCATCTCACCTGCTTCATGTTTTCTCCTTGTCATTGATACCCACACACAGTCACCTGGTCTTTTTTTTGGCCATACCGAGTGACACGCAGGATCTTAGTTCCCTGACCAGGGATCGAACCCGCACCCCCTGCAGTGGAAGCGCGAAGTCTTAACTACTGGACCGCCAAGGAAGTCCCACACAGTCACCTGGTCTTATACTCTTAGTTCCTTCTATTCTTCTCAGTTATAAATCCCCACAAATCATTCACTCCATTACCTTCGGACTTCCATCAGACACACAATTGGAAACAATCCCTCCCCTTCTGTCCCTGGACACACCCCACATCCTGAGGTCTTAGCTTTACAACTATGCATTTATTTATTACAGCCACATAACTACTTACACCTCCATCCTCTTTGCCGTCCACAACCGGTCAAGGTGAGTCTGCTGATTCTCCCTTTATATCATCTTTCACGCACACACGCATGCATGCACACACGCATGCACGCACGCACACATACTCCTCTTTCGCTGGCCGCCTCTGAAGTCTCTCCCCTCATCATTTCATACCTAGACTACAACTATTTCCCACAACTGATTTTTTACACAGCTGTTGAGAAAATCTTCAGAATCTCCCTGTCAATACTTAGAGATAATGGCATACAGGTCAAGACAACTATCTTTTATGCCGAGTTGATAAAGGAGCCTTAAGACACTAGAGTCCCCGCTACGGCATCCCTCTGCTTCCCTCTCCATCTGGACTCGCCTAGCTCGCCTAATCACAGAGTTTACGGTGCTTTCCCACAGTCCACCAGAAGCAAGATGTCCAAACTGCTGCTCTTGGAGTCTCCTCTTCCATAAGAGGGGGATGCATTTTAACTTCACAGAGCAAATCATTCAAAATCCATGGCTACCAGGAAGGCTCTAGAGACCAGCAAGAAAGAGATGGTTGATGCAATGTCAACAAAAGAAAAACATGTTTTGCACCTAAGAAAGCCTTCAGATCTGATGTGCGTTTCTTTGGCTGACCTTTTTAAAAACATAAATATGAATATGACGCATTATCTTTGTCTCTTGGTTTCAAAACTCTAGAGTCTGCTCTTCACCTTTTTTGGGTTTTCATTGTTAAAAACACTGATACTTGACAAGAAAATCCAGCCTCTCTTGGCGTACAAAGAGCTCTCTTGATGATATGACCTCAGTGAATCAACGCAGTAATCTGTGTCAGGTTGGAGGTTTCATTCCCATTTTACAGCTGAGGAAACCAAGGTCCAGAGACTTGTCTAAACTTCTAAGGCTGGATGGTCACTGTGACTAAAATCTTGTCCATCCTCTAGTTTTCTAAAGCTTCTGTTAAATCTGAACGCATTTCACCTATTTCATTCATAAAGCCTTAAGCCAGGAATGAGTCCTCCCTTTTAGTGCATGGGCTACCCCAATGAGGAAAAAACAAATTTTTACTTACTTCAAAAGTACTAACTTCAAGATCTTCAAATTTTCCTGCAAGTGACATTCCTGCACAGTTTACAAGCATGTCCACTGGGCCCAGTTTCTCCTGTGCCTGGAAAAATGTATCAGAGTGGGCATTAAGAAAGAGAAGAAAAGAATCCCTTAGTAGCCAATCAATGCCAATAAATAAAATCTATAAAACTATTAAATCTACAAGGAAGATATGTCAACTCCAAGCCACACACCGAAATGGCAAACCAATCAAAAGGCGAGCGGATTAATTCCAATTAACCAAACCTCTTACTTGTTTTATGACATTCTCTACTTGGCTGTAGTCTTGAGATACATCAACTGATATACAAAGCACCACCTGTTAGACAGAGAAAAAAATAATCAAAGCTATGCAGGGGTCTGAAACTACCTTTAAAAGAACTTTTTTTTTTTTAATTAAAGGCAATTTTTTTCCAATAGAGAATGAGTCCAGTTTTGGAGGTACAGATTGCAGGGTTTGAAATCTGCTGACAATGCAATTCGGAGAGACAAATGGGGTCAGGGGTGCACTTTCTTGAAGAAAACTCTTTTGAGCAAACTCAAAAGAATGTTCTAAGAAATGCTGGTTGGAGGGTACAGATTTTCAGGTGGAAGATGAATAAGTTCTGGGGATCAAATGCCCAGCACAGTGACTATTGTTATTAATACTGTACTGTAGACTTGTAATCTGCTAAGAGAGTAGATCTGAAGTGTTTTCACCACACACACAAAAGCGGTAACTACGTGAGGTGTTGACCGTGTTAATCCACTTGTTTGCAGTCATTCTTACACGGTGTAAACATATATTAAATCATCATGTTGCAGACCTTAAATATATACAATTTTTGTCTATGTATGCCTCACTAAAGCTAGAAAGAGAAAAGAAATGTAAAAACTCTTCTCTTAAAACGCAACTAGACTATAGTGACAGGAAGTACATCACAAGCCACGTGCACCCAGGAGTAGAGGGAGAAACGGGGTGCAGAGGGGCAGGGCAAACTCCAGGGGTGATGGAAATGCTCTGTGTCTGGATTTCAGGGGTGGTTTCACAAGCATTTAGTGATACATCAGTCAAAAGCCATCCAACTGAACTCTTTAAATTGGTGTGGTTTATTGTACACAAATCTTACCTCAATAAAGTGGTCAAAAAATAATAGCAAACTTAATAAATACGTTTAAAAAAATACTCCTCTTGGAGCAGTATCAGAGCTATCACTGCCCTCTTGGGATTCAATACCAGTAGGTGGAATAAAGAGATAAGTCAACAGGATCTACTCCCAGAAGCCTCCTTAGTCCAGCCGGGCTGGGAGGCTAAGCTCGTGGAATCATCTTACTAGGCCAAGGGCAGATCTGGGCCTGTGGGAGCCGAGGGGAAACCAAGTCACATTTGGTTCACTCTGAGGTTTGCTTGAGGTCCCTGACTCTGGACTGAACTGCCATTTACAGATTTTCTAGATGAGGGGTCACCAAGCTGAGTCCAAGCCCACCTAGTACAAACCTGGCCATGTTTAGGGATGCACAGCACAGAGGGATGATGGGAAGAGCTCAGCCATTTAGTCTTTGAAAAGGAAGGGGGGGAGGGAGGGAGGGAGGGGAAAAGGGGGAAAAAGCATGTATCTTGGTGCTTACTTTGGGGAATGTATGTATTTATTTATCTATCTATCTATCTAGTTATTTGGCTGCACTGGGTCTTAGTTGCGGCATGCGGGATCTTTTTTAGTCGCGGCATGCATGTGGGATCTAGTTCTCTCACCAGGGATTGAACCCGGGCCCCCTGCATTGGGAGTGTGGAATCTCTGCCACTGGACCACCAGGGGAGTCCCTTGGTGCTTACTTTGATAGAAATTTATGACATAGAAATTAAGAACACTAATGGGGACAGTGAGCTACTGTTTTTTTTTTGTTTTGTTTTTGGTTTTTTTTGCGGTACACGGGCCTCTCACTGTTGTGGCCTCTCCCGTTGTGGAGCACAGGCTCCGGACGCGCAGGCCCAGCGGCCATGGCTCATGGGCCCAGCCGCTCCACGGTACGTGGGATCTTCCCGGACCGGGGCACGAACCCGTGTCCCCTGCATTGGCAGGCGGACTCTCAACCACTGCGCCACCAGGGAAGCCCAAGCTACTGTTTTAACTTTCCTTTTCAGACAATGTTTTCAAATCAGAGCTTAGGCCTCTGACATAGGAAATGTTCTATGTTCCCAGGGAGGTCACTGAGAGAAGCAGAAGGGTGTTTGCAGTTTCTCAGCCTTTCCATGGTTTCCTCCCTGTTAAGACTGGCCGCCAAGCTAAGTGGAAGACAGAGCGTGTGTGTACGGAAGGGTGCACACACCCACGATATGCACCCAGGTGCAGTTGCAAGTCCAAGGCCGTGTGTTGTGGTGGGAAGAACAGGCACGGCACTGGGGAAGCTGGGGTTCCAATCCTGTCCCTTCATTCACCAGCTGAGCGGAACCCAAGACATTTGCAGTGGTCTCACCTGTACAGTAACAGTGTCACAGGCTAGTGACGAGCAAGATCCCTCCCAGCTCTAAGAAGCCACGATGTGAGAAGTGAGGCCAAAGAGTTGGATAAAAAGAGCCCCGTTGCCTTAGGACTGATAACATCAGGCAGGAAGCTGTATTTAATGCAAGAAGGAATCCCATCCTAATGGCCTAAATTCCTATGAAAAGGAAACAAGCCCCTTCGCAAACGTAACCTGTAATATTCCAGACTAGTGGGCTTGTCCTTGAATTTTATCCCATCATCATACAGAAGACATGTTTTAAAAAAGAGAGTAGGAATCATACAATTAATTTTAAACATGCCTTTTCATACGGTATTAGATCATTTACTGTGAATAAAACCTATACCACAGGTCAGTAACATTTCAAAAAAAACGTTTACAAACTCCCAGGAAAAAGAATGCCCCCAGGGCACTGCTTTTGCTAAGAGGAGTAACAAGCCAGCTCTGGGCCCAGTGGCAGGATCAGGCTCCCACTTGCCCAGCCCAGCCCGATGATCTTCGCCTTCCTTGATGTGCAAGTCAAGAACTTTCCACATGACCTGAAGCCTCCTGATAGATGAAGGAGTGGGAATAACGAGGAAGAAGCCCAGAGCAGAGATGGCGATAGCAGCAGGCGTGACTGGCCTTCAGCCAGGACATTTCAGATCTGTGGCTCTGGGTGATGTTTCATTCTCTATCAGAAGTTACAGGGATATTTAAAAACACGAAAAACTGGGGAGATTTGCTGAGCTGGCGGCTTTCTAATGTTTGTGGGCTTCAGAGAAGGAGATACAGGCAGAGGCCACGGTACTAGAGAAAAACTCACATAGGTGCACAAAGAGAGGTGGATGAGGATTTTTATGTGCAGCATAGAATGCAAAAGAAAAGAAAACACAAATAGCCAACAAGAGGCAACAGACTGAATAAACTCTGGGGTACTCAATATTATGCCACAGCAGTTTTAAAAGATGAGGCCGACTCATTTATATTGACATGCAAAGTTCTCTAATATATTCTCGTGGAAAGAAAAGAGGCAATTAAAACTACAGTGAAACACCACTTAAAACTCATCAGAAAGGCAAAAATTAGAAAGTTTGCCAATACCAAGTGTTGGCAAAGAGTCAACGACCACTACTGGTGAGAGTGTAAACACTTTGGTGATGCATACGCTCAACTCAGCAATTCCATTTCTAGGTATATTCCATTCTTGCACAAGTGCACAAAGGGATAAACTTTAGTAATAGCAAGAAACAAAGCAAACTAACAAAAAAACTGGGAACAACCTGAGTATCCACCCAACAGTAGAACTGATGAATGGAAGGTTGTCTATACATACAAGAAAACACTAGACAGCAGGAAAAAAAGAAAAAAAAAGAATGAACTACTACTTTATGCAGCAACAGAGAGGAATGTGAACAATAGTATCAGGTGAAGAAATAAAGTTGCGTGAGCGTACACAAAGAATGACGTTATACAAACGGAGAGAGAGAAAGTAGGTTGGTGATTGCCTAGGGCTAGGCGGGGGTTGGGAGCGAACAAGGAGTGACTGTTAATGAATATGGACTTTCTTTATGGGATGATGAAAGTATTCTACAATTGATTCTGGTGATAACTGTGCAACTTTGTGGATAAGCTAAAAACCACTGAATTGTACACCTTAAATCCGTGAACTTTATGGTATGTGAATTATATCACAATAAAGCTATCAAAATAAGAAGGATGCCATAAAGTTCAAAAAGAAGCCGAAGTAAACAATACTCTTCTTAGTGTCACATGCGTTTTGGACAAATTATTTTTAAAGAACAATGGAAGAAGTAACACAAAAATCAAGTTGGGGGTTGCCTCTAGGAATGAGACAGGAAGATGAGGCTGATGGGGGGAACAGAGGAGCCTTCAGGGGCCCTGGTAAATGCCATTTCTTAAGCTGGTGATGAGTGTGTGGCTATCAATTTATTATTATGTTTTATACTAAAATACATGTTGTATATATATACATACCATTTTATTCATCAAAAAATTCCACAACCAAAAAAAAAATTTAATACTTCCTTCCCCTCAAGTTAATTTAAATAAATAATTGCAATGAAATCATTTTCTAGGAAAGCATTCTGTTATTTGATCATTTGTGTGTGTATGTGTGTTAGAGTCTATACATTGTTTTTGGTAATAACATGAAATCCTAGACAATTCAAATAATTTCATCTTTTTAAAGACAGCCTAATATGTATTTTAATTAGGAAAAGCTTACGTGCTTTCAATGAACTATTCACAGTTGAAGTACCTCTTCTTTTCCTCTGCACACCTGTGTTGATTAGTATAGAAAATGCATCATGAGGGCAGTGATTTTTACCTGTTTATCATTAATAGAGTGTTTTTCGATTTCTTTCTTTGCCTGCAACAGTTTGTCCTGAAAGTAACAGAGAACAATTAGTTCTACTGATTGTCTATTTGTCCACTTATTTGTTTAAAAGGAGAGAAAAAGCAATTAGTTGTACAAGGATTTATTAAATGCCAAAAAACACGCAGGACAGCACCCATATTGCAGAGCTATGGTGGACACATAGCTGTAAAGTATGCTAAGCTATGGCTAAGTGAAAGCAAGTTTTAAAATTCATTGCAGAGAAAGAGAATAATAAAAATTAATGAACCTCAAAATCCCTATTATCAGTATTAATTGCTAAGGGTCACCCTATCAATTCTAATAAATGTTTTAATTTGACGTTACTTAGATATGAAACAAGAACAACCACGCTGATATGCAGTGCTTCCCAAACTTAAGGGTACATGTGATTCCATGTCAAGAATGCTTTCCTACGAGATCGTCCAATGTTTTCCTCCTCTACTGAAAAGCAAATATAGTCAAAATCAGTTTTCAGACGGACTAGGTAAACTTATGCCTGGATACTTTCGAAGACACTCTGAGGACAAGCAAAGCTATAACCCACGTAATTGTGTAATTCTTCCAAGGTCTCAATTCTGCTTGTTGTAGTCATTTTCAAGAAGACAGAGGTCGGTTTACAGTGCCTTCATTTGCTATAAAAGCTGAAATTTAAATACATCACGATAGCAGAGAAGAACAGAAGGGGGGGAATCCTTCTAAAAGACACGTGGGTTTTCTAAACAAGGATATGCCTATAATAAAATTATATTATTCTATTAATAAAGATGTATACCACCTGACTTTGCCAAAATCAGAATAGAAAATTACATTAGAAAATAAAGACTTTATCAGTGCCAGAAGGCTCATTCACCTCCAGCAATGCCAGGACCACAGAAAGAGCTTCTGAGCACCTGAAATGCTGGCCTCCCTGCCTCGTTTTTCATCTGCCTTTTGTCAGATATCAGCATTGTTTAAATCTCACAAAATGCCATTTTATCACAGTCGTGTTTTCAGTCATGGAAGGTGGCTTCAACGCCAAAGCAGATGCGTTGTTGGAGGGGTCAGGGGATAAATAAAAGGTAGCTAATTGTGCCTTTCTTCATTTTTAAAAGAAATGATGGACGCCCGAGCCTAATTCTGTGTCATTATTTACGCATCTCCCCCGGGCCCCCCGTGACCTGCCTTCCTCACTGAGCCCTGCTCAGCTGTGCACCCCTACCTGGCAGCCACCACACTACTGCCCTCCTTATTCACAGGTGAAGCCAAAACCCCCAATCAACGATGCCGCCCTGGAGCACCCACTCTCTCCATCATCCCTCCCTTCATTTCTTCATCCAACAAAGATGTCTGGAGCACCCACTGTGACCCAAGCAATTAGGCCAAGCACAGGACGACAGCACTGGGCAGGACAGCCATGGTCCTTCCCCCACTCATAAAGCAAGGGGACGCCATGACTGCTCGTGGGAATACAGTGTCACTGCTCTGGGCTCTGGCAAGAATAACAGACACTTGAAAAACAAAAAGAAAGAAAGAAAAACAGACCTTGTGTTGACTCGGCACAGAGAGACACATGTTTTGCTAAACTGCTGGGGAAGAGTGAGATTCCCCTGCAGGGTCTGGGTTTCACTAGAGATGGAGATCATGTCATAAGCAAATTATAGAAAAACACCTACATGTCATCCTTCAGGACTTAGGAACGAGCCCCATGATGGCTGCTGTCGGCACCTCCGGGGAGGTGGCGGCCCCCGCGCTTCCTGTGGCCAGGTGTGTGCTTAACTAGGTTTTGGCCGCTCCTAGATCTGCAGTGTCCATGATGTTGCCTAAGAGTTGCTGGCACTGAAAAAATATCTGTGGAACTAACCTGACTTCAGCCAAGAAGTCTTTGTCCCAAATACAAGAAATAACCAGTGGTTCAGGAATCACACCTCCAACCACAGACGTGAGCGATTTCCCCACAGGTGTGAACACTGTGACGGTCTCATAGCCTCTGTGACCAATGTAACGATGAATTAGTAGGTGAATAGTAATGAACCTAGAAGACTTACCTCATTTCGTGCAACCAGAGTTATAAAAGCTCCTTGTTTATAGCACTCGATAGCAATGCACTTTCCAATGCCACTGGAGCCTCCTGTAACCTAAAAGCAGAAGTTAAGAAATCTTAGCACTTGAAATTTCCCTTCTGTGGGAAGTTTATTTAAAATAACTATGATGGGCTCTAAAACCCAACCTACAGGAACTAGATCTTCAGCTACTGTAGCATCTTCATCCCAGACCTAATGAATGGAGTTTAAGTGCAGACGTGGAAAGATTACACTGTCAGCCGGGCCTGCATTGTTTCCAGTACTGAGCTATCAATTGCACACCTATGATATTTTTCTGAGTTCACTGTGGCAGGGGGGGTGGGGGGGTGGGGGGGAGACGAGAGGGGGAAGTGCCCTGTACATCTAGCTAATAAACAGTACATTAGTCTGATAATTCGAAAAGACACATGCACCCCTATGTTCACAGCAGCACTATTTACAATAGCCAAGACATGGAAACAACCTAAACATCCATGAATGGATGAAGATGTGGTATGTATATACAATGGAATACTACTCAGCCATGAAAAAGAAAGAAAGAATGCCATTTGCAGCAACATGGATGGACGCAGAGATTATCATACAGAGTGAAGTAAGCCAGACAGAGAAAGACAAACATCCTATGATATCGCTATACGTGGAATGTAAAATATGACACAAATGAACTTATCTATGAAACAGAAACAGACTCACAAACACAGAGAACAGACCTGTGGTTGCCAAGGGGGAGGGGGGTGGGGGAGGAATGGATTGGGAGTTTGGGATTAGCAGGTCAAACCATTATATACAGAATGAATAAACAAGAAGGCCCTACTGTATGGCACAGGGAGCTATATTCAATATTCTGTGATAAACCGTAATGGAAAAAAATATGAAAAATTTTGCTGTACAGCAGAAATTAACATCGTAAGTCAACTATACTTCAATAAAATAAATTAAAAAGTAAAAATAAAAAACACTAGTCTGCCTTTGAGTCCAAACCCAAATGAACCATTTCTTTACTACACATCTCCTATGCATGACCAGCTCTACAGGAGATGAAAAGAATAATCACTTGCATATACTTATGATATTTTAAATGACTGCTTATTATAAAGTAATACATGATCACATGGAAATACTGAAAAGTAAAGCTTTTCTTCTTGCACTAGTCTAACCCTCACCATCTATAGCTCAGCCATACTGGCTGTCTTTTGGTTCTATGCTCTCTCCAACCACAGGGCCTTTGCACATTCTATTTTCCCTTCCAGGAATGCTCTCCTCCCCTCTTTTCATCTAACTGGCATCGATTCACCCATTAAATCTCAGCTCTACCTCACTACCTCAGGAAAGCCTTCATGGACTGCCCTCTACCCCACCGCAACCCACTTTGCAGCACTGCATCCTCTTTTTTCTTTGCTTTACATCACTCCATAACCAAACAGCCATGCATTTACTTGTGTGATTATTTGATTCACAACCATCTCTTCCATTACCACCCCATAAACTCCATAAAAATACCAACTCTATCTTGGCTCCCCACTGCATCCCTAGCGCTTAGTACAATGCCTGGCATACAGGAAGGACTCAATATATATTTTACTTAATAATACGAATGTAACATTACCTTTCTAGTCATTTTCCCTATACACATCTTATAACATGGGCCAGGGGAGTGGGGGGCCTGGAGTCGTCAGGTGAGGGGGGAAAGCAAGTGTCAGAGAGGCATCTGTCCTTACACGCTTTTGCATCCTACTCTAAAAAACATTATTTTGTAATGTCTGAGGTTAAAAAACTAAAAGGCTTTACAATATTGCATTAAACAGCCGTATCAAAAAATATTTAACTATTTCCCTATTGTTAGACATTTAGATTATTTCGAATATTTTACTGTTAGATATAAATCATGCTGTAAAGAATATCTCTGACCAATCAATCTCATGATTTTAAAATCATCATGACATCCTCCTACACAATGTACCTATGTCCGTGGGACGCCCCTACTTTCTCTTGAGCCTCAACTTCTCACTAATGAAGGGATTTCTTTGGGAAAATTAACCAATTATCTACCGGTTACTGTAAAAATATACCTGCTGCCCCAGCTAACAGTTGCCTCTGAGGACCTCCTTGCTATTGAAATATTTCATGGGTAGTTTTGGCTTATGAATTTTCACCAGATATTCCAATTCCATAGCAATTAGCAAGGTCCCTAAAAATGTCCTTAGCTGTTTCATGATGCTGTTCCTGCTGCCTAGAGGTCCCTCCACTCAACATCTCCCACACAGCTGCATTTCCAAATCCTACCTAACTCGCAGAGGCCAGTTCCAATGTCTCCTCCTCCAAGAATTTTTTCCGGACTCTGTCCCTCTGTCCTGTCCTTTGCCTGTCACTTTCTACTTCATGCAGTTACTTCTGTACCTGCCTTAGCTCCCTTACCAGACTCTAAGTTCCCCGACAACAAGCACCAAGTCCAAGTTATCTCCCTCATTCCTAGCACAACACTTTGCATAAGCAGTTGCTAAATACTTGTCTACATTAATTTGCAAAATGGTGTACGATGCCATTTCCCTGAAAAAAAATACAATGCCAAAAAAAACTTGTAAGATTTCACTATTTGTTATTCAATGAATTGATAGAAGCTGAAGTGATGAGGTTACTGAGAAAATTTATATGCTCTAAAGTGCCATGTAGATATTCCGATTATTGTTGGCGTTTTTTCTAGACCGTAATAGGTAAGCAAGCTATGTTAAATTACTGCACAGCCAAGGACAGGGGTAACCTTATAAGATTTGTCCATAAAGACAAGAATAAGACTTCAACTTTTGGGTCAGGGTTCATGGGAAACTGACCTTCTAGGCCAAGCCAGCTAATTCATAAAAGGTATCTAAGAATATACATAAGTCCATCTAGACTATGTTACTCTTGATTGGTATAAGAAAACATAAGAGATTTTCCTAATGGCTGAGAAAAATGGTAAATATGTATTGAGTTGCCCGGCCATTGGTAAATTGAGATGTGAGACCCTAAAGATAACAGTTTAATTCCTTTCTTTGTCACTCCCTCTTACTGTTCATTGCAAATATTGTTTTAAATGTTACTATCTCTTTATTTGCACCATATACCTCTTACTGAGGGCAAGAGAAGGGGTGCTTTGCTGCAAGGACAGCTGCTCCCACCCATCTCTCCAAAAGGGAGGACTTGATTTTCTAGTTCTCACCAAGTCAGTTAAACAGCTTTTTAAAAAAAAAAACAAAAAACAGCTGATTTAAATAAGTATATACTGTGTAAGACTTGCTGAATAGGTTTACCACTGTAATTAGAGAGATAACACTAGTTTATCAGAATTGCTCTAAAAACAAAACAAGTTATGACCTAAGCCTGCTCATGCTTCCCCATCAGCAAGACACTCTAAACATTGGCCCCTTTTCTAACACGACTGGGTCTAGTCGTAACAAATCTCAAGAAAAAAAATTACACTTTCACTCTTTTTATGACATTAAAAAAGAAGACAGATGGTGACATCATGTGTATTATTCATGTCATCCTCACATTATTTATAGCGGCATATTAAAACGGGATGGTGAAAATAAGAAATTCTTCGGGATCTACCCCAGGAGATGTGTTTATTATCTTATCTACAGCCTGCAGAAGCATGATGGGGCTGGTAGGACCAGAGTCAACATCAACTGAAAGTCCCTTATAAACACTGAATGAAATTTTTCATTACTGCTTTGACTTTACATTTTTTACAAGTTATGCTCTGCAAATACCACTTCTGAAAATTCCAACTTTTAAAGCCACGCTTTTGAGGCAGAAGTCTTCTTGCAGATGTGATACTTTCAGACTTTAGCATGACTGTAAAATTTTGCTCTTCTCTCCCTCTGTAATGAATTTACACTCACCTCCTCCTCTATCTTCCACATCAGAAATAGCAGGATTTGGAAAAACACTAATAGTTTTATGAGAGAAATTAAAGAAAATATATGTTCCCATTCACAAACTCTGTCCCGATTTAAAGCACACTAAAAGCAATGACCATTCTATCCCATCCGAGTTCGGTGAAGAGGCTCGGATTTTAGCGGAGACACCCATATGTCACCTCTGGCACCAGGAGGATTTGCACTGCCAGCTTAGTAACAAATTTTGCTTATTCATAACCTCCCGCCTCAATGTCCCCGGGGTTGTGAGAAAATCAAGTAAGAAAACGGACCAGAAAGCCACAGCAAAATGTGACGTGCTGGGCGCAGGTAAGAAGGCATTCCCTCTGTTTAAGAAAGGTGCCCCACCTGCAGAAAAGGGATCCTTGAAGACATGAGCTTCTGGTAAGAAACAAACCAAATCCATCCACATCCCCTTCATTCCTAAAGCACTAACTAGCCAGGTCGTTCCGCTCATCCCTCTGACTCCAAAACGACGGCAGAGGATTGCACTGGGACAGCAGTCAGTCGACCCCAGGCTGAGCTCACAAGAGACAGGCAGTGTAGACTGGACAGAAGCGACTCAACACCGCTAGCCAGGACTGCCAGCCCACCGGGTTTAGAGCAATCCCGTCCCCCCGCCAGGTGAGTCACTTCCTGTATTCCTTTGGCAACTGTCACTCGCACAGGCCACCTTCCAGTTCCCAGCTGCCTCGGCGGGTCCTGGAGGCTGGGACCCGGTTCCCCGCTGCCCGCCTCCTTGCGACCCCGCCGGGGCCGCGCGCCTTGCCCGGCGTCGCCACCGACCGCGGTGTCCTTGGCAAAGTTTCTCAGCCTCTCTGTTCTTCAGTTGACTCATCGGGAAACCCGAGGACAAAAATATCCAGATCCCAGGGATGCCCCGGGGATTAACGAGAGCCTCCCGAGCCCCTGCAGTGCGGGAACCCAGCTCGCTGGCGCTGCCCGCGCCGCCCCGCTCTCCGGCCCCGGGAGGAGCCAGAGGCAGCGGAGGGCGGGTCCCCGAGGCCCTCCGAACAGACAGTGCCGGGGCGGAGGGCGGCAAGTGACCCTCCATTTGGAGAAGGGGACGTCGGCGGCCCGGCCTGAGTCGCGGACCGGCGCGCCGGGGTTCGGGGCGACCGAGCGGGCCGGGAGGCGGCGGCGCAGCAACAGGAGGCCACTCACCACCACATGCGCCCCGGGCAGGGCGAGGGGCTTGGGGCTGATGAGCGGAGACACCATGTAGAGCAGCAGCACGAACGCCACGAGGAAGGCGGCCGCCAGCAGCAGCATCGCTCGGCCGAGGCCGGGGCCTGGGGCGGGCGGCGCAGGCACAGGCGCACAGGGCTCGGCTGCGCCGGCGATCACGCGCGGCCGCGCGCAGTGCGAGCCCTGTGTTTGGGTTCGCGGCGCGGGGCGGGGCGGCGGCCGGAGGGGAAGAGGCGGAGCCTGCGAAGGGCGCGACCACGGGGGGTGGGGCTTCCAGTGGCTAGAGCGTCGCGGCTGCCGCCCGATTGAGCGGACGGTCCTTTGGGGTCCCCGAGCTCCCAGCGTCAGGACGGGATCCTGCACCCTCCGCCGGCGAGATGGGCTGCCTCGAGCGCGCAGCGGACGGGGCCCGTGTGGCGCCCCCCGGCGCGCCCCTGGGTGACGCTCGCGGCTGGTGGCGAGGGTGCTGCTTAGGACCGCGGAGAGCGGGTGCCGGGCCTTCCCGAGCCGCGCTCCCGGGGTCGGGCCGAGCCGCGCTCCCGGGGTCGGGCCCCTCCGCGCCGTGGCTCCGGGTGCCGTCCGCCCGAGGCCGGAGGAGGCGGGTCGGAGCCTTCTAAGGCCCGGTTCCGGGATCTCGTCACCTCGTTAGTGTATGGAAGGAAGGGGATCGAGCTCTGAAATCCCGGGCTCCATTTCGTATTTTCTTGGCGTACTTAGAAAATGGTAACAGCCCACTTTCGCTTTGCAGAGGACCGGGAAAGCCTTAACATGGAGTTTTAAAAATCGCCCACATCATTCAGTTTCGTTGAGCTCAGAGTTCATCTCCTTTACCAAGGCAGGGTTTAAAAAAGATAAAAAGCTTTTTGATATCTAATTTGCACACCAGACAATTCGCCCGTTTAAAGTGCATAGGTAATGGGTTTTGGTATAGTCAGGGTTGTGCAACTGTCACTACTGTCAATTTTGGAACATTTAGTTACACCCCCAAAGGCGCACACAAATCCTTACCCGTTCACAGTCACTCCCCAGTTCCTCCCCATCCTGGCCCGGCCCTAGCTAATCACTCACTAATCTGTCTCTGTAGATTTGCCTATCCTGCATATTTCATATAAATGGAATTATAGAATGTGTAGCCTTTTGTGTCTGGTTTCTTGCACTTAGCATAATGTTTTCAAGGTTCATCATGTGGTACAATGTATCAGTACTTCATGCTTTTTATAACCAAATTATATTCTATTCTGTGGACACACCACATTTCATTTATTCACTCATCAATTGGTGGACCTCTAGGTTGTTTCCACTTTTTTTTTTTTTTTTTTTCTTTTTGCGGTGCGCGGGCCTCTCACTGTTGTGGCCTCTCCCGTTGCGGAGCACAGGCTCCGGACGCGCAGGCTCAGCGGCCATGGCTCACGGGCCCAACCGCTCCGCGGCACGTGGGATCTTCCCGGACCGGGGCACGAACCCGTGTCCCCTGCATCGGCAGGCAGACTCTCAACCACTGCGCCACCAGGGAAGCCCTGTTTCCACTATTTAGCTACTATGAATAATGTTGCTGTGAGCATAAACATTCATGTATAAGTTTTTCATTTCTCTTGAGTATATACCTAGGAGTGGAATTGCTGGATCTTCTAGTAACTGTTTAACCAGAACTGCCAGACTTTAACAAAGCAGCTGCACAATTTTACGATCCCCACCAACCGTATATAAGGGTTCCAGTTTCTCCACATCCCTACCAACAGTTGCTATCATTTGTCTTTTTAATTATAGCCTCCCTACTGGGTGTAAAGTGACATTTCATTATGGTTTTGGTTTGCATAAGGCACGTATTTTTGCTTTTCCTTTGCTTTTCCTTTTTGAAGTTATTTTTAGAAATACTAAGGTGCTCGGGAGCAAAGGAATTGATCTGAGTTTTCCTTCTTTCTTAACTTATTGCCCAGAATTAGCCAGATTGCAAGATTTGAGGGTACAGTCCCCAAGACTTCTGACATCAATTGCAAGTTTGGAGGAGGGTCTCCCAAGCCACCCTCAGGTTTGATAATTTGCTAGAAGGACTCAGAGAGCTCACTGAGATCTGTTTTACTCATGGTTATGGTTTACGAATGTCAGCCAAGGGACGAAGTGCACAGGGCAAAGTCTGGAGAGCTCCAGATGTGACCCTCCCAGCACTGGAGTGTGGCAGTATCCATGGAGTGTTGTCAACCAGGGCAGCTCCTCTGGCATTCAGAGTTTATACTGGGGCTTCATTATTAGGCATGATTGATTGATTGCCCATGTGGCTAAAGGCAGAGTCCAGGTCAGCTGATAATGCATGACAGAAGACTTCCACCTAAATCACATGACTGGTCTTTCTGGCATGACCACCCTAAAATCCAGTTTGGCCAGCCCTCATCTAAACAAGGACACTTCTATCAGGTCTGAGATAGAATAACTCCAAGAAGCCAACGGCAAAGGCCAGACCTTCTCCTGGGGCAAGGCCATCCATCCAAAGCTCTTCTACAACAAAACAAATATATGCCTAACATTTGAAGGAGGCAGTGTGGAGTAGGGGGTTCTTAATTCAATTTCCCAACAGATTTGACCATCAATATCAGTACTGCAATCTTGCTGCTAAGACGATGCCAGTGTTACATCATATCGAGGTGTGAGTAGTAAACAGAACCTGAAAAATAAGAGTCAAAAGATAGCAGCACATTTGCTAGAGTTTCACTCAGTCATCAACAACTGGTCAAGCTTAGCATATCATTCAATCAAAATGTCTCCCAAAGCAATGCCACTCAGGTTTGCAAGTTTCCATCCGACTCTATGCGTTTCCCAAAACAGGAGTGATCTTCACCCATCCAGACATCTTCTAATTGAGCTCTCTTCAGAGACTGTATCATCTCTTGCTCAAGGCATTTATGTAGCTTTGGATTTTCCTTGTCACATAATCTGTTTATTCATTCCTTTCCCCTTGGCTACCAATTCTCCTTCTATTTGTGATTTACTTTTACTCAAACTTTTCCCCGTTGGAAAGGATATTATGTTCAGCCTAGCACTCTGCTGTTCTGGACTGCTGGCACGAACACTAGTCCAGCAAAATCCTCCTCTCAGTCCACTCCTACCCATCATATAGGGCAGGGTGACACAGGCACACAGCGAGTGGGCTTTGCCAACCACTAGGCAATACAGCTGCATTCATGATCAATCCCAACTGTGTCAGGTAGAGTGAAGGCATAATTCACTCATCAGCCCCTTAGGAATTCTGGTGTAAAGGTTTAAAAGTATAGTTACAATTTCTTGCTTGGGGATCATCCCTGATTCCAGCATCCACAGTTGGAGCCCTGGTGCTTGAGACCACTGCATCAGGCACAAAAATAAGAAAGTTGAGGCAATGTGGAGAAAAGAGAGAAAAGTGTAGCCGTACCACCATCTTGCTTCCACGGAAAGAACTGCAGAGGCATAGCAGCATTCTCCCCCACCCCTTCGCCTCTGGAACCCCCAGAAAAGTGGAGAAATCTACCTACTGGGGACCCTTTCTTGGTTTTCCTCATGGTAAGTGTCAGCACACACTCATGAAGGCATGTAAATCTGCCCCTCCGCCCCCATTTGAGACTACAAACCTTTCAATTGCCTGTTCCAATTCTCTATTAGACCTTTACTCTGAGGATGGTGCACAACCTGGTACATCCATCTGATGTGATAGCTCCTTGCCCATCGTTGGACATTATGGGCTTATTTTTACTTTTTTTTCCATTAAAAACATTTTAAAATTTATTTTATTTTATTGGACACTATGGGTTTAGTATAAAGTGTGTTCTTTGATCTGAAGAAATGTAACTTGGAAGTCCAAATTCATGCAATATCTTCTGGTCCAGTCCTTTCATAGTATTTTGAGCATTTGCGTCTACCTCTGGGCATGCAAAGCCCAGTCCAGAGTATGTCTATCCCTGTCAAGACCCATCTGTAGCCTTCCAGGGCTACCAGCATCAGTCCAAACACCAGCTCTGTGTTGAGCCTTCCCCCCTGGGGAATCTGCCCCATAGCCATCTGCAGCCCCTGCCATTCTTGTTGGCAGATAAAAAAAAAGTTCTTGGCATTTTGTGCCCCAGAGGGTACACGAGGACAAGGTCTAGATTCAGCCCATCTTTGGGCTGCAGGCCCCCATACCCACTCTTTTCAGGTACTCAGGTGGCCACCTCAAGTGGGCACACCAGGATATCCACTTGCTGGTTCCAATCACCTTCTGATCCTAGAAGGAGGTTCTTCTAACGAACAGTGACATGCTCTACTTTAACATACCCCTTGAACTCCCATAGTGATTTCCCCAGGGCCGTGCCCCCTATAGGCATCTCTTTAATAGGCCAGTTTTCTGTTGCCCTCCTACCCAGCCACATGGACAGGACGTTAGCCGCTGCCTATGCGTTGGTTTGAAAACCCAAATCTAGGGACTCACAGCAGGTAACTCAGCCCACCAAGCTGATGTTTTCATCTTTTCCAATCAGAGTTGTAGCCTTTCCAACGCGATGCTGTCTGCTCACCTCGAAACTGCCATCCATAAACAAAACAGCTCCTTTTTGGTCAACACAGAGCTACTCAGACGGCACTGCCCAGGTAACTACAGGTTCAGCAATTCCTCAAGTGGTTCCAAAGTCGGTCCTAGGGCAAAAGAGTCTACCTGCTTTGAACACATGTGCACCTCTCTGCATTTCCCTGGGCCGTGTGCCTGCAAAACCGGTTCCATTTTCTAATGGAACCCTTCTGGGCACTGTCTTCTCCATTAGAGTGCTTCTTTAACATCACCCAAGACAACATGTGTATTTCAGGTTTCAAGATTATTTTTATGTACTTCAGTCATTGGGGCAGTTTCCATTAATGTCCAATAGCAAGCTAGTAATTGCCCCTTAAATGGCAATTCTCTGGTCTAAAATCTCAGCAGCCATTGACAGGTGGCGCTCACAGCCTTTTGCCATAAGCCCCAGTCTGAGTAAAGATTCCAGGATTTCTTTCAAATGGTTTTATGGAGAAGATCTAGCAACATTTCCAGATGAGGAAATATATGCACCTCCAAAATTCAAATAAACCAACTAGACACCGTTCTTATAACATGTTTTGTCAACCAGGTAACCCATACTGGTTGTTTTTTTTTTTTTTTTTTGAGGGGGGGTGCCCCACGAGACTTGTAGAATCTTAGTTCCCAGACCAGGGATCGAACCTGGGCCACCGGCAGTAGAAGCACGGGGTCCTAAACACTGGACCGCCAGGGAATTCCTTCCCATACTGTTTACAATTAACAGCCTGTGTGGGCGCAGGCAATGTTATTGGTTCCCATTTAGCCTGGTCAATCAATATTGAAGGGCAGAATCACCTGCCTTCTGATTTACAGTGCGAGGTAGGGGAAGCTTTCCCCAATCAGACACAAAATCCATCCCCAGAGTACATTCACGTAAAGGAGACACAACCACTTCACACAGAGTCTGCCCCAACATTCCAATTTTCATCCAACCTTTCACCTTAATTCTGTCAACCTCTGTAGCCCCAGCACCTCTCACCCGAACTGTAGAACTGTAGTCCGTGTTGGGACTTCACCAACAGGTTTTAGAACCACCTAAATGTCCATCAATGAATGAATGGATGAAGAAAATGCAGTAAATGTATAAAATGGAATATTAGTCAGTCTTAAAAAATAAGGACATCCTGCCAGTTGTGATAACATGAATGAACCTGGAGGACATTACACCAAGTGATATATGAAAACATTTCACAGAAACTTTGCGACGCAGAAAGACCAATATTACATGGTCTCACGTATACATGGAATCTAAAAGAAAAAAAAATCCAAACTCAAAGTAATAGAGAACAAAATGGTGGTTACCAGAGTCTGGATGTGGGGGAAAGGGGAGATTAAAATTTTTTTAAAAAGAAAAAGAAAAGAGAGACAGTAGAACGCTGGTTTCCAGGGGCTGGGGGAGGAGCCATGGAGAGTCACGGTTTCATGGGTACAGAGTTTCAGTTGTGCAAGATTAAAAGAATTCTGGAAATGAAGATGGTGATGGTTGCACAGCAATATGAATATACTTCATACCACCAAACCGTTCACTTAAAAATGATTGGTAGTAAATTTCATGTTAGGTGTATTTTATCACCATAAAAAAATTTGGAAAAAGACAGTTCTCCCCAGACTGATATACTGTCTCAATGTACTTCCTATCAAAATCCCAGCAAGATTTGTTTTTGTAGCTATAGACAAGATTATTCTAAAATTTATATAAAAAGGCAAAGAAACTAGAATAGCTAAAGCATAAAAAAAAAAAAAGTGGGAGGAATCAGTCTACCTGACTTCAAGACTTATTATTTAGCTACAGTAATAAAGACAGTGTGGTATTGGCAGAGGGGGATATACAGAGGTCAATGGAAGCCACACTAATACACCCAACTGGTTTGTGACAAAGGTGCAAAAGCAGTTTGATGGAGGAAAGGTAGCCTTTTCAAGAAATAGTGCTGGCAGGGAGATCAGCTCGGTGCTTTGTGACCACCTAGAGGGGTGGGATAGGGAGGGTGGGAGGGAGACGCAAGAGGGAGGGGATACGGGGATATATGTATATGTATGGCTGATTCACTTTGTTATACAGTAGCAACTAACACAACAATGTAAAGCAATTATACTCCAATAAAGATGTTTAAAAAAAAAAGGAATGGTGCTGGGAAAATTGGACATCCATCGACAAAGAAAGGAAACTCAACCTCAACTTTACACCTTCTGCAAAAATTAACTCAGGTGGTGTGATGGTTAGTTTTATGTGTTGGCTTGATTGGACCACCAGGTGCCCAGATATTTGGTCAAAAGTTATTCTGGGAACTTCTGGGAGAGTGTATTTAATGAGACAAACATTTAAATCAGTAAACTGAGTAAAGCAGATGGCCCTCCCCAATGGGGGTGGGTCTCATCCAATCCGTTGAAGGCCTAGATAGAACCAAAAGGCTGATCCTACCCCAAGGAAGAGATCATTATTCCTGTCTGATGACCTTTGAACTGGAACATTGCCTATTTTTCTTGCCTTTGGACTTGAGTTGAAACACTGGCTCTTCTTAGGTCTCCAGCTTGCCAACTCACCCTGCAGATCTTGGGATTTGCCAGCCTCCATAAACACGGGAGCCAACTTCTTATATTTTATATACATGTACATGTATATACATATCTTCTATCTGTTCTGTTTCTCTGGAGAGCCCTAATACAGAAGGGATAATGAACTTAAATGTAGAACTATAGAAAAGAAACATTGGATTTAAAAGAATGAAGATTTTGGTCAATTAGGAAAAAAAAAAAATCAGGTCATTTGTTTAAAAAGGAAATCAGGCTAGTTTCAGATTTCTCCACAGTGACACTGAACATGAGAGAACACTGATACATCTATAAGATCCTCAAGGAAGGAATGTTTTCTATCCAGCTAATCTGTATTTCACCCGTTGAACATGTAATCATTAAGGAAATATTTTTCCCATCAGTGCTTCTTGAGAAAAGTATTAAGGCTATTATTTTAGTCTGTTTGGGCAGCTATAACAGAATACCATAGACTGGGTGGCTTATAAACAACAGAAATCTATTTCTCACATTTCTAGAAGTTGGCAAGTCCAAGATCAAGGCACTGGCAGATTGAGTGCTTGATAAGAGCTCACTTCCTGGTTCACAGATGTGTCTTTTCACCGTGTCCTCACCTGGAGGAAGGGGGAAGGGAACTCTCTAGGGTGTCTTCAGTGAGGGCCCTTATCCCGTTCATGAGGCCAAAATCACCTCTCAAAGACCCCACCTTCAAATACCATCATGTTGGGCCTTAGGATTTAACACATGAGTCTGGGAGACGCAAACATTCAGCTTATAGCAGGAACTTCAACTGGTCAAAAGATGACTGAGAAAAGTATAGTAAAAGGACTGTCTTTTGAGAATTCGGCAAATGAATATGTTTAACTGTAGAACAAAGACTAAAACAAATGTAGGGTCTAGGGTAAAGATGGTATATAAATGTTATACACCTTAAAAATGTAGAAATAATAAAAGAAACATGTTTTGGGAGGGGAAGGAGGAAACACGTGGAAGGTAGGGTGACTTTACTAATTGCCTCATTTATACCTGACTTCCAAATATACTGGTTAAAATAGACAAATCAAGTAATAGAAGTATAAATATTTACCACTATAAATGTAAACATTAAAAAATATATTATTGACTCAAATCAGGTGAGTTGGGTAGGAAGAAGTATATAAATTTTATCGTTGCTTATGGTGAAGGATTAACAGATCCTATCAAAGGAAGCAGATATGGGGCTAAGTAAGGTCTAATCATAGAGGCAAACAACTATATTAGAAACTATCCTAATGAGAGGTTCTTTACAAAGGCAGAGGGAAAATAACACTACCACTCTTCATAGATGAGGATTACGTTCTCTGCTGCCTTCCACAGCAAGTGCTGTTTCCGAGTCTTGAGAATTCCCCGTGTTATGCAGGACCGATTGGCAAACATCAGGCAGTACTGCCCTTTTCACTCTTAGTTGAGAGCAGTGCTTCTCAAATTGTGTTGAATGTCCAGGTTCCTTTTTTATTTCCTTTCCGTTGCAAACCAGTTAGAAAAATGAAATGAAAACAAACCAAAACAAAGACATGCAAAATATAACCTTTAACGATTTACTATTAAAGTCAACAGACTTAAAAATACATTAAATAAATATTATCTGAACAAACATAGAGAAAAAGAATGACACACTGTATAGGCTGTTCATAGAAAGTATGCATAGGGGCTTCCCTGGGTTGAGAATCTGCCTGCCAATGCAGGCGACACGGGTTCGAGCCCTGGTCAAGGAAGACCCCACATGCCGTGGATCAACAAAGCCCGTGCGCCACGACTGTTGAGCCTGGGCTCTAGAGCCCGTGAGCCACAACTACTGAAGCCCATGTGCCTAGAGTCCATGTTCCGCAACAATGAGAAGTAGGTGCACCGCATGGAAGGGTAGCCCCTGCTCACTACAACTAGAGAAAGCCTGCAAGCAGCAACGAAGACCCAACGCGGCCAAAAATAAATCTATAAAAATTATTAAAAAAAAGAAAGTATGCATAAAAGTGGTTAATATAGAGAATTATTTTTGCAACAAACTATATTTTCCAAAGACGGCTGCCATGATATCTCCAATCCATATGTTCTTTTATAATGTGACCTTGATGCTCATTCCACTGAGTGGTGGGGTCTACGTCCCCTTCCCTTGAACCTGGGTGGACCTTTGCGACCGCCTTGACCAATGGACTGTGGCAGAGGTGACACTGCGGGCCTTATAATTATAGCTTTGAAAAGGCCGTGTAGCGTCTCCCTGGTTTTCTTGGGACAGTAGCCCTTGCATTTGATCCATTGTCCTTGAGTAAACTCAAGCAGTCTGTGGATGGGTCCATGTAAACAAGAACTGAGGCCTCCGGCCCACAGTCCAGTTGACTCCCAGCCAGTAGCTGACGCCAACTTTACAGCCATGTGAATAAGCCATTTTCAAAGTGCATCCTCCGTCCCCCAGTGACAATGCATGGAGCCCTATCCATATGGCAGATTCAAGAGCAAAAGAAATGGTTGCCGTTATTTTGAATCACTGAGTTGTGGAGTTATAACTGGTGACAGAAGTAACAGAACTGAAACACTATTACACTGGCAGCTTTCTATTAGTTTGCTTTGATAACAAAATTGAGTGAAATAGCAGTGACTCACATTACATGCCTATAATCACACTAGGTAGCATTTTTATCGTGAGAAATGAGCTTTCTTCTTTCTTGTTAACTTATCTAATGTATTATAGGTTGAGTTACCAACAATGCAGCTCATAAGGGATAATGTTTACCAAAGCTATTTGAAGGTTTTGTTTTAATACATGCTGCATTAATAAGCTAGATACTAAAGGGCAAATGTTGTAGATTCCGTTTATACGAGATACTTAAAATAGGCAAATTCACAGAGAAAGAAAATAGAATAGTGGTTATTAGGGGCTGGAGGGAGGAGAGAATGGGGAGTTATTATTAATGGGCAGAGAGTCTGTTTGGGTGGAAAGTTCTGGAAACAGTGTTGATGGTTCTGCAACATTGTGAATGTACTTAATGCCACTGAATTGTACACCTAAAAATACCAAAAAATGGTAAATTTTATGTTATGTATATTTTACCACAATAAAAAAACGCTCACTTCATAAAACTTAGAAAATAAGAAAATAAAGAAAAAATGTTTAATTAGTAATTCTACAACTCAGAGAGAGTTGTTCTTAGCTCTAGACTTTCCTCAAGACGCCTTCTTGGGATGACCTCACAATACGTGGCAGGGTTATTAAGATAATTTTTTTCTATTTTCTCTTCCCTTGTTCGAAGATAGAGGGCTTTCTTTGTATTTTGTAAACAGGCAAAACATAATCTCCTGTACAATATTTTCCTTTCTTCTGGCTCCCCCTACCAACAAATCCTAATCTCTCATGTCACTAAAGAGATTAAGCGAAATACCTTTGAGTGCAACGGGAGAAAAAGGAGATTTTGCAGGCTACCGGCAGGAACGGGGACAGATTTTTCACCTCACATCTGAGGGTTGGAGTGAAAGGCTCCCCCCAGTGGCCAAACTTCAAACAGGGCGTGGCACTAAGATTTTCAGCTTCAGCGAAGATTCTCTCCTGCGTCACTGGTGCGGAAGGGGATAGCAGAGGGACGTCTATGGACTTGAATAATAAAAATGTCAGCAACACTGTTGGACTGGGGATTTATCTCCTGTTCTGAGCACTATGTAAGCCTTTTGGACTTTAGTACAAGCCTTGGAGGAAGAGGTCTAATAAAGACTAACAGTGATTTTCCTGACAGCACAGCAGATTTAGGTTTGATTTAATGATAATGTAGAAATATGATATTTTAGTCTACTGGAGTTTGTGAACGGAAATTTAGACTCGCCATTAGCGAGTTCCCATAATTTCAACATCCCCTAAAGTAACAGGAAAAATTGTTAACGTGTTTTCTCTACTTTGTAGCCAAACCTATAGCAGAAGGAATCTGTGAGAACTAATGTTCTGCCTCTTAGAGGAAAGGGGTGTGTGTGTGTGTGTGTGTGTGTGTGTGTGTGTGTGTGTGTGTGTGTGTACTTTTATTTAGATTCTAGACATATTGCCTTGGAGATTAACGGCTGTTGAGAGCAGACAGCCATGCTGATTGGCCAGGGCTGTGCCCACAATATACCCGTTGTTAACCATTTTTATCATCGCCCTTCCCACTTCCATGTGGCTGCTACCAATTTCTTCCATTTTCAGTTTTAAAGTTTTTATTTCATAACCTAGAGTTCCTTTGATACTTTGTAATCACTTTTTAATATGGAATGTTTAAAGGCTTCTATAAAATTGTCAGTGGATTCTTAAAGGAATTATTTACGGCCTAAGACATCATACGTTGCAACATTAAAAGGCTTTCGTGTACTTAATTGCAACGTATGATGTCTTAGGCCGTAAATAATTCTTTTAAGAATCCACTGACAATTTTATAGAAGTCTTTGGGAAAATAGGATATAAGTCTTAAGAGTTTTGGCAACTTTCCAAGATACAACTATTCCCATATCAAGAATACCTACATTCAAATGCTTAATCATTTCAGCCAGAATGGTGATCACTTGTATACAATAAGCACGGTTTCATGACCTTGTTCATAGATAATTCGTGGGTCTGTGTTAAGTGCTTGGGAAATATCAAGATCAGTCAGTGATGGATTCTACCACTACATGTTTTTAAAGTTGGCTCTTAAATTTCATCTCCTCCAGAAATGACCTTTAATCCTTCAGTCCTAGTTATTTACTTAGTCACATTTGCTTTTTGTGGGGCTGTGAATGTGTGTATGTGCAATTTCAAAGTAAGTTGCAGACATCATGGGACTCTTGTCTCTCATCCCTGTATGTCCATAATTCAGGACATATCACCTGAAAATAAGGGCCCCAGAAACACCCACAATAACCACAATACCATTATCACACCCAAGACAATAGCAATTCCATATTATCTGATATCTAGTTTGTATTCATATTTCTTCAATTATATCCAAATTGTTTTTTTACAGCTGTTTTTTCAGGTTCTCATATTGCATTAAGTTATTGGGTTATGTGTCTTCAGTTTCTTTTAATCCAGGAAAAGTCCTTCAACCTTTTAATCTTATTTATTTTTTGTTTAACGACATTGACTTTTTGGAGAGACCAGACCAGTTGTCTAGCAGATGTTCCACATTCTCTTTGGACTGATTGGTTCCTCATGATGTTATTTATTTCTCTCTCCCCTGAATTTTCTGTAACCAGCAGTTAGGTCTGTGGTTTGACTGGATTCAGATTACATATTTTTGGTAGGAGCACTTCCTAAGTGTATTTGGTATTGCATCCCACCAGGCAGTGCAGTCAGGTTGCCCACACTCAATTTGATTTCTTGGGTAAGGTGGTGACAACCGTATATCTCCTGGTAAAGATCATGTTCCCCTCTGCAATGAGCAAGTACTCTGGGAGGGACACTTGGAAATGTTGGTAGATTGCCACCACCAACCCCTCCCATTCCTATTTGCAATTCCTCTACCCCCGACAAGAGGTAGAATCTATTTCTCATCCCTTGAAGCCGGATTGGCCTTGTAACTTGGTTTGACAAATATAATGTGATAGAAGAGGTATTTCTTTATTTCTGGTCCTAGGCTTTAAGAGGCCTTGAAGCTCCTTTTGCCCTCTCGGGATTAAGCCACCAAGTAAAGGAACTCAGGGTGGACTCTGAATGATGAGGGACCACATGAAGGGGAGAGGCCCAGCCAGCCCAGCTGGAGGCACCAGACGTGAGTGGAGCCATCTGGATCCCTGCGCCCTGGTCAAGCCGCCCCCGCCAAACACCACGTGCAGCAGAGGCAAGCCCTCTTCAGGGAGCTCTGCTAAACTGCAGTCATGAGAAATAAGACGGTGTTTTAAGGCACTGTGATTTTGAATGATTTGTCTTATAGGAAACAGATCTCATGTAAATATTCTTTCATTCAATAGTTTTAGCATCATCGATGATCCTTGCCTGGATCGACTATGTCATTGGGGTTGCCAGAGGCTAGTTTAAAATCTGTTATTCTCTGTACATTCATTAGCTGGCTTGTTTTATTGAGAGAGAGAGTGAGTGAGCAGGGGGAGAGGGGAGAACGCCAGCTTTCCCTCATTGACTAGGTATAAACTAACTGTACTGTACTTTCTGAAATGAGGGTAAATGCTTACTCTTTCCCATTAGCTATTAGTTTCAGAATTAAAAGTTCATGTAATATTTACCTCCAAGGATGATAAATCACGTTCTCTCCAATTCTTTTCCTCTGGTCTTCTTTAGATGTCTCTCCTCCATAGCCACATGGCACCCTATGTATCGCTCTGTCACTGAACTCCAAGTGTTGCAGTGTATTCACCTGTCTATCCTGTTAACTGGACTGGAAGTTTCATTGTTTTTCTTTTCTGGCTGCGCCATGTGGCATGTGGGATCTTAGTTCCCCGACCGGGGATCGAACCCAGGCCCCCTGAAGTGGAAGCGGGGAGTCCTAACCACTGGACTGCCAGGGAATTCCCTGGACTGTAAGTTTCTTGAGAGCAGGAACATTGGAGGCTCAGACTCAAGTACACACAAAGTTCTCATTGAAACTAGATTTCTGCCGTACTTCTACTTTCAGTTTTTTCTTCATGCATATATCTTGCATAATTTAGATAATAATTTATAATTTTTTTATCCTGCAACTGTTTTTGTCTTGGTTATCTAGATTTATTGACCTTAGACATGATTCTGTTTCCTATTTGATAGATGAGCCCTTAGCTCACTTACATTAACCCTTCTCTTCTCCCTCCCAATTTTTGATAGTAAATATCACCATTTAGAATTCTTTTATTAGTTACATTTGAAACTTTTAATATTTTAAAACCACTATTTCTTCATCAATTTTTGAAACCTTGCATTTCTACCCATTTTTTAAGATTAAGCTTATATAATGTCTCCATCCTTTTTTTAAAAAGGATTTAAGATATGGGGATATATGTATAGCTGATTCACTTTGTTATAAAGCAGAAAGTAATACACCATTGCAAAGCAATTATACTCCAATGAAGATGTTAAAAAAAAGGATTTAACTTTTCTTTTTTTAAAATATTTTATTTTATTATTATTTTCTTGGCCGCCCCATGCAGCTTGTGGGATCTTAGCTCCCCACCACGGATTGAACCCGGGCCCTCAGCAGTGAAAGTGCGGAGTCCTAACCAGTGGATCACCAGGGAATTCCTGTCTATATCCTTTTTAACACACCTCTTTCAATACTCAACGATCTCAGATGTATCTTAATGAAATATTAGGCAAATAGAAGAACATAAATATGTAGGCCCTGATACTCTCTAAAACTCACTTTTCTGCAGTCCATCCTGAGGAGTTAAATGGGTCCCTGGTAGATGACACCACACAGCATCTTCCATGTTCTGAATAGTGGCACGAATTGGTGTGATTTCTCCTAGGTCTGTAAATACTGCTTTACTGCTTTTTCAGGAGGGGGGCGTTCCAGGGGCCCTTCTTTTCCCATTAACCTTCACTCCTGGGGCCGGGGAGCTGCTGTGGTGAGGATACTTGTGCAGAGTTCCACTGGGCCTGCTGTGGTGCAGACTCCAGTCAAAACTCCACCCCACTTATCACTTGCCTCCCATAGATGCTCTCTTGAATAGTGGACCACAATGACTTTTTGATTCTCTGGTAAAGAATATTAGCTCAGGGACTTCCCTGGCGGTCCAGTGGTTAAGACTCCGTGCTTCCAATGCAGGGGGCATGGGTTCGATCCCTGGTCGGGGAAGATTCCACATGCCGCATGGCACATCCAAAAAAAAAAAGACCACAAAGAATATTAGTTCAGAGCCAGTGTTCAATAATCCTGTGAGTATTCCCTTTCTTTATTTCACGGTAGCCTTAAGCAGCATCAGACCCTTTGGGGAAAGCTGAAGGGAAGCTCCCAGTGCACCTGAGATGTTCCTGTAGGATCCTTCCTCAACAATACAGAGTCTCCACTTCTTTCAAGTGGTGTAGAGTCTATGACCGGATTGTGGTCTGGAAATTGAGTGGGGTGCTCCATCATGATGGGAAGACCTCTGCTTACCAGCTTTTTGGTTATACCAACACAGCAGCCCTTAGTGAAGATCCTAAGGACCCTGCCACCCTTGAATCACTGGTCAAGATCTCTGCAGGAAAGACCACGCTGATTATCATGCCAGCCCTGCAGCCTAATGTGGTGACCAAGTCCACCCGGCTTGTGCTGGCTAATTGCCACTACTTGGCTTCTGCAACCAAAAGATCGTTTCCAGCTCCAATGAAATCAAGGACCCAAAAAACCACTCTGAAATGCCTTCATCTATCAGTGCCTTGGTCAAGGGGCTGGGTTCTGGGTCTTCTCCAGGAACTTGTGGCTTTGTGAGTGATTCTCATGTGATATATCCACTCCAGCATTTCTCCTCCTAGATACTGGGTTCTTTCTTTCACATCATCTTAACTGGAGTTCAGAGTGGTCGACTGTCAAGTTCAGTTTCTTCAACCAGTAAAGCAAACAATTAAAATCACTCTTGGCTGCTCAAACGAAAATTCTAAATTCAGAATCTGTGTTGACTGAACCCATACTGATAGATTCAATCATATCTGAAGTCAGACGCTTTTCTTGGCTGATCGCCGACATAATCCATTCCCACACATAGTTCTCGAGATACTGCCTGATACTCAGAATCCCCCAAGCTCTCACAAATATACATATTTCGATAGTATGGATCCTACTCTACTAAATTTCCTTACGTTCACATAAAATAATCTTGGTGAACCTGTGAATTCCACTGATATAATTTGGCAACCTGCAGGATCAAATACTGAGTTTTGCTTTTGATTACTTTAGTACTCTGAATACAACAAATGTTTCTTTTAGCACAGTCACGGAGGATCCCTGGGTTTCCAATTAGCAGTCCTTGAAGTTCTCATGCCTTCATTTTGTTGTACAGCAGCTGCAAAGTAGTTCCCCAATGTCTTGTCCTCACTGGACACTTCATTCCATGAGGCCACAGACAACGACGTAATTAGCCGTTTCACCATCCGGTCAGATGCTATTGATGCCGCTGCGGTCCTGTTCTTAACGTCCTGCCATCTTCGTGGTGCTCAAGATTGAAGGGCCTGGGTGGCAGCACCTGACAAACCAAGGCTAGTCAAGGGCCCACATGACGTCTGCCACCTAATGAAGAAAAGTAGGATCTCCCCACTTTGGTTCCTATAGCAGGAAGCCAGGGCCAGTCCCAAAACCAGGTAGGTGATTTAGATGAACATTCCTCCAAAGAACATTTGTTTGATGAATATCTTTTCTGTTCTTCCTGACAGGGAAATAGGATTTACCGGCGGGCAGGAGTAAGGAGGGCATGGCGTCAAGGCGCTCAGGAGCGCAGGGCCCACCATGTGTCCAGGGCCACGACTAGGGCTGTGTTCGACCCCACAGTCTTCCAGGGTCATGAGCTGCTTTTCGGCCACCATGTTTTCAAATTCATCCACATGAACCTTAGTATATCCCCGCTTCTTGGAGGTGTGGATCTTCTGGTGGCCAGGGAACTTGAACTTGGCCCTGTGGAGGGCCTCAATCACATGCTCCTTGTTCTGCAGCTTGGTGCGGACGCACATTATGACTTGGCCAACGTGGACCCTGGCCCCTGTGCCCTCGGGCTTTCCAAAGGCCCCGTGCATACTTGTCTGGAGCCTAGACTGGGGACAGCATGCTAGTCATGAATGTCGACTGGAAAGGGCTGTCTTCAAGGTACCTTAGGGTAACCTGTACAGGCAACAGGCTGCACACACTACCGAGGAGGCTGTTTGCAGCTACTGCACACTGGGCGCCCATGGGGAAAAGAGCACAGTCGGCTGAATTGGCTGCAAATGCTGTCCTTTTTTCTTCTCTCTTTCTCTTCTTAAAGCCTCTTCTGTTATTTCATAGAGTTCCAGAGGAGACAAATTCCTGTGATCAGTTGTCAAGCTGACTGCAATTCTTACTTAAAAACTTTTACTTTAATTTTTGGAAATTAAAGTATTTAAAGATATAAACAAAGAAAAAAATAAGTATCCATATTTCTATCATGCAGATTTAGCCACTGTTAATTTCTTGATGTATCTGTCTTCATTCCTAATTTTCTTCTCTTTTAAAAGAAATAAAAATTGCAGGGTAACAGGGAGAGAGGCAAAAACTATACATGCTCATTGTAAAGTATTCAGACTTAGAAAAAATACAAAGACTCATTCACTCAAATATTTATTGAGCACCCATCAGGCACCAATACTGTTCCAGACACTGAAGGTACAGGCGACAATAAAAGACAATAAAATCCCAGCTTTCATGGAATATACATGTTAGGAGGAAAAATTACAAATAAGAAAAGTAGTAAATTATATAGTACGTTGGACGATGATAAGTGCTACAGAGAAAAATAAAGCAGGGATTGGGGTATAAGGAGAGTCAGGACGAATTGTCATTTTAAGTAGGATGACCAGGGAAGGTCTCAGTGGAATCTGAAAATAAAGGACCTGAAAGGGTGAAGAAAGGAAAAAAATCAAGCCAAATCTCACTACCCATAAATAACATAATGAACGTAAGGTGAAAGTAATTCCAGATATCTTTCTATGTATATGTACAGATATCTGGATGAATGGTTATGATGAATGTACAGAAAGATACAGCTGGGAGAAATATACTGTTATAAAAAATGAATTCACACTATAAAAGATTTCTTTTCAATCATCAATAATCTGTTTATTAAGCACCTATTTTTGTTTCCAGAGACATACATATCTACATACATATATCTGTATCACCCAGATGTGGGTTTGGGATTGCATTAAATCTAGAATCAATTTGGTTAGAAATGATATATATATATATTTTAAAAATTACTTATTTATTTATGGCCTGCAGGACCATAGTTCCCCAACCAGGGACTGAACCCAGATCCCTGGCAGTGGAAACACGGAGTCTTAACCACTGGACTACCAGGGAAGTCCCAGAAATGATATTTTTCTAAGTCTTCCAACTCATGAATGGGTCCCACCACTCCATTTATTCAGGTCTTCTTTAGTTTCTTGTGGTAATGTTTCATAATTTTCTATGCTGAGGTCTTACACATCTTTCAGATTTATTTGAAGGTATCTGATGCTTTCTGATGTTACTGCAATCAGGATTGTTTTTTTCATCAGTACTGTTTTAATTTCAATTTCTAATTATTGCTAGAATATAAAAATACAATTATTTTTATGTATTAGCCTGTATCCTGTAATCTTCTTAAATTCAGATTCTTTTTTTATTAATTTGGATTTTCTACATACACAATCATGTCACCTGAGAATAACAATTTTGTTTCTTCCTTTTTAACACTGGCTAGAATCTCCTGCACAAAACTGAAAAGGAGTGGTGACAGCAGGCACCTTTGTCTTCTTCCTGATCTCTGGGGAGTTAAAGTTTTCAATAATTCACAATTAAGTATGATGTTTGTTAGAATTTTTTTGTTTCTTTAGTGGATGCTCTTTATTAAATTCAGAAGCTCTCTTCAATTCCTAGTTTGAGTTAAAAAAAAAAATCACAAACAGGTGCTGGATTTTATTAAATGCTTTTTATGACTCTATGAAGATAACTTTTCCCTTTTATTCCTGTAAATGTGGTAAATATTAATTTTTCAATTCTAAGCTACAGTCCTTGCTTTGCGTTGCAGCATGTAAACGGAAACTTGCTGGTTTCTGTGGCGTAAATCACTTCCACCATGGCAGGTTTCAAGCTGCCAATGAGGTGACTGAAGAGGTGGGCAGCAATGTGTAAAAATGGTTCTTGTGAGCCAGTATGAGCCAGCTCTGGCACACCTCTGATTTCAGTTCCCAGTGACGAAAATGTACAACTTCACTAGACCAGCAGGAACAAAGCAACTTCAAATTACCTATTTTATTAAAAGCCTCAGAGACAATCTAGGAAGTAGATAAAATATGGATATAACTCCCTTAGTTTTTTCAAGTCTTTATTAAGTACCTAATAAACAGTGTCTAGAACTATGCTAATGCAAAGGAAAACATAACTATTTGAAGAGCTTACAATCTGAACGATCTAAACAAAATTAACAGAGTGTGCTTGACACTTGGAGAAAAATCTTAAGATAGTCACAACTCGGTGCTAAAGAAATCCAAAGGTTGGATGGGGTAGTCTAGGAATTCTTCCTGGAAGAGGTTAGATGGGTCATGAGCTAGGTCTTAATGGAAATCACGGGATTTGGACTAGCAGAGGAAAGAAGAAAGGAGGCAGGAGAGCACCCGGTACCTGTGGGAGCTCACAAAGCTGGGCGACATTCCCAGCACTGTGCTGGGAAGGTGTGCCTCCATTTTCCACCTGTGCAGCTGCAAGTGGCTAAATGATACTTCACATTAGTAATCAAATACACTCATTCTGTCTTTCTGCATGTTGATGACAGTAAACTCAAAAACCAATTTTCTACTGAAATACTTTTATAATTAAGGTCCCTATAGAGTTTTCAGACTGAGACCAAAAAATGTTCTTAAACATCCAGGGAATAGCTAGCTCATAGAGTTGCTCAAGTAGGGTTTACTTGGTGGCTCAGAAAACATCTACCCAAAATCAGAATGGCCAAGGTCCAGACAGAGCCCGAACATTGTTTCCTCTTGAGTATTTATCTGCCCATAAAGAACACATGGAAATGACCTATGCTCTACCATTCTAAAATAAGTCTAAAATTATTAGATTCTAGAAAGAGTTTTAAAAGCAGAAATGTGGAAAATGGAGCTATGGCTAGAAGTGACATGGATACTGAGGCACGGTTCTCAGAGCATGTGTAAGAACTGAGTGATGAAGTATCCACTCATCATCAACACTGGACTTACTACTTGGCCAATTTAAGTAAAATACTTCCTCAAAACAAACTTTGGATTCACAAAAACATCTGGATTTCAGCTATTAGTTATAATAATATAGTTATGTTAATTATCCTAATGATATGATTAATAGCAATACTGTATGATTCTGAGGTGGATAAAGTAAAATGTCTCGTAAGACATCTGCAAAGAACTCGGTGTTGGTGTGCCAAGTTAATTCCCAACTCTCACACAGTAGTTACTGAAAAATAGAATTTTCATGCATACATCCTTAATTAATAATTTTTAATGATTTCTTTGTATCTAATCAATTTAGATAATATTTTCTCCTATACGGAAGATCCCAAAATAAAGAAGCACACACAGAATATAGCCAATAGTAGGTTGTATCAATTTACTTCACGTAAGAACAGCATATTTCAGGCCTACGACTTCCATTTAATATCAACGAAAACAATCTGTACAGAAAACCCAAAGGCAACCATATAGCACAATATGTAAAATGTGCAAATATACTTTAAAATGCAAGTTATCCTATAGCATTTTCAAGGCAGAACTTTATAGTAAATTAAGGAATTTACCTCATTCTAGCTGACTTAATAACCCTTTGCATGTAGAGCCAATGCAAATGTACAAGGCACAACTTAGTGTTGGTGCTCAAGTATATAACCCACACCCTCAGATTATTTATTTGAAGATATTAAAATAATACAATATCATGTTTGTATTTTATTATTTAAGGAGACATCAGCTCATTTCTAAAGCTTCATGAAACATTACACTGATAACATACGTGTGGCCAGGACAAGCTGTTCCCTGAACTTAAAAGGTAAAAGACAAGACTCTAGCTAACCTATATTAAAAAAAATTTATATATATGTACACACACACCACCCCCATCACACACAAGAAACTTCCCATAATCCAAAGGGAGGCTGTTCCTTTTAGCAAAGGTTCCCATTACAGTATTTCATGGCAGAATTATTTAAAAGGTACACATTTATTAACCACCTGTTTTGGTCAATCTTGCTACAAAAAGACACTGAAATAGACAATTTTCTTCTTTAAGATACAGACAATGCCTAATTTAGAGAGTCTTTCTCTTGAGATTGCACAGTAAAAGGTATTACTTAGTTAAATATAAAAAAGCTTGCTGCTTTTATAGAAATTATTTAAATCTACATGGAGAAAAAAGCCAACCTATCAAAAAACCAGTAAAAGCCTTGGCTAGAACACAATTCAAAACCTTTCAAACCCAATCAGTGCTCTTTGCTGTTTTACTGCCCATCCCTGAGAGTAAATCATTTTTAATTTTTTTAATAAAGTAAATAAATTTCATATTGAAAAGAATGATGCTTAAGTTTTTTTTCAAAATATGAAATAAGCCCCACTTCATTTTAGTTAAAAAAAAATGAATGCTCTTTGCAAAGACCACTATTTATAACAATTTAAAATATTTGTATCTCAATCAATTTTAATCTTCTTTTTACTAGGTAATTTCTATGTTTTTGCTATTTATGTCACTCATTTGCTTATAACCCATTATTTTATAATTTTTGTTAACAGGAGGATTTAATTGGTAATGGAGCAAAAGTACATATAAAACTTAAATGAATGCTGAAGTGAGATCTCTATTTTCCTGCAGTAAAAGAGTTTTACTGGAAATAATCTGACTGCCATCCAAGAAAGGCAAAAATACCTATGAAAGAGAGAACACACATGGTAAACGTCTTCCTTGTTGTCTTTGGTCTAGCCTTCTTGGCCAAAATCTTCTGTAAACTTCTTTAATTTCAACAAGTCATGCTCATTGACTGTGGGCTTTGTGCTACATAGTGACCGTAACATATCCGACTGTCAGGAAAAAGAAGGGGGGAAGTATTAGGAATAGATTTAATGGAATAAAAAACATTTCATTATCAACATTCCTAACTTTTGCCTAAGGTTAAACCTGAAAATCTGCATCATGCCATAAACTACTGACAATAAACTCTCTTGTTTTCCTGAAGGACATCTTTGACCAAGTTATTCCTTTGCTTATAAACTTTCAGTTGCTTGCCTTGTCACGATCACAACTTTCAAAGGCTCCTCAGCACCCTAAGGAAGTACAGTCCTCTTAGCCAGATGATCAAGGCCTCCAGAATTAAGTCCCCGATCGCTTTTCTGGCCGTATCTGTTTATTCTTAAACAAGAGAGCAGTTGTCCAAGTGCAACTCAAAAGGAATACAGTCATTCACTTATACTTATGTGAAACAGAATAATACCATTTAATCAGAATCAACTAATCAAAAATTTTAACTGTTAGTTAAAATTACAATCAAAATGGTAAGAAAATATACAAATATCAAGGATTCATTAAGAAATTAACTTCTAAGCCATGTCTCCTGTAAAACAGTATGGCAAACAGTCAAAAGAACCAAAACTTTAAAAAATAAACCAAGGATTGCAACAAAAAAGGATTTCTGAATAATTTCTCAGATAAGCATTGTGGTTGATTAACACATAAATATATCTATGTTTACAGATATATTTCTCTCTATATATGCATACAAACTTATATACATATATGTACATATTTGTCTATATATCTAGGTCTACACATCATGTGAAAGTTTCCCCTTTGAAAGTTACTGCTAATTTTGACATATAGATTTGAAAATCTATAACTAAAGCAGAAGATTTTTAAAAATGACTGTTTATCAATAAGAAAACATAAACATAATAAATGTACCTTTTCAATCACAGTAAGTTCACTAAAATTAATATGGCTTACAAAATAATAAAGTCTTATGAATTATTTTATTTCTTCCAATAGAAACTACAGCAATGTAATTTTTACGAATATTTTAATTCCTCTAATATAAACAGAAATGTAATTTTTTATAATAAAAATTTTGTTTTCAGAACTTTTTAAAAGAGTAGTGCATTATTTAAACTTTCTATGAAGCTCTGAGAAGTAAAACAGGAAAATACTATTATGAATACTATGATTCACGCATTAGCGTTTCTGGATATTTTACAAAATCTGAGATTCAGGGGAAAAAATTTTAACCAATCCCACCATTTTGGTGATAATATCCCAGCTATAAGACCTATAATGTCAGAAACCTGTATGTTTTTAAAAATAGCTTATTCACTTAAAATTTCCTCGAAGCCCAAGAAAACATTTTAAAGATAATTATTTTTTATATTTTACATTCAACTAATCTTTAAAACTTTTTAAGCAGTTAGTATTAACCTTTCTGAACTAATTTTACAAAACTGAAAATTTTATCTGACAAATTATAAAATATAATTTTTTTCTGGCTGCACGGTGCAGCATGTGAGAGGTTTAGTTCCCCAACCAGGACTCGAACCCGTGCCCCCTTCACTGGAAGCATGGAGTCTTAACCTTAACCACTGGACTGCCAGGGAAGTCCCCATAAAATATAACATTTTAAAATTTTTCTTAAAAGCAAACAAAATGTCAAACCATGCAAACAATTGGCTCCAAAAGTTTATCCCCAGGGACATCCATCCACGTCATCTCAATGGCACCAGGATCACCTGGAGAACAGGGCGTTAGCAGATCATCTACTATGTTGTTAGGATCAGCTTGTGAAGGTCCGCAAACCTGGAATAAACAGTACAACAACAGAACAAATTAAATAAACATTAAGATTTAGACCAGGGCTTCCCTGGTGGCGCAGTGGTTGAGTCTGCCTGCTGATGCAGGGGACACGGGTTCGTGCCCCGGTCCGGAAAGATCCCGCATGCCGCGGAGTGGCTGGGCCTGTGAGCCATGGCCGCTGAGCCTGCGCATCTGGAGCCTGTGCTCCGCAATGGGAGAGGCCACGGCAGTGAGAGGCCCGCATACCGCAAAAAAAAAAAAAAAAAAAAAAAAAAAGATTTAGACCATTATCAGGAAATCTGAAAATGTACTATTATTTTATGTTTTGTTAAAATGCTTACTTCTGAAAATAAACAGAAGCGTATATAACAAAAAGTGCAATTAGCTCTGGGTGATGGGATAGATTTTGCTTGATTTTAATTTTTTTCTTGGATGATTTTCCATATTTGAAATTTCCTACAATAAATTACTTAGATGATCATAGGGAGAAAATAAGTTAAAATAAAGAAACAATTACCTGTAGCTAAAATTTTCTTTTTTTTTTCCTAATGATTATTAGGTGGTCATAATCCTAGAGACCAAAAATAGACTTACTTAACACACTGCTATATTTAAAATAGATAACCAACAAGGACCTACTGTATAACACAGGGAACTCCACTCAATACTCTGTAATAACCTAAATGGGAAAAGAATTCGAAAAAGGATACATGTATAACAATCACTTTGCTGTACGAAACTACCACAGCAATGTTAATCAACTATACTCCAAAAAAAAAAAAAAAAAGACCTACTTAAAAATTCCTTTAAGTTACTCTGTTTTCCATAGCCAAGAAATTTCTGTGATCTTTGGAAGGTTTATTATTGTGAAATCACTGAATCTTTGTCTTTCCCCACAAAAACTCCTTCTTCAAATATAAGTACAAAATTAAATGCTGAATGTAATTTCAGTGCTATCTTACAATTCATAACTGATTTAAAAGAAAAAGTTTTAATAACATCCAGAAAAAGAAACTTTGTGACATAGAGTCACATATAGTATTTAGAAGGCAACACACTTGTATCAAACCAGGGACTGCTTTCATACTTAATACTTGTTTTACAATGATCAATCTTAAATACTGTCTCAGGATTGGGGCAGGGGTAGAGAAATAAATATTTTCACTTTGCTATGTGTATTTTATTGTCTGTCTTTGCTCACAACAATTTCAGTGGCAGGGATTTTTGTGTTTTTTAACTATTGTACTCTGACTTACCTCTGGGCCCAGATTAGTACTTATACATTTAATAAATAAAATACACAGGCAAACTTGTTCTTGCTAATTGAAAAATGGAGAAGATGGAGCCACAGAAAGATCTACTATAGTTGGTGATACAAACGGCCTGATGTTAAAAGAGATTTGCCTGGGACTTCCCCAGCGGTCCAGTGGTTAGGACTCGCTGCTTTCACTGCCGGGTTCAATCCCTGGTCCGGGAACTAAGATCCTGCAAGCTGTGCAGCACAGCCAAAAAACAAAAAGAGAAAGAAAGAAAGAAAGAAAAACGAAATTTGGCTGCTTCAACTCTATCCTCCTAACAAGGGCCTGGCTTTAGGGTCATACAAGCCATCCCTAGTAGTTATACAGAGAACTGAACGGAAAGTTCTGAGTATGAAAGGACTGAGTTCCTTCTAAATGGCCAAGAGAATTTAAGAAAAAACACAACGGTTGTGGCATAAACTTGATTCTGAGCTAACCATATTTCTCTCAGTAATGAAATGGCTGAAGAAGAGATGAGTAATATTTACTGGGCTATTCAGGTACCATGACAGCTGTTTTATGAATATTCCTTCATTTCATTTTCATAAGAGCATTTCAAAGTAGTAATTATCATCCTTACTTAAGAGATGATAAAAACTGAGACTTAAAAAGGTAATGCAATTTGGTCAAGGAGATAAAACAAGTAAATTGTAGAGTCAGACTTCAAATTCAGGTTTTAATTCAAGCTCCTCATTTAAAAAAAAAATTTTTACTGTGGTATATAACAGACATATATGTGTATCAGAGTCATGACATATTAGTTTGTCATATACCGATGGATTAGGTTTGCTAACAGTGTTTCAGGATTTTCATATCTACGTTCATGAGCATACTGGAGACTGCTGTCCTCAGCAGGAGAGCTGGTCCAAATTACCTAGTCTACTGTTACTTAAATTGAATATCCCAAGACTACAGTCTTTTCACAAAATTCTCTCTCAAACCATATACACTCAAGTCATTCATGCAGACCAAACAGTGCATGGGAGGAGCAGGAGAGAAGAATGGTTGAGGCTTCTGAAGTACACCTTACCTAGAGAAAAACCACACCTCCAATCCTCTCTAGCTGTACCTTGGCAAACTGTTAAAAACATCCAAGTCCCAGTTTAATCATGTTAGTCTAGGACTAACCATCAACAGGTGGCTATATGTACCTTTTGTAGAGCTTCCGTGAGGACCAAATGAAATAGGAAGATGATGGAGCAAACACAGTGCTGGGCACGTGAATATTTAAACAATATTAGCTATTATTATTTTTACTTTATTGATGAGGTGTAAACGTACCAGATTCTGCTCGAGGACAGTCTAGTTACATCAGAGACAATCATAGATTTAAGTTTCTATATTTACATCAAAATAATACTTCAAAAATCACTGCATACAAAGTTTTAAAACACTTTGGGAGAGCTTATTTTCAATGAAATGGAAACATAATCTTTTATGTAAATCTACTTATTTATTATACAAAACTGAAATCTTCCTAAAATTCTTCAAAGACAAGTCAATCATGGTCTCAAAGCTTGATTTTAAAAATATATGAAAAGATGGATAAAAGTTCCTTACCTTTTTAAAATGAGTAGCTGACTGTACTTTCCTAACTGGCTGCATAAGTGCATCACGTACAATGACACTTATGTCTGCCCCTGAATAGCCTTCAGTTTTCTTCCCAAGTTCCCGGACATCTGCTTCTGTTAGACTGTTCTGAGTGGTCCCCAAGTGCAGTTTAAACATTGCTGCTCGGGCATGGGCCTCAGGCAAAGGAATATAAATTCGTTTCTCAAATCTTAAGATGAAAAAAAAAATTACATCAAGAATATTACTATATAATACTGTTTAATTTCTATTAAAAATTAGTTTTTCAAGAAGAAACAAGGTATTTAGATATTCTCATTTATACAAAGTTAAGCTGAATAAATTAAGTGGGCCCATATCCATCAGAGTTACAGACACATATTTAGGTTAATAAAGGGGAAATATCCAGAACACATTAACAAAAAACAAATAAAACCAAAATAGCCAGTTTTTCTCACATGATTTTTGAATTATTTTGGCCAGAGTGTTCACATGTCTGGAACTCATGACATGACATGTCCTACAGGATTACAATTTCCTGTAGAATGACACTCTGAACTCCTGATCAAGGGATTAATATGATTAAAAGTGTGAAATAAGAGATGACAAAAGAATTACCTAAATTCTAAGGAGTAAAATCACTCAAAATCTTATAATTTTGCTTGCCTTCTTAGAATTTCAGCATTTGGAGATAAGGAGGAAGCAATGGGGGACAATTTAAATGGGTCTGTGAAGACATTTTCTTCTCCAGGTAATTATTCTCTGTGGCAATAAGAGGAATTTTAAAAGTTTCCACCACCTCTAGAGATGGGTTTAGAATTAGGCCATTTTTCAAAAATAACCAGCACATTTCCTTTCTTGATACTGGATGGTAATCTAACATTCTGGCAAACCATCAAGTGAATGGGGTAAAAGCAGCAAAAACTGAAGTGTTCATTTTTACCATGCACAATTAAATCAATGCGATAGGGAACTGTGAAGCAGTGAAAAGCAAGGAGTCTGTATACCTTTCCTGTAGCTCAAGTTTCATATTCAGTTAAAAAATTATAGACAGAATTTTTTAAACTGAAACTATATCTTTCTTAGCATACTTTAACTTGTAGAATTGTCATTTTGCTAAAATTTTATATTTAGCAAAATGGAAAAACCTTCAATGGAAGGTTTTTCCATTGAAATATCAAACTGTATATATAAATTTCTGAAGCATCAGTGCACCTACTAAGCTTAATTAGAACTAAAGTAAGCATTAGGTAACATACTTTCAGACGTGAAAGATTCCAGTAGGTGTTAAATCTTGGATCTCTAACACAGCAGGCAAACAAACAAGTGCCTGCCTCTCTTCCCCAAGGCAGGGGTCAATAGGGTTCGAGCACATTAAAAAACATTCTGAAGTTATCAGAATGCCTCCTCAACTAGAGAGAATGGGAATTAATATTCACTTATTATATTGTAATTAGAAATAAGGTATTTACTGTATTGTCATACCTTCGCCTAATGGCAGAATCCAGAACCCAGGGTATATTTGTAGCTCCCAGAACCAAAATTCCATCGTTGTCCACACCAACCCCTGCATCAAAATAGGTAACGTTTTAAATAATTTGTCATTTCAAGTGTTCTTTGAACATCATATGTTCTCTTATGAACGTGGTACTTTAATGTTAAAATGCCTCATCTTGAGACTTTCTCTCTGAAAAAAACTGTATTTAACCACATTTCTTATTACTAGAATATGATGCAAATATTCCCTAGAATCTCCTAAACTGTGGGAAAATACTATTAATATTCTTTTCAAAATATTTCTTGAAAGATTTAATTTGAAGTTTATATATTCCTTTTATTGATATTGTTTCTGGCATGTTATAAGTGAATATATTAATCTCTTCACTATTTATACCAACGAGATGATTACAACTGGGTAAAAATTATGTATGCATGTGGATCAGAACGAGACATGGCATAAGACTTGGACTATAAGAACGGAGAAATTCTGCTTGAAATTTTTTCCATTACTATCATAATAATGATTATACAATAAAGAGAAACTATTTTAAAAAATCAGTAACACTACCTTGCATTTGAACTAGGAACTCTGTCTTAATTCTACGTGCAGCTTCACTTTCATTTTCACTTCTTGAACCACACAGAGAATCAATTTCATCAATGAAGATAATGGAAGGTTTATTCTCTCTGGCAAGTTGGAATAAGTACTTAACTTGCCTAAAAATAAATAAAGGTTTCAATTTCTAAAAAAAATAGTAAATGACACATGACAATGAAAAACCTAAAACAAAACTATATACCAATAGTATAGGAACTCTACAGATTAAAAAGTCTCATCACGTTTTGATCTCTAAAATAAGATTACTACATTTGGATAATTCATTTTATGATTTACTAAACCATACACATATCATATATGCTATCTTCTCCCTATGAAATAAATTCCAAACTAGGGACTAATCTAACAGAAATGAATACCACCTGTATTTATAATAGCACTTTTTTTGAATGTCTATTAATGATATAAGAAACCTATTACTTTATAGACTGAAATAGTGACTACCAGGCAAGGAAAAACTTAAAAAAAAAAAAAATCAATTTACTACTTACTTTTCACTTTCACCTAGCCACTTAGAAACAAGGTCAGACGAAGATATTGAGAAAAATGTTGAGTTGTTTGCTTCTGTTGCTACAGCTTTGGCCAAATAGGATTTTCCTGTTCCAGGTGGCCCAAATAACAGGATTCCCCTCCAAGGTGTTCTCTTGCCTAAAATTTGCATTAGAAAAATAACATGAGACTTTCAAGACTGTTGACTTCAGTTACCAGAGACATCATCCACAGTGAAGAATACCGTGAGGAGGTTTCCACTCTAAAGCTAGCCGTAGAATAAAACAACATTTAAATAAATCAATCTAAGGTAAGTATGTCCTAAGTGTACTTTGCTTTTTCTAGAGACCACTGTGTCAAAACTGTGTTTATATAGCTATAATCCTTCTAAGAGGAAGTTTATTTGCTTGCTCACTCATTCAACCACTACGAATTGAAACCATGACATGTAGGCAGAGAACTATGAATACAAGGATGTCTGCCTTCCAAGGCCTTCCAGTCTATTAAAGAGAAAAGAATTCAGTTAAAAGGTACTTCCTGATCATCTACTACGTGCACTGCTCAACATCAGAATATTGTAGGAGAAACTATACTCACAGGGGAAGGGCAGCTGGAAATATTCTTTTAAAAATATTTATGACCTTTGGAGGAGTGAAACTAACACAGTTTGGATGACTGGTGAAGTTCTGCTCAATTCCTGATTCCACAAGGAAGCACAGGTTATTTCAGGTGGCAGATTCCCATTCCAGTGCTTGGGTAATGATAAGCAGACTCTACCTTAAATACTAGTTTTGCCAAAATATAATAGCAAGTGAACAAGTAAATTCTTTGTATCTCAATTCTGCTAATGAGAAATTATAATGCTGCCTTAAATAAACCAGGCTGGGTTACAACTGGCAATAAAATATCAAATACACATTAAAAAAAACCTACTAGGTGTAAACTCTGGGTGGACACATGGTGTCTGTAAAAGAATGATATACAGATGACTGATGGCAAAACTAAATATCATGTTTATTGTTATGAAAGCCTCAACTTTTACTTGAATTCTATGTGCCTATTTTAAATGTCTGCAATTATAAATCAGTGTTCCCTTAAGTGTGGTACATATACCACTGGTGGCAATGAGATGCTTTTAGGTGGTATACAAATACTTTTCAATTAAGTAATTTTTAAAATGCATTCTATAAAAACACTAATTTTTCCATTTATAGAGATACAAAGAAGTCTTCTAAAATAAAGTTACTAAGTAAAAACAAGTGAGCAAAACAATCTATGGTATTAGAAGTCAAAAGCGTGATTACCTCTGGGGAGGAAAGAGGCAGAGAGGGATTTCTAGGTTACCAGCAGTACTTTTTTATCTGGGTGATGATTATACAGGTGTACTCTGATAATTTATGAAGCTGAATACTTATGGGTTCCTGCATGTCTTTGTATATTATGTTACAGTTTAATAAAAAGTCTGCTCTAAAAGTGAGTGATTTAAAGAAAAATATTTAAAAAATAATGGTACACATATATGGAAAAATTCATGAAGATGACACATATAGGACTCATGTTTGGGAAACACTGGTGTAAGTAACACAACATAAAATGAGTTCAACCGTATTTTTGTACCTTTATAGGATTATGATGTCAACTTTTACACTGTTAGTTTCATATTCCTGAAGTGAGGTTGTGAGTCGTACCTCGAAGCTAGGTGGACAACGGGTGGCCCACGGGTCCTTGCTCTTCATCACTGCTCTATACGACATCACTGTCTGGACCTGTTCAGTTTGAGGCCAATATCACAGATTTGCTCTCTACATAAACCAGCTTGCTTTTAAAAGGAAAAACCTCTGTTTCACTGTTAGACTGTGGGTATAGCCATATCACAAACACAGGCTATCAGTCAAAAAAAGGACAATGTGAAGGAACGGTTCAGCACAGACAAACCACCTACTGCTGGAGCTGTAACTTCAACTGTACCCAGATGGTGGGTTAGCAATATTCTCCTAGCAGTGATAAAGAGCTACTAGAGGATACGTGCTTCATATGAAACTGTTCAATAATTTTAACTCCTCTGTTTAAGAAATGGAAATACTCTTATAAGACTAGTACATGCCCACTGCAAAAAAATTCAGATCAAAGTCAAAGGAGAAAGTAAAAATCACCCATAATCTCATCTCCTAGACATACATTAACATTTTTATGTCAATCTTTCTACACCTATTTCTCAGCACACACATTTATTTAACAACGTGGAATCATACTATACATACTATGTAACTTGCTTTTTGATCTTTACAATATAGGTGGACATTCTTCTATGTCAATTATAATGTAGATCTAAATTTCTTAATGTAGATGGTATCCTATACTCTAATGAGTGCACAGTATTCTACTGTATGTTCATGATTTACCCTATGCCCTACTGTTTGACATTTAGGTTTTTTTGCAATAAATATATTACAAATATGTATATGCATATGAAATAAGTATCTGTGTAAAGGTATATCACTGCCTTACAACAGAATTAAGGTAACAACTCGTGATATAATGACAAGAATTCACAATACTTTACTTCAGTCATCAACACATTTAAAAAAAAAATCATCAAAAGTAATTATTTAAAAGTCATCTCACCTGTAAAGAGATGAGGAAATTTGATAGGCAATATCACAGCCTCTTTCAGTGCTTCTTTGGCTCCTTCGAGACCGGCAACATCGCTCCATTTCACATTTGGTCGCTCTATAACAATGGCGCCTACAAAAAATTAGGTCATCTTTAAAGAGGACTATTCCATCACATTTAGAAGACAACAAGAAATAATGATGAAATACAGAAATGCATTATAACTTTGTCTGGAAAAGTTCTATGTATTAAAAACATTTCTGAAAGTGTGTGATGAGGACGAAGTTGTTAGGGAGTAGTGAGGGGGAGTCAGGACCTGGGGTGGGGAGCCAGATAACCTGGGGTAAAGTCACTTAACGTTTCTACCTCCACTTCCTCATGGTGAAATAAAAACAATACCATCTGCCCAAACTACTTAGGTTAGTAGAAAGATCAAATGACGTAATGAACATTAGAGTGCTAGGAAGAGCACCAAACGTTACAAAAAGTAGTTGTAATGTTTGAGTACGTTGATTCTGGAATAGCTCCTATTTCTCTTTTTTTTTTTGCGGTACGCGGGCCTCTCACCGCTGTGGCTTCTCCCGTTGCGGAGCACAGGCTCCGGACGTGCAGGCTCAGCGGCCATGGCTCACGCGCCCAGCCGCTCCACGGACCGGGGCACGAACCCGTGTCCCCTGCATCGGCAGGCGGACTCTCAACCACTGCGCCACCAGGGAAGCCCTATTTCTCCTTTTAATCAAAAGAAGCGGTGATCTAATGCTCTCCTTAACTACAGAAAGAAAATATACTTAACGACTTTAACTGAAGATAGGCAGATGGATGGATGGACAGATAGAGGGAGAGGGGAAGGGAGGGGCGAGGAAGGGACAGGGATGATGGAGAGGAGAAGGTGTACTCTTACAGACATGCAATACTTTCCCAAGGTTTGCCAAATTTTCTATCCGGCTTCTAAATAGACCTATTTACAATTTTTGTACATTAACAAAGTCATTCAAATGATTTAGTTTTTGGACACAATATATTCAAAAGCCATAGCAAACTGTTGCAGTAAGGAGAAGTAAAAATCAGTAAGAGTCCACAAAAGATTTCTCTTACTATAGCGTGCTGGCAAAACTTTCCAGATCTCTTATCAAAATCTTTCCCAATTTTCAGTATATAGAAATTGCTCAACTACAAACTACAAAGTAGCCTGTTCAAAGGTGATGTGTAATTGTTTTAAGTATAATATCACCACTCACACAATCTACTGATTACCTATGATATTAGTTTTATGGGTATTTTTTCTTGTTTTGAAAGATCATCTATTATTCTAAGAATGCTATACTCTGCAACTTACTTCCCTAAATTATGAAAATCTTTAGCTATACATTAAAATGAAATGAGGGACTTCCCTGGTGGCACAATGGTTAAGAATCCGCCTGCCAATGCAGGGGACATGGGTTCGAGCCCTGGTCCGGAAAGATCCCACATGCCACGGAGCAACTAAGCCCATGTGCCACAAACTACTGAGCCTGCGCTCTAGAGCCTGCAAGCCACAACTACTGAGCCCACGAGCCACAACTACTGAGCCCGCACACCTAGAGCCCGTGCTCTGGAACAAAAGAAGCCACCGCAATGAGAAGCCCGGGCACAGCAAGGAAGAGTAGCCCCCGCTCGCCACAACTAGAGAAAGCCCGCGCACAGCAACAAAGACCCAACACAGACGAAAATAAATAAGTTTATGAAAAAAAAAAAGAAATGAAACCATAAACACTTTTAGCATTCTAAAAGTTCAGACTAAGTATAAATTAAGAAAAATAGCCAATTCACTTTTTTTCTATGTCCCATACAGATTAGTAACCCTACATGAGGAAAATATTACATCATCTGATAGAATTTTGTGTCAGTTAAACAAAAGTAAATTTATATATAAGCATTATCTGGTCAACTAAAATTTTTTGTTATGAATTTTCTAAATGTGTCATAATTTATCTTCACATTTAACTAATACTTTTCTCTTTAAAAATTTAAGCTAGGTGACTTTGGAATGTTCAGTGATAAAAGACTATTTAGACAAAAGTAGTATCAATTATTAGACACTGATTAACGATTTTTAAAATTAAAAGAGAGGGATTATTAGAAAATAAAAGCCAAATCATTTGATAATTCCCAATTGTACAAATTTATCCATTCTTTTGATTATACCATTTATTATACTAATATGTTATTTAACCTCAAAGTCACTGAATATCAAAATTAACAGAAAATTCAAATCATGAACTTTAATTTTAATAATAAAATATTACACTTAATGTCATAACCTAAAACAGAAGTAAAAAGATTTGGAAAATTGTTTCAGAAAAAATGAGGAAAGATTCAAAAAAGGATATTATACGATGAAATCCATCAGCAAACCATGAAACTAAAAGATGGAGAAAAAGGATTCTCAGATACGAAAGGCTAGGACTCCTTCATATTCTATTTCATCCTGAAATTCCAAATAAATTTCCTCATTTAAATGTTTTAAGCATCTGTATTTTTATACATCCTTGGGCCTTATCATCACTCATAGGAAATGTAAAAAAAAATTCCTTATTAAAAATTGTACCTTTTTCAAAATTAAAGATACAATCCAATTTTTACTTCCGTGGGGCAGAGCCAGAGAGAGGAGGAACAAAACCAAAAGGACAGATAGAAAAAAGCTTTTTGCCTTACAAGTAAAATAAAGCCACTTGGCATGGACCACTGGGTTGCCCAAAAATACTTACTGAGGATGAAGTATGACCACACTGCTCGAGGCAGTGGAAACTCAGTTACTGCCCTTGGACTACTCCCACCACTGACGCTGGAGTGTAAAAATACTCTCGTTAACTGTAGTGTTTTCAAAATACTATCCTTATAGTATTACCCTATACACCCCAGAGGGGTCGGTAAGACAGAAATATTACCAAAATGGAGATCAGAATGGCAAGATTAAAGGTCTGGCCTTAATGGATATCTCTCCCAGATATGTGTGCTATTCAGCAAGATTCAAATGAATAAAATACATGTTACCAGTGACTGAGCATAAAATTCAACTTGAAAAATCATTAGATAACATATCAAAGAACAATCAAGTCTCAGTAGCTAAAGAAGCCAGCAATTAAACAGATGCCTTTTTAGATACACAGAGCTACTATTTACTGAGTCCCTCGTACTGTCAGATGTAATATTAGGCAGTTTTTACATTGTCATTAACCTTTTAATTGCCCTGAAAGTATTCTTAACTTCCACTTTAGAGGTGGGTCTCAGACTCTGAGAGGTTAGGGAATTGCCCAAGACTAGACAGATTTAGGCAGCAGATCCCGGAGTAGAATCCAGATGTGAACGCAGCTACAATCTATGCCCTCTGGATCATGCCACTTCACCACAGTAGGGAGAAAGGGCTTTTATAGGTGTGGAAGGTAAAAAACTGAAAGCCAAAAGAGGGAAATGTAAATGGGAATGCTGAAATGGGATAAAAAAGCAGATTAGGAAGAGCAGGTAGGAAACATGAAAAAAATAGCATCAACGAATAAGCTACAGCAACAGCAATAAAAGCCAAGTGTGAGTCCTAATGCATTCTGTTCCTCTGACAGGAAATTTCAACACCATCAGATTTTATAGTAAGCTAATAGTATAACTGCTACCCTCTCTAAAAGGGGGCAAATAAGACAAAATGAAAGAGAGTAAGCTTTTTAAGGCAGATATAAAATGAAACAATACTTTTACTGCATGGAAAAAAACCAACCCATTAGAGACCCTATAGAGCAAATCTTATAAAAATGTTCTCAACAAAGCCAGCATGTGACCACTGGGAACCAAAGCCAGTTCTTGAACCTCATTTAAATACAGGTGGGAAAAAAACCCAATTCAAATAGACAATTCACTATGAGCTTTTTAAAAATAAAATAGTACATTTAAAAATGAAATCTAAAGCAACCTTGAAGTTGACTCTGTAGTTTCTTTTTTTCAGGGTCATCAGATTCTCCTTCCCCATCACTGTCATTCCTAATAAAAAGAATTTAATATATTCAAATGATCACTCATTGCTATCAAAGTAAGGCAAAAAATAAAGGAAAAGATTAACCTGAAATATCCGTAATTTAAGTGGCAAAGTAAGACATTCACATTAAAAGTTAAGCTTATTTTTACTTTTCAGAATATACTAAATAAAATAGTAAGCAGGCATATTACCCATCAAAATGGAATCATGAACAGGAAATGGACAAAACGACCAGAATGAAGTCAGGAACTAGCTCCAAATTCCCACGACATACCTATTTATGTACTGATATTAATTCATAAATGCATGATCCACACCTCATTCCACAAAAGATTTAAGATGAATTACAGGAGTGTTGTAAACAATCAACAATAAAAAAAAATCAGGACCAGGCAAACTATATATTAGAACAAGAAGCCATAACTAGGAGGAAAAAACCCCCCAAAATATCAACTATTTAAGGTACAAAGGTGCATAACCCTTAGCCTAGGGGTTCCAAAGGATGGATGAAGCTTTTGATGAAAATGAACCGACCCCAAAGAACAAGGAGATCAATGCACACATTTCATATCTAGGGATTTATTCTAAGGAAACAATTTTAAATGAGTTCAAGGATTTGACTACAAGGATAATCATGCCCATATTGTTTGCAATAGGGAAAAAAACAGAAATAATGTATATTCAATTATAAGGATTAGCATGTGACAGAATACACTGCAATCTTCAAAGCAAAAAATATGGCATTACATTATTTTTCATATATAAGACATAAAGGGGAGTAAAAAGATTGACAGGTTTTATCTCAGAATGGGCTTGCTTGGTTATCACAGGGTGGTGGGGTTATTTATGGGTAAGGTGGAGACTGCAAACTGATTCACCTTGACATTCACTCCAACCTTCTCCTACTGCGTTTTCTTGTACAGTAAAGACTGTACTTGTTATAAAACTGCCCTTCCCAGGCTCCCCTGCAGCTGAGGCTCCACAGGAGACCAAAGTCCTGCTGGAAGGCAGAAGCAAGCAACTGAGGTAGGGGCTGCATGCGAGGAGACGCCTGTAGGTGAAAGCACTGCTTTGCTGAGGGCGCTGTGGCAGGGCCTACTGCCCACTCCCCGGCACCGGAATGCGGGGCAAGGGAGCTGGCAGCAGTGGGATCCCTGCTGGAACTACCCTGGTGGAGGGGGGCATTTCTCCTAGCCATGCGGAATCCAAACTTGACTCCCTGGCCCTCGAATTCTGTAAGGGAATGCACTACAGGGATCCCTGCTTTCCCAAAGTTTGCTTTATGCCACTTTGCTTTTACAAAAGACCTACATTAGTACCTGTTTTCAGTAACTGAAAGATATCCAAAGACGATCATCGCTTTAATGAAGGCAAAAAACGAAAATAGCATTTAGCATTTGTTTTACAGTGCGCTCTTATGAGGCAGCACGCACCCTGAGCAGTGAGAGAGGCCCCGCCAAGAGCCTTCCGAAAACCACACTCCATCTCATCACCAAGCTGAACTGTGTCAGCTTTGAACTGTGTCTGTGAGCATCTGTGCTTTATCTCCATTTATTTTTGTGCATCCATTAGCAAGAGGTAATTGTTTCTTTGCTTTACCCCATTTCAGCTTAAAGTGGGTCCCGCCATCCAACACAGAACTGGTATCCCCCTGCTAGGCAGACATCTTAGGAGGGACATTACACGGTCTCCAGGCAAGACCAGGAGAGGCTCAACTCCCGGGGGAGAGGACGTTTCTGCGGGCCAGGGGGTCTCAGCGAGATCTGGGGGTCCAGGTACTTGAGGTCAACTGATCCTTCCCAACAGCTTTCATTTCATTTTCATCTGGAGTCCCAGTCTTACAATACATGCCCCAACTTTCACACAAGAAACCCAGGGAGGTTCAACTGATTTTGAAATCCAATAAGCTATGAGATCAGCTGGGGTCTAATTTTTGTCATGCCAATGCTAGAGCTATAAGATAAAATATTCTTAGGGTATCAAAGGAACTCTCCGGTTCCCCGACCATGTCTTGAACAGAGAATATAAAACCTTGAGCTTCTATGTTTTTTCAAACTCTCCCATGTAATTTGAGGCAGGCTGTCAACTCTAGTTCTCAAAATGGCCTTTCGTAGTAGCCACAAAGCCCCCAAAGCACTGCCTCCAGGGCACTCCATGCCTGGTGACCACAGGGGTTATCTAAGTTGCTTGTACCACTGCTTACCATGAACTGTAAGTATTACATCCTATAATGCTAACCAGAATTTCCTGCCTTCATATCCAACGAGGCCAGATGACCCCACCCCAGAGTCTTGTTTTCTCCGAGTATGTTGTCACTTGGAACCACTTCTGGCTCCAATTAATAGAATGATCAGAGGATCTGGGTAGAATATGTTCCCACTGCTCAGCACAGAGCCTGACATGCACACATTAGGTGTTGAATATATAAATTCTGCATCTGTAAGTGATATATCCCCCATCTAGGAAGACATTTCAAAAATGAGTTTTGATGTTTATATAAATTATGCTGTGTCGCTTTCTTTACAATGATAAAGTAAAGCAAATCTGATGCGAATCCACATCAAAAAACTTATATATCCAAAATTTGTTTTACATTACCAGAGTTGTTTTTCATTTTGTCCATGTGCTTAGTACTAAGTCAATGCTACTAGTCAAAGATTCAATTCACAGATTACTCCTACAATTTTAAACTTCATTACATAATGGGCAGAGGGTAAAGAATTGAGTAGCATTCCTACCAAATGTTTTTTCTACTACTACCAGGCAGTCAAGGAGAGCAATTTGAGGTATATCACCCCTGAAGCTTGGTAAACTAGGGGTCCACAAACTTTTTCTGTAAACGACAAGACAGTAAATATTTTAGATTTTGTAGGCCATACGGTTCCTTGTCACAACTACTCAGCTTTGCTGGTACAGCACAAAAACAGCCACAGACAACAGGTAAGTGAAGGCATGAGGCCGTGTTCCAATAAAACTTTAGTTACGAAAGCAGGCAGCAGGTCAGATTTGGCCCATGAGTCACGGTTTGCCAACACCTAGTTCAAACAAAGGAAATTTCCTTCACAAATTAAATTAAATTTTATCCTATAATTCGATACAATACAATCTCACTCTAAAATACATACCCCTTCTCATCAGCTGGACTTGGCTGTCCCTCTTTCACTGGCTTCTGTGGTTTTTTCTCCTTCTTCTTCAGGTACTCCTTCAGTTTTTCTGCTCTATCAAGATACTCTGTACACTTAGCCCTGATACTTTGCTTGGCTTTATCACCCTGTGCTTCATCTATTGAAGGGAAACGAGAAAGATTTTTCCTTTAGTATTCTTTACAGACAGGTATAAAACTCCTAGACATACTTTTCCAAAAAGGAAAATCTATTTTGGAGGAGAGAGAAAAGATCATCTCTAGCTCATCATAATCCATGATTATCAATCTTTTCTATTCCTTCCTCCAGCAGGGTTGGGGGCCAACAGTGAGCGTGAGTCAGAAAGAGTTCTGAGCAAGACACTAGGATATCTTAAGTTAATGTTAAATAATAAGAAGAAATTATTTAATATTCTGTGGGCTTCATACTCTTCCCTTACATTCTGTGCAGACAGCTAAAAGCTGCTTATCTCATACAAAACCAATTATAAGACAAATAGAAGTAAAGCAATATTAACCATTTCCATCAATGTCTACATAAGCTTTATTTCAGAGTATAAAAAGTGACAGAAATCCCATATATTATGAGTACCACCAGTACAGTAATTTTACTAAAGGCCCCTGTGAGAGCTGTTTGAAAAGGAGACTTCAGCAATATACGCAGTGTATGGGATTAGCCCCACCTATCTTATATGTTATGATTAATTCTTAGTTTCACTTTAATGTGACAGAAAAACCTCAAAATTAAACAGGGAAGCTCAAAAGAAAATCCTAAATTATCCAACTGCTAAAATTTTTATTTAAAAAAAACCCGAAGTTTGCCAGAAAGACACTTTTTCAATGTCTTATTTCACATATGTTCAGCATTAGGTTTAAGATCCATGAAGGCAGGGGTCGTTATCCATTTCTTCCTCACTGCTGTATCTCAGTGCCTAGAACAGAAGCTGGCAGGTGGTAAACACTGAATACATATTTGGAAATACACAAAATGTCTCCCAACCTATTTTTGTTTGTTTCTGTTTTGGCTGCGCAGCACAGCATGTGGGATCTTAGTTTCCCCACCAGGGATCGAACCCGCGCCCCCTGCAGTGGAAGCGTGGAGTCTTAACCACTGGACCACCAGGAAAGTCCCCCAACCTATTTTTAAAACATCTATTTTCAAAGAGATGTTTAGAAAATGAGTAGGTCCAGATTACATAATCTGGGTACATAACCAGTAAAACGAAAACTTTTTCCCACTGACTATATGGCATTTTAATATGTTTAGGTGTACAAAGTAATAACTATGACAGCTGTGCACATTTGTTGGTTGAGTACTTAAATACTACTAAGAAGCTAGTGGGACTCTTTTGCAAATTGATGGTTTATAATTTTCTGGCATTGTACTTCAATTTTTATAAATGAAATAGAATAATCTTTTTAGTGTTTTTAAATAAAAAAACAAATGATGACCTTACATTTAACTACATGGAGAAAATACTGTACAGCGTGTTGGTAGAGTTGAAGGGCTTCCTCGTAGTTCCCAGCTTTGTCTTCCTGGGCTGCTTTGCTAGCAAGATCTATCGCTTTCTGTTTGAAGGGAGGCAAAACTATACCATCAAAATCAAAGCATAGCATAAGTTTGAAATAAATAATCACGTTGAATGTTTTCTTTAAAAATGAAAGCAACCTTAAAACAAATCTACCTTTTTTTTCTAAATCACAACTGTATTGTATTATAAATTATAATTATTTATAAAATGCAAATTACATTTCTTCTATAGGTAAATGCTATCTGAACACCTCTTTATCTAGTACCAATCACTGAGATTCTCACATAATTTTTCACTCAACAAAAGTCAAGCTCAGGGCTAGTAAGGAATAATCAAGTAACATGAAAATTCAAGTTAAAAGCATTTATGGAAATTCTCAAAAATCAAATGTCTAAAGCATATGACAACAGTAAAATTTAAATGGGGTAAAACCCCTTCAGAAGCAATAGCGCAATGAAATACCAAGAGTCTGAAAAATACCCAAATCTTTTAACTCAGGAATTAACTAAAAGGTTCACTGAGCAAAGACAAACCAGAGAGGTCTTTTGAAAAAACAAAAACAAAACTTGAAAACTTAAATTTTAAATAGCGAAAAGATGCCACACAATATAAAAAGTAGAATTGTTAAATATTAAGCAGTATTTGTAATATGGAAAAATGAATAATGGAAGTTTTTAAAAAGCATTATACAATTTTTACATATAGCATGAGATCAAGTATTTGAAACAACAGCAAACAAACAAATAAATAAACTTTTAAAAAGCACAGAAGAAAGATGGGAAGGAAATTTCACAGAGCTTATCTTTGATAAGACTCAATTTTTTTCATTTTCTACTTCTTCACATCTTCCAGAAATTCCATAATGAAATGGGCAACTTTTGTAGTACTTTTTTTTTTAACTTTTTATTTTATATTGGAGTAGAGTTGATTAGCAATGCTATGTTAGTTTCAGGTGTGCAGCAAAGTGATTCAGTTGTACATATACACGTATCTATTCTTTTTCAAGTTCTTTTCCCATTTATGTTGTTACATAATATTGAGCAGAGTTCCCTGTACTATACAGTAGGTCCTGGTTGGTTATCCATTTTATTTTACTTTATTAAAACTTATTTTATTTTTTTAATTTTGGCTGCATTGGGTCTTTGTTGCCACGTGTGGGTTTTCTCTAGTTGTGGCGAGCGGGGGCTGCTCTGCGTTGCGGTACGTGTGCTTCTCACTGTGGTGTCTTCTCTTGTTGCGGAGCGCAGGCTCTAGGCTTGGGGGCTTCAGTAGTTGTGGTGCGTGCGGGCTCAGTAGTTGTGGCATGCGGGCTTCAGTAGTTGTGGCGTGCGGGCTCAGTAGGTGTGGCTCGCAGGCTCTAGAGCGCAGGCTCCGTAGTTGTGGCGCACGGGGCTTAGTTGCTCCGCAGCATGTGGGATCTTCCCACACCAGGGCTGGAACCCATGTCCCCTGCACTGGCAGGCGGATTCTTAGGCACTGCGCCACCAGGGAAGCCCAGATCCATTTTGAATACAGCAGTGTGGACATGTCATCCCAAACTTCCTAACTGTCCCTCCCCCACCCCTGCAACCATAAGTTTGTTCTCTAAGTCTGTGAGTCTGTTTCTGTTTTGTAAGTTCAAAAGTTGTAAATAACTTAAAAAAAAAACCCCACACACAACTACCAGAAATAGATCCATACAGCTACGTCCAACTGAATTTTGACAAAGATATAGAAAGGCAAGTTAATGGCAGAAAGATAGGTTTGTTTTTTTTTTGTGGTACACCGGCCTCTCACTGCTGTGGCCTCTCCCGTGCGGAGCACAGGCTCCGGACGCGCAGGCTCAACGGCCATGGCTCACGGGCCCAGCCGCTCCGATGTGGGATCTTCCCAGACCGGGGCACGAACCTGCGTCCCCTGCATCGGCAGGCAGACTCTCAACCACTGCGCCACCAGGGAAGCCCCAAGATAGGCTTTTAAAGAAATGGTTCCAGAGCAAATGAACATCCATAAGTCAAAAAAAAAAGAGAGGGAGAACACCTCAAACTAAACCTTGTACTCTGTACAAAAATTAACTTGAAATGGATCACGGACTTAAATATAAAATGTAGGGCTTCCCTGGTGGCGCAGTGGTTGAGAGTCCACCTGCCGATGCAGGGGACGCAGGTTCGTGCCCTGGTCCGGGAAGATCCCACATGTGGCGGAGCGGCTAGGCCCATGAGCCATGGCCGCTGAGCCTGCGCGTCTGGAGCCTGTGCTCTGCAACGGGAGAGGCCACGACAGTGAGAGGCCTGCGTATCACACACACACACAAAAAAGTAAAACTATAAAATCCTTAGAAAAAACAAAGAGTATCTTCACCATCTAGGGCTAGGCAAAGGGTTCTTAGACTTGACACCAAAAGCACAATATATAAAAAGAAAAAATAAAAACAGTATATTGGCATAAAAAAGACACATAGATCAATGGAACAGAAGAAAGAGCCCAGGAATAAACCAACACATATGTTCTCAATTAATTTACCACAAAGGAGCAAAGAATGTATGATGGGGAAAGAACAGTCTCTTCAATAAATGATGCTGGGAAAACTGGACAGCCAAATGCAAAAGAATGAAAATGAATACTATCTTATACAATACACAAAAATAACTCAAAATGGAGTAAAGATTTGAACATAAGACCTGAAACCATAAAACTCCTAGAAGAAAACACAGATGATAAGCTCCTTGACGTTGGTCTTGGTGATAATTTTTTGGATTTGATGCCACAAAGGCAACAAAAGCAAAAATAAGTGTGACTACATCAAACAAAAAAGCTTCTGCACAGCAAAGGAAATAATCAACAGAATGAAAGGTAACCTACTGAATGGGAGAAAATACTTGCAAATCATATATATCTGATAAGGGGTTAATATCAAAAAATATAAAATACTCATACAAATCAAGAGCAAAAACCAAAACAATTTGATCAAAAAATGGGCAGTGGATCTGAATAAACATTTTTCCAAAGAAGACACACAGATGGCCAACAGGTACATGAAAAGGTGCTCAACATCATTAATCATCAGGGAAATGCAGATCAAAACAACAATGCGTTATCACCTCACACCCATCAGAATGGCTATTATCAAAGAGACAAGAAATAAAAAGTGTTGGTGAGGATGTAGAGAACAGGGAACTCTAGTGTACTGTTGATGGAAGTATAAATTGGTGCAGTTACTATGGAAAATAGTACGGAGGTTCCTCAAAAAATTAAAAACAGAACTATCATATGAGCCAGCAATTCCACTCCTGGGTATTTATCTGAAGAAAATGAAAATATTAGCTTGAAAAGATATGTGCACCCCCATGTTCACTGCAGCATTATTTACAACAGCCAAGATATGGAAACACCTAAGTGTCCACCAAAGGATGACTGGATAAAGAAAAAATATATATATCAAATATTATTCAGCCATAAAAAAGGAAATCTTGCCATTTGCAAAAACATGGATGGAACCTGAGGGCATTATGCTAAGCAAAATAAGTCAGACCGAGAAAGACAAATACCATATGATCTTACTTATATGGGGAATCTTAAAAAAAAAACCCAAAAAACAAAAACAAAAAATGAGCTCACAAACAGAGAACAGACTGGTGGTTGCCACAGGTGGGGGGGTGGACGAAATGGGTGAAGGGGGTCCAAAGGTACAAACTTCCAGCATAAAGTAAATCAGTCATGGGGATGTCATGTGTAGCATGGTGACTATAATTAATAATACTCTCTTACGTATTTTTGAAAGTTGCCACAAGAAAAATATTTTGTTAACTATGTATGGTGACAGATGTTAACCAGATGTACTGTGGTGATCACCTCACAATATAAACAAATATCAAACCATGTTGCACACCTGAAACTAATATAACATTATATATCAATTACACCTCAAAGGAAAAAAAATAATGATAAATTGGACCTCATCAAACTTAAAAATTTTGGGTCTGTAAAACAGCCTGTTAAAAGGATGAAAAGACAAGCCAAAGAGTGGGAGAAATGTTTGCAAACCACATGTTTGGGAAAGGACTAGTACTTAGAATACAGAAAGAACTCTCAAAAATCAAGTTTAAAAACAACTGAAGTAGAAAATAAGCTAAAGACATAAATAGACATTTCACCAAAGAGGATATACAGATGGCAAATTAGCACATGAAAAGATGTTCAACACCACTAGCCATTAGGGAAATGCAAATTAAAACCACAGTGAGATATCACTAAACACGTATCAGAATGGCTAAAATAAAAAATAGTGACAATGCCAAACAGTGGTGAGGATACAGAGAACTGGATCACTTATACATTGCTGAGATGTAAAAAGGTACAGTCACTCTGGGAAACAGGTTTGTTTTTTTTACAAATCTAAACACGCAACCACCACATGAATCAGCAACTGCACTCCTGGGCATTTATCTCAGAGAAATAAAGACTACGTTCACATAAAAACTTCTTGTACTTGAACATTCCAGATGCCCTTCATGGTTAAACCGCGGTACACCCAGACCAGGGAGTACTACTCAGTAACAAAAAAGAATGAACTACTGATATACGCAACTTGGATGAATCTTGAGGGAATTAAGCTAGGTGAAAAGAACCAATCCCAAAAGGTTACATACTGCATGATTCCATTCATATAACCTCAAATGACAAAACCAGAGGTGAAGAGCCGTTTAGTATTGTCAGGAGACAGGAATGCGGGGGGAAGAGAAAGGGAAGTAACTGGTTATAAAAGGGCAGCGAGAGGGATCCTTCGGGAGAGGATCATGTATCATGATCTTCTGTATCATGACTACGGCAGGGGGATACAGGAATTAACTCGACGGAACTCTGTGTGCACAGACACACACACACACACACACTTAAGACTGGGGAAATGTGAGTAAGACAGTAGAATATATCAATGTCAACATCCGGGTTGTGATACTGTACTATATAGTTTTACAAGATGCTGCCATTGGGGACAACTGGGTGAAGGGTACACAGGCTCTCTCTGTATTATTCCTCCCAACTGCGTGTGAATCTACAATCATCTCAAAATAAAATTTTCATTAAGAAAACTATCTTTAATATTTTAAAATATGCACACACATACAAATTAAGAACAAGCATGATTTACTGAAACATTCCACCTGTATTAATTTAGGTCGTAAAACTATTCAACAGAAATAAGAGCCAGTAGAAAAAAATAATCATGGCTATGCTATATTAAAAATAAGCATACAATTAAGATAAGAAATTATTCAAATAATCCAAAAACTAATCATATGTTGAAAATATTGTATTTTGAAGCAGTTGCTCATGGACTGCATAGAGATGGGATAAATGGGAGGAAGAGGCCTTCCCTCTGCTGTGGCAGGAGGGAAGAAAAATAAATGGTGTGTCTCAGAACTGATAAAATGTAGCAGTACATGTTTCACAGTTCAAATAGCCTGAACTTGGAGCTAAATTTCCAAGTTTGGTAAACTCAGCAGGATATAAAGGGTGGAGTCACAGCACCTGGTCAACAGGTGGTTTGGTGTACCTGGTCTTATAAAAATTATCCAGAAGGCTCAGAGGCTAAGTCATGTAGCAGAAGTAAGTTCTTCCTTTTTCTGGCTATAATTTCCTTCTTACGCTATTTTGAATTGCTGTGCCACCCGCCTCTTCAGCTATGCATTCCCCTCATTTGCTGTCAGCCCTCTTTTAGGAGCCAAAATGACATTTGTTAAAACTCGTACAGTCAGTATTTAAAAATCTAGCTCCAAATATGGTACCAATCACTTTAAAGCAGCCTTTCTCTGATGATGGATGCATCTGTATTTGCACTGTCCAATACGGGAGCATATGGCTTTTGAAACTTTTGGCTAATGTGACTGAAGAGTTTTAAGTTTTATTTAAGTAAAATTTAAATTTAAATTGCCACATGTGGCTACCATACTGGACAGCACATGTTAAACCTTTAATCAAAGATGATGATTGGAGGATATGCATCTGTTTTTCCCCGGATGAATGCTCCACTTCACCCTTGTTTCTGTTAGCATTTTTCATTTGAAACAAAATTAACCATGTCTTGCATGGTTTGGGAGTGCCAATTATTCTTTCAGAATAGAACCCTGACTGTCTCCATCGCTACCACCCTAGCTCAATCCACTATCACATCTGTCAAACCTACCGCCTAGCCTCCTCTAAGCCGTCAGCCTGCTTCCACAGTTGATACGGAAGTCCACACAGCACCAGTGAAGGGCACCCTTTGATGGCTTCCCACTGCAAACAATAAATCCCAAATGCTGGGTCATGATCTACCTGGGCCCTGGCTCTGTCTGGGTCTCACCTGAAACCCTCTCGTCCTCCTTCACTCAGGCAGCCTGTGGACTAGGACCCCTCTGCCCACAATACTCTTCCCTGCTCTTTCCCCAGATGGATGCACAAGGGTCTCATTTTCAGTCACAGTTCACATGCCAGGTCCTCAGAGAGGCCCTCCCTCCTCTCCTATTTCAAAGGCTGCGCCCCACCCCTGATCTCAGCCCTCCCCTCACCCTGCACTTCTATCCCATTGCTGTGTTTATCATTGTTCCCCTGCATACTCACTTACTGGCCATCTCCTTTAGTGTACAGGGAAGCTCCACAAGGAAGGGGACTTGCACCGCAGGCATGCAAACAGCCCTCCTTCAGCTAGCCCTGACACTAAAACCCCCTTCAGGTTGGTTCTGCTTCTCTGCTACCTTCAGAACCCAAACCTCACCAGCGCAGTCTCTACTCTTTCCAGTTCCTTTTTTTCTCCTTCCCTTCAGCTGCCAATCTGGGCTTCTGTCCCTTATCTTATCAATAAATCTGCTCATATCAAGGTTCTCTGTGGTGCCAGATCCAAAGACCAGCTCTGCGTCCACCTCGATCTCTCTCGACAGTATTCTACAGCAGCATCACTTCCCTCTGGAGCGCTGCCCTCTGCCGAGCTCCCAAGCACCACTCTGCCCGCTTTCCTCCCGCCGCTGACAGCTCCTGCTCAGTTTCCTTTGCTGACTCTCCTTCTTGAACCTGACGCTGAAGTATCAGGGCTCCTCAGGGCTCAGGCGTCCTTCTCTTTCCTCCCTCCCTATGTGAGCTGTTCTCAATGACTGAAGCTGATTATCTTCAGGCTGATGATTTCCAAATTTATTCAATTTTAAAACACGCCACTCTTCTGTTTAAAATCCTTCCAGTGGCTTGTTTCTGTGCATGTAGGTTTTGTTTTGTTTTGGCCTGTCCTCTCCCACTAGAATATAAGCTCCATGAGGACAGGAGTCATGCCTGTTGTACTGGCTTTTTTATATTCTGGAGTCTTGCAAAGAGGCTGGCACAAGACTGACTGAATCTCAGGGTCAGCCAGGATCCTGTCATCAGTATGGAGGCACAAAGGCTGGGAACACCTGGGATTGTCCTTTTCAGATTAGGAGACCATGATGTGCCCACGCTAGAAAACCCTGGGAAACTGGGTAAATTCCAGACCCACCCATCTCAGGAGGAAAGCTGTCCCAGCCCCTGTCTTTCAAGGCTGATTCTTTCCCTGGTGCTCTGGAGCCCATTCCTACCTTCCTCCTCAGACATTCAGTCCCCTCGATTTTAACAGCTCAACTGTTCTCCCCAACCTAACCTTTCCCTTTTTGGGGGAGCATTCCTTAGCATAAAAATGTATGCAAGTTCTATCTTAGACTCATAGCTACAAAACACCAACGGAAACACACCAGCTCTCCCCAATTCTAAGGTTCCCATGTAGCTACCATCTTATTCAATACTTGCCTCTTCACCTCCACAGCAAAGCCCCAAAGAGAACCCGAAGTTCATCTCGGTTTCTTGATTCCTCCCATGGCAATGCTTCCTGCCCCTTGACTGTGAGATCTCTCACTTACCTAGTTATGGGTCACTAGGTGAGCACTTAGCCCTCGTAAGAGACACCTCACATGGCCTCCTTTGGCCATCAACGCACCATCCTCTCCAGGTTTGACTCTTGGCTATGTCACGATTCTTTTTCAGGCTCCCTTTT